>NC_134354.1:463349915-463691127 GCF_048569485.1 Anomaloglossus baeobatrachus
GCAGCATGTAGAAACCCTACGAATGTCACAAAAGTCTCAGAAGAGTGCTGAAATGACATGGCAACAGCATGGGGAAGACCCCTTGAAGCATTTATCACTCAAAAGTCACAGCTGTGAACAATTTTGTCCGCGTTTCACGCCATTTTTACGGACTCACCAGAAAACCTTCCAAAATGACCCCAAAATGATTTTTCATGGCAGAAATGTTAAGGGCACATACCCAATAGTGAGATAGAGCTGGTGTATGTTACTTTTTGAGATTAATACATGAAAGATTTTACGTGAAAACATTGTGTGGCACTCCGATGTCCCTGAGAAGAGACGTACATGAAGGCCTCTTGAGTGTAATGTGCCCATTTTGAGGAAGTGACTGAGTCTTTGTAGTATTTTCCTTTGCCAGGGCAGTCCAAAATTGTGAGGTTCACCAATGCCCCTGCATACAGACGTGCATGAGGGCCTGTAAACCTGAAGTGCCCATTGTAAGGAAGTGGGTCTATTTTAGTATAGCCCTTTGCCAGGGCAGCCAAAAATTGGGAGGCTCCACGTTGTCCCTGGATAGAGACGTGCATGATGGCCTGTAAACCTGAAGTGCCCATTGTAAGGAAGTGGGTCTATTGTAGTATAGCCCTTAGGCAGGGCAGCCAAAAATTGGGAGGCTCCACATTGTCCCTGGATAGAGACGTGCATGATGGCCTGTAAACCTGAAGTGCCCATTGTAAGGAAGTGGGTCTATTGTAGTATAGCCCTTAGGCAGGGCAGCCAAAAATTGGGAGGCTCCACATTGTCCCTGGATAGAGACGTGCATGATGGCCTGTAAACCTGAAGTGCCCATTGTAAGGAAGTGGGTCTATTGTAGTATAGCCCTTAGGCAGGGCAGCCAAAAATTGGGAGGCTCCACATTGTCCCTGGATAGAGACGTGCATGATGGCCTGTAAACCTGAAGTGCCCATTGTAAGGAAGTGGGTCTATTGTAGTATAGCCCTTAGGCAGGGCAGCCAAAAATTGGGAGGCTCCACATTGTCCCTGGGTAGAGACGTGCATGAGGGCCTCAAAACATTAAGTGTCCATTGTCAGGAAGTGGGTGTATTATAGTATAGCCCTTAGGCAGGGCAGCCAAAAATTGGGAGGCTCCACGTTGTCCCTGGATAGAGACGTGCATGATGGCCTCAAAACATTAAGTGTCCATTGTCAGGAAGTGGGTGTATTATAGTATAGCCCTTAGGCAGGGCAGCCAAAAATTGGGAGGCTCCACGTTGTCCCTGGATAGAGACGTGCATGATGGCCTCAAAACATTAAGTGTCCATTGTCAGGAAGTGGGTGTATTATAGTATAGCCCTTAGGCAGGGCAGCCAAAAATTGGGAGGCTCCACGTTGTCCCTGGGTAGAGACGTGCATGAGGGCCTCAAAACATTAAGTGTCCATTGTCAGGAAGTGGGTGTATTATAGTATAGCCCTTAGGCAGGGCAGCCAAAAATTGGGAGGCTCCACGTTGTCCCTGGGTAGAGACGTGCATGAGGGCCTCAAAACATTAAGTGTCCATTGTCAGGAAGTGGGTGTATTATAGTATAGCCCTTAGGCAGGGCAGCCAAAAATTGGGAGGCTCCACGTTGTCCCTGGGTAGAGACGTGCATGAGGGCCTCAAAACATTGTTCCCATTGCAAAGGAGCGGGTCTCCTGTCGTTGTAATGTCCATTCTGCAAAGAATGGGCGAAAAAATTTACCACTGGGGGTATACCTGAAACAAAGGCCTAAGTATTGCAATTTGTAACGGTCATCATCATGGTGGCGCATGAGGAGAAGGAGGAGCAGTCCAGCGATTATCCAAAGTCCAGAAGTGTGTACCCATGGGTGACTGGAGGTATATGGCAAACTTTAAATTCCGCTCTCATTTGCTGGTGGTGTGGTGAAGTCTGGCCCAATCCAACCCTTGTTCATCTTGATCAGAGTCAGCCTGTCAGCATTTTCAGTTGACAGGCGGGTGCGTTTATCTGTAATGATTCCACCTGCGGCACTAAAAACACGCTCTGACAAAACGCTAGCAGCAGGGCAGGCCAGGACTTCCAAGGCGTAGAGAGCCAATTCATGCCACGTGTCCAGCTTGGATACCCAATAATTGTAAGGCACAGAGGAATGTCGGAGTACAGTTGTTCGATCTGCAAGGTACTCCTTCAGCATCTGGGCAAACTTAGGATTTCTTGTGGCACTACCCCGCACCTCAGGGGCTGTGGTACGTGAGGGGCTGAGAAAACTGTCCCACATCTTAAAGACTGTTCCCCTACCTCTGGCGGATTGGACTTGTGCCTCTCTCGGCTGTACGCCTCGGTTGTCCACTGATTCCTGACCTATGCCGCTAGCGTTTTGTGAGGGGAATGCTTTGCCTACTTCCGTGACTATGGCCTTCCGGAACTGCTGCATTTTGGTTGACCTCTCCTCCACGGGAATAAGAGACAAAAAGTTCTCCTTGTAGCGTGGGTCTAACAGTGTTACCAACCAGTAATGATTGTCGGCCAAGATGTTCTTAACGCGAGGGTCACGAGACAGGCAGCTTACCATAAAGTCAGCCATGTGCGCCAGACTCTTAACAGCCAGGACTTCAGTAGCCTGACCAACAAGATGACTGAACATGCTGTCCTCCTCCTCCTCCTCCTCCTCCTCATCTACCCTGTCCTCTGGCCAGCCACGCTGAACCGAGGATATGACTGGTGTGCATGTCATATCCTCAATTTGGCCGGAGAGTTGCTCCATGTCTTCATCCTCCTCCTCGTCATAGTCCTCCACTGCACGTTGTGATGAGACGAGGCTGGGCTGTGTGTTATCACCCACACCCACTACTGTTTCTTGCTGCAACTCATCGCGCTCCGCCTGCGATGCATCATGTTTGTTTTTCAGCAGAGACCGTTTTAGAAGGCAGAGTAGCGGTATGGTGACGCTAATAATGGCGTCATCACCACTCACCATCTTGGTGGAGTCCTCAAAGTTTTGGAGGATAGTACATAGGTCTGACATCCATCTCCACTCCTCAGGTGTTATGTGTGGAGTTTGACCCATTTCACGACGGCTTAGGTGATGCAGGTACTCAACAACTGCCCTCTTCTGCTCACATATCCTGACCAACATGTGCAGAGTTGAATTCCAACGCGTGGGGACATCACACACCAGTCTGTGAGCCGGAAGATGCAAACGGCGCTGAAAGCCGGCAAGGCCGGCTGAAGCAGTAGGTGACTTTCGAAAATGTGCAGACAGGCGGCGAACTTTTACCAGCAGATCAGACAGCTCTGGGTATGACTTTAGAAACCGCTGAACCACGAGGTTGAGCACATGGGCCACGCATGGAACATGTGTCATCTGGCCTCGCCTCAAAGCCGCCACCAGGTTACGGCCATTGTCACACACGACCTTTCCTGGCTTTAGGTTCAGAGGTGTGAGCCAGTGATCTGCCTGCTGTTTCAGAGCTGTCCACAGCTCTTCTGCATTGTGGGATTTGTCACCTATGCAGATTAGCTTCAGCACAGCCTGTTGCCGCTTCGCCGAGGCAGTGCTGCAGTGCTTCCAGCTTGTGACTGGTGTGGAGGGTACAGTGGATGAGGATGCGCAGGAGGAGGAGGAGGCTGAAGAGCATGACATTCCGGAGCTGTAGAGTGTGGGTGAAACACTGACTGAGGTAGGGCCTGCAAACCTTGGTGTGGGAAGGACGTGTTCCGTCCCTCGCTCAGACTGGGTCCCAGCTTCCACAATATTAACCCAGTGTGCCGTCAACGAGATGTAGCGGCCTTGCCCACAAGCACTTGTCCACGTGTCTGTGGTTAGGTGGACCTTGGGTGAAACAGCGTTGTTCAGGGCACGTGTGATGTTTTGTGACACGTGGTTATGCAACGCGGGGACGGCACACCGGGAGAAATAGTGGCGGCTGGGGACCGAGTAACGTGGGACAGCTGCCGCCATCAGGTCACGGAATGCTTCTGTCTCCACCAGCCTAAAAGGCAACATTTCCAGCGCAAGCAGTCGCGAAATGTTAGCATTTAGAACTGTGGCATGTGGGGTGTTGGCAGTGTATTTGCGCCTGCGTTCAAAGGTTTGCTGAATGGATAACTGAACGCTGCGCTGGGACAAGGACGTGCTTGATGATGGTGTTCTTTCTGCATAGGCAACTGCAGGTGCAGGAGTGGAGGAGGCTTGTTCGCAGGCAGCATGGACAGGGGATTGGCTCGCATGCACAACCAGCGAAGACGTAGCAGTGACATCAGCAAGCACTGCTCCTCGACTCTGTTGTACTTCCCACAAAGTCGGGTGCTTGGCTGACATGTGCCTGATCATGCTGGTGGTGGTCAGGCTGCTAGTTTTGGTACCCCTGCTGATGCTGGCACGGCAGGTGTTGCAAATGGCCTTTTTTGAATCATCTGGATCCAACTTAAAAAACTGCCAGACTCGGGAAGACCTAACATTTGTACAGGCACCTTGTGTCGTCGTGTTGTTCCGGGGAACGGTTGCCTGACTTCTGCCTGGGGCCACCACCCTGCTTCTTACTGCCTGTTGTGATGCTACACCTCCCTCCCCCTGTGCACTGCTGTCCTCGCTCTGCATATCCTCCTGCCAGGTTGGGTCAGTTACTGGATCATCCACCACGTCGTCTTCCTCTTCCGCACCCTGCTCCTCCTCCTGACTTCCTGACAATTGTGTCTCATCATCGTCCACCACAGACACGTTGCCAACTTCGTGAGAACGTGGCTGCTCAAATATTTGGCCATCTGTACAGACGATCTCCTCATGACCCACTTCAATATGAGCTGGCGAGAGGCCAGAATGTGTGAATGGAAACGTGAACAGCTCTTCCGAGTGTCCAAGTGTGGGATCATTAATGTCCGAGGAGGACGTGTACTCAGCCTGGTGGTAGGAAGGAGGATCAGGTTCAGAAATGTGCGGTGCAGTATCACGGCTACTGACACTTGACCGTGTGGAAGACAGAGTGTTTGTGGTGGTGCCAATCTGACTGGAAGCATTATCTGCTATCCAACTAACAACCTGTTGACACTGGTCTTGGTTCAAGAGCGGTGTACTGCTGCGGTCCCCAAGAATTTGGGACAGGACGTGCGAGCGACTAGATGTGGCCCTTTGTTGTGGCGAAATTAGAGCTTGCCCACGACCTCGGCCTCTGCCTGCACCACCATCACGTCCACTTCCTTGTTCCTTGCCAATGCCCTTGCGCATTTTGCAATGCTGTGCACTGCTGACGTGTATATTCACTACTTGTGCGTTATATCAAAGTTTCTGGAAATTGCACACAAGTGCACCTGTACGCTGCCACCAACAGGCACACACGTGCGGTTTTAAAAACCAAGCACGGACGCAATAAGAACCTAACAGGTTTTTTTGGGGAGCGACAATTACAGACAAGTCAGACACTATCTGGACTGTTTTACACTGTGTACACCAGCCCCAGATATGATGAAGGCTGGTATACGGTCACCACTACCCTGCCTGCCTGCCTGCCTGTATACTGGTACAATAGTCCTGACAAGGACTCTTTTGGTCACTAGCCTGTATTCAGACCTGGCTATACCCTGCCTGTATATAGCAACAATAGTCCTGAGAAGGACTCTGCTACTGTACTCCGACCTGGCTATACCCTGCCTGCCTGTATACAACTAGAATAGTCCTGAGAAGGACTTTTGGTCACACTGTTTGCAGCCCTGCAACTGAAAAAGCTATAAAGGGCCGCAAAGCTTTCCCTGAATCAGCGACACTCTCCCTGCACTCACTGTCTGGATAGCTGTGAGCAGAGCACAGCGCGCCGGCCGATATAAAGGCTCGGTCACGCTGTGCAGGCCGGCCAATCACTGCAATTCCACAACTAACAGGGCTGTGGCATTGCAGTGGTCTGCCAGCCAATCCCTGCATGAGGGCTGGCTCTCAAAAGAGCGCCAACATGCAGAAATGAAGACCACGAGTACAGCACGAGTATCGCGAGATTACTCGGTCCCCGCCGAGCAGCCCGAGTACAGCGATACTCGTGCGAGTACCGAGTAGTTACAAGCATGCTCGCTCATCACTAGTCACCACTTCTTTCTTCCTTGAGGAATGGTGAGGTATTCCTTCCTCCATCGGTTCCAGAAGTAGTCAGCCAAGTATTGAACCCGTTTCCAGTGTTTTTGATAAGTGTTCGCGTGGGTGAACTCTCCGCTGGGCATTACCGCGTTGTCAGTTTTTTGGGTAATGAGAATAGTAGGAGTTAATATGGTTGGTGTTTCTGGATCCATGGTTACCGGCACAAGGGGTCTTGAATTGATAATGGCTGAGACTTCAGCTAAAAGAGTGACTAGAGTCTCATGTGTGAGTCTTGAGGAATTGACGTCCATTAGCATGGAGTTCAAGATGTTGCGTGAAATCCCGATCATCCTCTCCCAGGAGCCTTCCATGTGAGAACTGTGAGGGGGATTGAAGATCCAGGTGCAACCTTTCTCTGCCAGCTGATCTTGGATAGGTTTGGTGTCGATGTTCAGTTCTCTACATGCACCGACGAAGTTGCTTCCACGGTCAGACCTCAGCTGTTTCACTGGTCCTCTGATGGCAAGGAACCTTCTCAAGGCGTTGATTAGGCTGGAGGTATCCATGGACTCTAACACCTCAATGTGAACGGCTCGAACACTCATGTAGCTGAATAACACAGCCCACCGCTTGCTGTTTGCTTGGCCTCCGCGAGTTCTGCGTGTGGACACCATCCATGGTCCAAAAACGTCTAGGCCCACGTAGGTGAAAGGTGGCTCTGTAGAAAGTCTGTCTGTAGGCAAGTCAGCCATTTGCTGGTACAGTTGTTTTCCTCTTGCTTTACGACGTGCACACAATCGTGTAGTATTTGTGCTACACGTCTCTTCATTCCAATAATCCAGAAGCCTGCAGACCGTAAAGCACCTTCTGTAATTTGCCTGCCTAGGTGTTCAGTCTTTTCATGGGGGTGTCGGATCAGCAAGACTGTAACATGGTGTTTGTTGGGAATGATGAGAGGATTTTGTTCTGCAACTCCAAGATGAGCCTGATTTAAACGACCACCAACTCTCAGTAAGCCGAAACTGTCGATGACTGGGTTTAAATTGGCGAGAGGACTTCTTAATGGAATCTGCTGTTTGTTGTATAAACACTTCCATTCTATGGCGAATTCACTCTGTTGGAGGTGGCGTATTATGAGGGACTCGCTATAGGAGATGTCCTCAGCACAAAGGGGTTTGTGGCAGACATGCCAGCGATGACAGTCTTTGTTTTTAAGGTCTGTATGATAGCATCTGGCGATGTGCACTAACCTAGCGACAGTCCTGACGAGCCTCATCCAGCTGGAGAAACGTTCAAAACGTTGGCAACCGAAGTTGGAAGTTTTTTCTGCACTGGTGGCCAGAGTATTGACTTCAGCTCGGACATCTGGATCGTTGTCTGGATCTAGGATGCTGAAGGCTTCCTGGACACCCTCTTCTGACTGTCTTAGCAGGAACTCTGGACCTGTAAGCCAAGAAGAGTTAGCAAAAGAACTTATAGACATAGGTCTAGTTGCGTGATCTGCTGGATTCAGTTCAGTTGGTACAGGTTCTGCTAGGTTGTTGCAGACTTCTTTGTCCATAAAGGCAACAATATGTTCTCTCATTTCAGGTTTGCTGTTCATAGAACGCTGAAGAGAGTTAAATCTGGTCTGAGCTTGAGCTCGGTTGTTTGGGAGTCTTACCCTGGTAGATCGGAAGGGTAATGGAGAGACCCAATGGTTGGTTTTGTCTTTAGAAAACTCACAGTCCATTATTCCGATGAATTCTCTGTCCTCTACTGACAAGGCTACTTTATCGTCGTCCTTGGTTGTGTGAAAGACTGATCTTCCCAAGTTGTCGATATGCAGAGAAGAAGCAATGTCAGGTAGCTGTATTGTGTCTGGAGATTTCTCTTTCACTCCATAGTGATGAGGACATGGCTTTAAGCAGGTTGTGCGCCCATCTCCATGCACATAAGTCTTGAAGGAATCAATTTCTGATTGATCAACGCACACATTTCCTATGACTACCCATCCCAAGTCCAGTCTCTGGGCGTATGGTGCATAGTCAGGCCCATTACACTGCTGTCGCACCTTGTGTACCCTTAGATTGTCTCTGCCGAGCAGGAGTAGAATCTCTGCGTTATTGTCCAGAGGTGGGATAACACTAGCGAGGTGTCTTAGGTGTGGTTGATGAAATGCAGCTTCTGGGGTAGGAATTTCATTCCTGTGGCTGGGTATTTGGTCACATTCAACGAGCATTGGTAGAGGTATTTCAGTCTTCCCATTGATAGGAGAAGCAATGAATCCCTGGGCTCTTCTGCCGCTAGTCTCTATGCGACCCGAGCAGGTGTTCAAGGTGTAGGGTTCTGATGGTCCATTAATTCCGAAGGCTTCAAAGAATTTGGTTCCTGCTAGGGACCGGTTGCTTTGGTCGTCTATGATGGCATACACCTTCATTGCCTTTTCTGGATGTCCCTCGGGATAAACCTTGATGAGGCATATTCGGGCACAACATTTCTGCGCTTGGCCCTCTCCACATACCTCTGAGCATGAGCAGGAGACGGCTGTGGTGGTGTCAGTCTGATTCTTGGACTCCCCGCCATAACTTGGAGTGGGAGTGGTGGTGACTGCAGCCGGTGTGTCTCTAGCTAGCTGGGTTGGATGCATGGCTGAAACGTGTTTTTCGCTGTGACACTCCTCACACTTGATGATGGATTTACAGTCCTTGGCCATGTGCTCAAGTGATGCGCAGCATTTGAAACAGAACCCAAGCTCTGTGAGGACTTTCTTGCGCTCCTGTAGGGTTTTGGATCTAAACCCTCTGCACTTGTTCAGTGAATGCGTTTTTTTATGTATGGGGCATTCTTGATTGAAAGACTTATCTCGTGATGAGATGGTGTACTGTTTATCTGTGCGTGCTGCAGGGTATGGTAGCTCAGTCTTCCTAACACTCACAGTGTTCTTAATGTCTCTGCGTTTGTGTATGGCACCTTCATACCTTGATGATGATGTTGCAGCTGCCGAAGTGTTGAACTCTAGGAAGTCGAGGCTGGGGTCGTTCCTCATCTGGGCCTGCTCGTCGATGAACTTGCAGAACTGAATAAATGGGGGAAAGGTGACGTCATGCATTCTTTTGTACCTTGAGACTGACGTTGCCCATTTCTCCTGCAGACTGTATGGCAGCTTCACCACGATTGGGGTCACTCCATGGGCTGTATCCAGGTAGCACAGCCCAGACAGACGAGGATCTCTTTTGGCGAGCTCCAGCTCCATGAGCAGATCACTTAGGTCTTGAAGCTTGTGGACTTCTTTAAGGTTGATCTTTGGGATGTCCTGCAGTCTCTTGAATAGGGCTTTCTCTATTGCTTCTGCGCTGCCAAAGGTGCGTTCCAGTCTCTGCCATGCAGCAGCGAGACCTGCTTCTGCTTGTCCCACATAGACGGTTCTGAGGCTCTTGATACGGTTTGTAGAGCCTGGGCCCAACCACTTGATCAGGAGGTCGAGCTCCTGTTCTGCAGTGAAGTTAAAATTGGCGATGGCTGCCTTGAAAGTTGCTTTCCAGGCCCTGTAGCTCTCTGCACGATCATCAAATTTCGTGAGACTAGTGTTGATTAGCTCTCTGCTCACCATGAACCTGGCAAACTCAGACATATCTGATTTCTCACCACTTGTTGCCACGACGACTCGTGATGCCCCTGGGGCGTATGGGCTGCCTGGCGTGAATGGATGAGATGTTCCCTGGTAAAATGACGTTGTTGCAGGGTTGAGCTGTGGTTTAGCCTCTGTAGATTCTGATGACCGCTGCTTGAGCTGTGGAAGTGGGTCAGGAATAGAGTTGAGCGCGGTTCGCGGTTCGCGGTTCTCCAGTTCGCGGTTCGGGTGATTTTGGGGGCTGTTCTAGATCGAACTAGAACTCGAACTTTTTGCTAAAAGCTCGATAGTTCTAGATGCGTTCGAGAACGGTTCTAGCAGCAAAAAGCAGGGCTTTTTACAGCTACAGTGTGCAGGAGCCATCGCTGGCAGCCTGCCAGAAGCTGGTAACCAAGATAAACATCGGGTATCCAAGCAAAGCGCTTTGGTTAGTAACCCGATGTTTATCCTAGTTATGTGCAGGAAGCCCACACTTCCCCGCTCAGCTCGCTCCGCCCCCTCCTGCCCGCGGCATGTACACACGTACACACACACATACACACACACACACACTCTGCACACATGGTCCCGCTCGGCTTACCTGCGGTGATGAAGTCCCGCCATCCCGACCTCAGCGCTGTCACTGTCCTCCATGGCCTCCGCTTGTCACATCACCTTCTCTCGCTTCCGACCCGAGACTGACTAGCGGTGACGTCACGGGCCTCTCGCGATACTTGGCTGTGAAGGCGGCGGTCATTGAACTCAGTGACAAGTGCTGTCAGTGTGCTGGAGATCAGCGCAGGTAATGTACCTCGCTGACAGCAGCACTTGTCATGCCCTGCAGTGACCTGGGCTGACCCATTGATGTTAGCTCAGATCACTGCATTGCTCTCCCAGCCAATGGAGAACATCCTGCTCTTCATTGACTGGGACAGTGTGGATCGTCATGGCAACCCCTTGGATTACACCAGACCTGGATTTGTTTTTCTTTCTAATAAATTGGTTAAAGAGGGAATGTTTTGGGGAGTGTTTTTTCAAATAAAAATGTGTTTGTCGTCTATTTTTTTTTTTATTACTGACTGGGTTGGTGATGTCGGGTATCTGATAGACGCCTGACCTCACCAACCCCAGGGCTTGATGCCAGGTGACATTACACATCTGGTATTAACCCCATATATTACCCCGTTTGCCACCGCACCAGGGCGTGGGATGAGCTGGGGCGAAGCACCAGGATTGGCGCATCTAATGGATGCGCCACTTCTGGGGTGGCTGCGGCCTGCTATTTTTAGGCTGGGGAGAGTCCAATAACCATGGACCTCCCTAGTCTGAGAATATCAGACCCCAGCTGTCTGCTTTACCTTGGCTGGTGATCCAATTTTGGGGGGACCCCTACGTGTTTTTTTTTTAAAATTATTTATTTAATTTAAAATAACAGCGTGGGGTGCCCTCAGTTTTGGATTACCAGCCAAGGTGAGGTTGCCAGCTGTGGTCTGCAGGCTGCAGCCGTCTGCTTTACCCTAGCTGGCTACAAAACTAGGGGGAACCCTACGTCATTTTTTTTTTCATTTTTATTGGCTAAATACAAAGCTAAGCACCCCTTAGTGCCACATGAAAGGCACCAAAGGGTGCAAAATTACAAAATGCAGGAGAGTGGGAGATTATGTGTCTTTCTGCCATTATAATGACAGAAAAGACTGATATGAAGTGTACAAGCACAGGAAAATCACCAGAGCGCTCTACGCTGTGAAAAGCAGTAGAAAATGGCACTGGAGTGAACATGTGACCGCCTCATGTAGGATGAAGCTATGGATCCTGGGTAAATTTATGCATTTACCCTCCTTCAGTTTTTTTGCAGTACACAAAAAAAACGGAAGGCACACGGATGACAAACAGATGACATACGGACCGTCTACGGAACGGAAACGGATGCCACACGGATGCACCCGTGAAAAAAAACGGACTGTTTTTTGCAGACCGCAAAAATGGATCGGTCGTGTTAATGTAGCCTTATTCTGATCTGCCGTTTATAAACAGCAGGCAGAAATAAGTGAATAGCGCCCCCCGGCGTCAGAAAATCTCCGGGGTTTCAGGGCTAGCTGAGACCCTGGAGATCTTGATTCAGGACGGTTTTTCCGGTCCCCGCTCACGTGATCACAGGTATACACCGTACACCGATGATCACGTTACAGTAAATGACAGCGCCGGTAAAAAATTATTTATCTCCCATCTGGCATGAACAAACACTTCTTCTCCACTTCTTCTCCACTTCTCCACTTCTTCTCCACTTTTTCTCCACTTTTTCTCCACTTTTTCTCCACCTTTTCTCCACTTTTTCTCCATTTTTTCTCCACTTTTTCTACATTTTTTCTCCACTTTTTCTCCACTTTTTCTCCATTTTTTCTACATTTTTTCTCCACTTTTTCTCCACTTTTTCTCCACTTCTCCACTTTTTCTCCATTTTTTCTCCACTTTTTCTCCACTTTTTTTCCATTTCTTCTCCACTTTTTCTCCACTTTTTCTCCACTTCTTCTCCACTTCTTCTCCACTTTTTCTCCACCTTTTCTCCACTTTTTCTCCACTTTTTCTCCATTTTTTCTCCACTTTTTCTCCACTTTTTCTCCATTCTTTTTCTATGGTCGGTCTACCCATTAGCTCTGCCATGCATAGTGTAGCTCTACACCTACTGCACATGTTACTTTATGATTGACATCTCTTTCGTACCAGAGCTGTCTAAGCCTACTCTGACCCCATATTTGTTATTACTATATTGTCCTTGTACTGTATTATGACATTTGTATCATGTGTTTCATTTCTTGCTGTGTTGCAATTTTTTTGCTGCATCCCAATTGTACCTCTACATTGTTCGAGTTTATGTTATTGTTCTCTCACTCTTATGTGATACTGATTATTGTCATTTTTCATGATTACATGCAGATAAGTCCAATCTGACGAAGGCTCAGGCCGAAACGTCATTTGTAACTTGTTTTGGACAAAAACATACATGTTTATGAAAAAAAAAATTTCTTAATACGGACCAATAAAGAGTGATTTTGCATTACTATCCGTTGTGACTTACTGACTTAGTCTGGGAGATTTAGAGTGCCGAGGTTACTCACTAATTTTATCTATTATTACCTCTGAGCACCTATATACCAGTGAGCAGAGCTTCCTCTACAGTAGTTCTCCTGATTAGGCATGCCCTTACCTCATGAGCAGGGCATTGCAGCTTTGGTAGCAACCATTACGACATGGACTCTGCTGCAGTGGACCCGGGGAGAGTGAGTGCAGATTCATTGCACCCACACTCCTCACATGAAGGGTCCGCACTCCTAGAAAATGGGGGATACGTTCCCTGAGTGTCTCCCCCCCATATTCTAGACGGTCCAGAGTCGTCGTGGGATCCCTTTATTTTTTTTCTTACAATAAATTGGTGAAAGAGGAAATGTTTTGGGGACTGTTTTTTCAAATAAATTTCTTTTGTCGATTTTTTTTTTTTTTGTTAGTACTGACAGTTTATGATGTTGGGTATCTAACAGACGCCATGACATCACAAACTGCTGGGCTTGATCTCAGGTGACTTTACAGCTAGTATCAACCCGATTTATTACCCCGTTTGCCACTGCACCAGGGCACGGGATGAGCTGGGGTGAAGCGCCAGGATTGGCGCATCTAGTGGATGCGCCACGTCTGGGGTGCCTGCGGCCTGCTATTTTTAGGCTGTGAAGGCCCAATAACTATGGACCTTCCCACCCTGAGAATACCAGACCACAGCTGTCCGCTTTACCTTGGCTGGTGATCCAATTTGGGGGGGACCCTACTTTTATTGTGTAATTATTAATATTTATAAAATAATTATAAAAAAGAGCCTGAGGGGACCTCCACATTGGATCCCCAACCACGGTAAAGCTGCCAGCTGTGGTTTTCAGGCTACAGCCGTCTGCTTTACCCTAGCTGGCTATCAAAAATGGGGGGACCCAACGTCATTTTTTTTTTTAACTATTTTTTAAATAGAAAAAATTAATGGGCTTCCCTGTATTTTGATTGCCAACCAAGGTAACGGCAGGCAGATGGGGGTGGCAATCCATAGCTGTCTGCTTTATCTGCGCTGAGAATCAAAAATACCGCGGAGCGCTACGTCATTTTTTTAAAGATTTATTTTTACAGCACTGTGATGTCCAGGAATCAAAATACAGGGAAGACCATTTTGTTTTTAGTTATTTAAATAAATAATTAAAAAAAATATATATGGGCTCCCGCTGCATTTTTGTATTGCTAGCTAAGGGTAATCCAAGCAGCTACTGGCTGCTAACCCCCACTGCTTGGTGTTACCTTCACTGGCAATGGAAAATCCAGGGAAGCATTTTTTATTTTTTTTGCCAAAAAACTACAAAAAAAGGACGTGAGCTTCGCCATATTTTTGTATGCTAGCCAGGTATAGCAGGCAGGTGCTGGAAGAGTTGGATACAGCGCCAGAAGATGGCGCTTCTATGAAAATGCCATTTTCTGAGGCGGCTGCCGTCTGCAATTCGCAGCAGTGGGGCCCAGAAAGCTCAGGCCAACCTGTGCTGCGTATTCCAATCCCCAGCTGCCTAGATGTACCTGGCTGGACACAAAAATGGAGCGAAGCCTACGTCATTTGTTTTCTAATTATTTCATGAAATTCATGAAATAATAAAAAAAGGGCTTCCCTTTATTTTTGGTTCCCAGCCGGGTACAAATAGGCAACTGGGGTTTGGGCACAGCCGTACCTGCCTGCTGTACCTGGCTAGCATACAAAAATATGGCGAAGCCCACATAATTTTTTCAGGGGGCAAAAAACTTCTGCATACAGTCCTGGATGGAGTATGCTGAGCCTTGTAGTTCTGCAGCTGCTGTCTGTCTGTATGGAGAAGAGCAGACAGCAGCTGCAGAACTACAAGGCTCAGCATACTCCATCCAGGACTGTATGCAGAACTTTTTTGCCCACCAAAAAAATGACGTGGGCTTCACCATATTTTTGTATGCTAGCCAGGTACAGCAGGCAGCCACGGGCTGCCTCCAACCCCCAGTTGCCTATTTGTACCCGGCTGGGAACCAAAAATATAGGGAAGCCCGTTTTTTTTTAATTATTTCACTTATTTCATGAAATAATTAAAAAACAAATGACGTGGGCTTCGCCCCATTTTTGTGTCCAGCCAGGTACAACTAGGCAGCTGGGGATTGGAATCCGCAGCACAGGTTAGCCCGAGGTTTCTGGGCGCCTCTGCTGCGAATTTCAGTCCGCAGCCGTCCCAGAAAATGGCGCTCTCATAGAAGCGCCATCATCTGGCGATGTATCCAACTCTTCCAACAGCCCTGGAGCCGGGTGGCTTGTTGGGTAATCATGAGTTAATACTGGCTTTGTTTTACTAGCCAGTATTAAGCCAGAGATTCTTAATGTCAGGCACGTTTGACCCGGCCATTAAGAATCTCCAATAAAGGGTTAAAAAAAAGACACCACACAGAGAAAAAATACTTTAATAGAAATAGATACACAGACACATTAGAGACTCCATCTTTATTACCCCCTGTCAGCCCTCCACGATCCTGCTCTTCTGTCTTTCTCGTTCAACAAATGCAGCTCTGCTACATCACTGCTGCATGGGGAAGACGCTGCTTCCCGTGGAGCATTCACTCCGTGAAAGCTGCACGAGAAGCAGCGTGCAGCCTTCACTCCGTGAGTGATCAGTGCTGCTAGCGGTAACAGCGGTAACGCTGACAGACGCGTTACCATAGCAACGGTGATCTCCGTTAATGACCGGTTGTGTCAGCCGGTCCCTAACGGAATGGGGAGTCGACCGTGTGCTAGAGCATGTCGCCGGTACATGGCGATACACAAATGTGCACCGTGTACCGGAGAGATGCACTCACAGGTCCTACATGACGCGTCATAGTCATGTGACCAGTCTGTAGCCAATGAGATAATAGCCACGTGACTGGTCACATGGCTATTTTGACGTCACGATAGGTCCTGCATCTCTGCTGGCAGTGCCGGTCACCGGGAGGATTCAGCGATTATCGGATGGAATAGCGGCAGGAGACAGAGTGCAGGAGGGATCGCGGGGACCGGTAAGTGTTATGGCAATGTTTATTAACTGTATGTGTACATTTATAATGCATTTTTATGTGTTTGTGATTGCTTCCCATTATAGCCTATTGGTTCGAGTTCGGTTCGTCGAACGTTCGACGAACCGAACTCGAACGGGAGCTCCGTTCGGCGAACCGACCTCGAGCCGAACCACGACCGGTTCGCTCATCTCTAGTCAGGAAACACTTGGTTGTCATCTTCCCGTGGTGACTGTGTTTGAGAGGGCACCTCTTGGTGACTGTTATTAATTTGCTCGGGTGCTTTAGGTGGCACTGGCACTGGTAGAGGTAAGTTGGAGGTTTCGGTGTTGTCGGCTTGGACGGTACTGCAAACCGGGGTTGCTACAGGTAACTGATTCAGTACATAGTCTCTTGTGCGATCAACTGGATTGTCTGCTTCCAGTGGTGGCGAGTGAGCTGGATCAGGACCTTGGATCAATGCTTGCTCAAGTAGTCTCACTTTAGCTAGTGCAACTTCCTCTTCCATCTGTGACCGAAGAATCTTTATCCGAGCCTCCGCTTCTGCCCTTTTGGCTTCCGTTTTAGCAGCTTCTGCTTTTGCAAGGGCTTCTGCTTTAGCGGCTTCTGCTTTTGCAAGGGCTTCTGCTTCTGCCTTTTTCGCTTCTGCTTCTACCCTTTTGGCTTCTGCTTCTGTCCTTTTGGCTTCTTCCTCTACTTCTCTTTCTGTGAAGGAACGTCTCACCTTGGATTCCTCTGCTCTTATGCAGGCCTCTAGTATCCTGTCGCTCAGGGATGAGCTTCTTGAGGATGATGACCCGGATGACCTAGAGGAACGTCTAGATGAGGTTGATCGGTGTGATCTGGTTTCTTGCTGGTGAGAGATACGGTGTTCGGCCTTGTCTATGGCATCTTGCACCTTGGCATCTCTTTCCTTGTCTACATCTTCTGCCTTGCTCAGGTCTGAAAGAGCTTCATCAATTTTAGAGTCTTTTAGAAAGGTAATGTACCTTGTTGACAGTCTCTTGTATCTTTCATGAGCTGTGTTCAGCCGTTCCAGAGCGGCTTGCAAGCATGCGGCATCACCTGATGAGGATTCAAGTCTTGACATGTAATAGGTGACTCGTTCCCACTGTTCTTCCAGGTGTTCACATAGCTCATCTTTCATAGTGTGATAGTTTTCAGTGGCCTTTATAGTGGGTTTGGAAGAGCGCTTTGGTCGGACAACTTGGTCTGCTGAAAGCGTGGGCTCTGCCTCCTGGGCTTCATAATGGACAGTATCAGATTGTATTTGCTCTGTTTCAGCAGTGGGGAACTGTCCAAGGTCTTTTTCGGCCATTTTGATTTAAGGTGTACTGTCTCTTTAAGAAACTTGACTTTTGAATAGGGGTCCAAAAATCGTTGTGCAGCTCTGCAAGGACTCCCTGATGAGATTCCCAAGGTGTCTTTAGCAAAACTTGGGGTTTGCAGTGCAGCGATGTGCAGTAATGAGGTATAATGTACTGCAAGTCTATAGAAGTGGTATGGCTAGAGGGAAACAGCAGGTGCATAAATTGTCCCTTTACAATGCAAGCAGAGGTGATATAGGAAGTGGCAGATGGAAGAGCTTCCCCTTAGGCTTGTCCAGGCATGCACTGTGCAGGCAGACTAGTGCACAAGGCTTGTTGCTAGGCAGATTACATGGGAAGTTACAGGGTTCTTAGGGATCTGTAGCTGGGGTATTGAGCTCTTAAGCAGTCTTCTGACTGTTCTGTCCCCACTTAAAGGCGATGGAAGGTGCGTAGTTGTGAGAGGTTGTGAGAATCTTACCTTTGTTTTTCCTATAGGTGGGGCAGACAGGACCAGAGCGCTCCAGAGTGAAACATGCACATACTGAGATGAAACAATAGTGGTTTATTTTCTCCAAAGGTTAGGGCATGCAGAGTGCAGTAATCCAAGTACTTGGCATTGTAATTCTCCTGCGATGCTTGCCTCTGAAGCTACTACGTGGTCAGAAGACTTTGCTCCTAGTAGCTACAATCCAATAAGAGATGTTGTTCTCACAAACTCTGGTTTGGAATGAACATACCAGGATGTGATGCAAGAGGGTCATCAGACACTCCCATGGGCTGGACAAAAGAAACAGAGGAGCCGAAAGGTCTGACCAGTAGATGTCAGCAGAGACAAGCATGAAAAACATTAAATAATAGTTTTAACTAAGACAAATAGAAACAGCACAGGGGGATCTGCTTTCCTGACATGTTAGGGGCTCTGCCAATGAGACATGGCACCCTGAAATCATTCCAATTTAAATCTGCATTCCAATAAGACGCTCCTTCCCTTCTAAGTTTGCACTGTGCCTCAAAAGTAGTTTTTGACCACATATGGAGTATTGGTGAACTCAGGAGATATTGTGTAACAAATTGTACTTTGTATTTTCTAATGTTACCCTTTTTGAAAATTAAAACCTTGGGGACAAAACAACATTTTGCTGGAAAAATTGTTATTTATTTTATAATCACAGCCCAATGTTATACAATTTCGTGAATCATCTGATTAAAATTGCTTACTACACCAGTAGATGAATTCCTCTTGTGGTGTAGTTTTGTGAATTGGTTCCATTGTGGGTTTTTATTGCTGTTTTGGTATTTCAGGGATCTTCAAATGGGACATGGCAAGCTGTTCCAGCCAAAATGCCACACCTTCCCTTCCAAACCCTCCCATGTGTCCAAACAGTAGTTTTCTACCACATATGGGGTATTTCTGTGCTCAAAATAAATTGATCAACAAATTCCAGGGTCCACAGTCTCCTGTTTTCCCTGTGAAAATGAAAAATTTGGGATTAAAGCAACATTCTTTTTGTAAAAATGTATTTTCTCATATTCATGGCCCAACATTATAACATTTTGTGAAGCACCTGTGGATTCAAGGTGTTCACCACACCTTTAGCTAAATTCCTTGAGGTGTCTTGTTTCCAAGGAGATCCTACTATTTAGGCACATGAGGAACTCTGCAATCATGACAGGGTGTCCTCTATCTATTCCAGCCAATTTTACACTTCAAAATTCAAAAGTGATCCTTCCGTTCTGAACCCTACCATGTGCCTGAATGGTAGTTTTACTCCATATATGGGGTATCCCTGACTAAAGTGAAATTGCACAACAAACTTTATGGTCCATTTTCTCCTGTTTGCCTTGTAAAATGAAAAAATTGGTATGAAAGCAACATTTTTGTGTAAAAAACGTGATTTTTATTTTCACAACTCAACATTATAAAATTCTGTGAAGCACCTGGGGGTTCAAAGTGCTCTCCACACATTTAGATAAACTTCTTGAGGGATCTAGTTTAAAAAATGGGGTCACTTATAGCTCTCATCCGCTAACAATTCCAAACGATTTTGCGCTCAAAAGTCAAAAGGGGGCTCCATCTCTTCCAAGCCCTGCAATTCGCTCAAACAGTAGTTTTCAAACATGTATAGAGTATCAGCATTCTCAGGAGAAATTGCACACCAATTTGTATGGTGCAATTTCTCCTATTACCCTGGTAGAAACATAACTTTGGGGCCAAAACAATATTTTTTTGGTAAAATTTAGATTTATTTAATTTCATGGCTCAGCAATATAAAATTGTGTAATGCACCTGTGGGCTCAGGATGCTCACTGCACATCTAAAATAATTCCTTGATAGGTCTAGGTTCCAAAATGGGGTCATTTGTGGGAGCGTCCACTGTTTAAGCACATGAGAGGCTCTGCAAACATAATATGGCATCCACTATCTATTCCAGATAATTCTGAGTGTCAAAATTCAAATAACATTTCACTTCAAAACTCAACAGTAGTTTTGAGTTCAAAAAGTCAAATGGCGCTCCTTCCCTTCCGAGCCCTGTCATGTGCCCAAACAGTAGTTTTCCACCATATGTGCAGTATGTCTGTACTCTGGAGAAATTGCACAACAAATTTTATTGTGCAATCTCTCCTGTTTCCCTTGTGAAAATACAGATTTGGGGCTGAAGCAACATTTTTGTGGGAAAAAGTAAAATGTTTATTTTTTTTGTCTACATTGCTTTAATTCCTGTGAATCACCTAAAGGGTAGTTTTGAGCACTTTGAGGGGTGCAATTTTTAGAATGGTGTCACTTTTGGATATTTTCAGTCCTATAAGCCCCTCAATGTCACTTCAAATGTGATGTGGTCCTTAAAAATTGGATTGGTACATTTTGTGGGAAAAATGAAAAATTGCTGATACATTTTAAACCTTCTAACTTCCTACCCCCCAAAAAAAGTTTCAAAAATGGTGCAGATGTAAAGTAGACATGTGCTAAAAGTTATTTATTAACTATTTTGTGTTACATGATTTTTTAATTTAAGGGTAGAAAAAAATGGAAAATTACTAAATTTTTGCCAAGATTCAGATTTTTTCACAAATAAACAGAAAAAATATAATCCTGAATTTACCACTGACATGAAGTACAAGATGTCAAGAAAAAATATTCTCAGAATCACAGAGATCCGTTGAAGAGTTCCAGAGTTATTTCATAAATTGTCACTGGTCAGAATTGAGAAAATTGGCCTGGTCAGGAAGGTGAAAACAGGCTTGGTGGTGAAACAATTAAAGTATTTAAGGGTTTAAGCAGTGCTGTGTTTAAAATGCTATCAATTTGGGGGAGTTTTCATTATAATGGCCCTAAAGTCCATTAAAATATGAACAGATCTCTAAAGAAACAGGTTTTGTAAGTTTCTTGAAAATATGACAAATTGCTACTTAACTTTAAACCCTTCTAACATCCTAAGAAAATATGATGTTTGAGAAATGATACAGATGAAATGTAGGCATATGGGAAATGATACTTATTAACTACTTTGAAAAACTGATAAAGTAATTTAGAAAATAATTAATAATGATTATTATTACTAACATGCTAATGAATACACAGTGATGCGTGCATACCTCACTGTTCATGGCAGCCAGCCATGGAAGGATGCACACTGGGCATGATCCGGAGTCCTCATCACTTCCAGTCATGCACACTGTACCTCACTGCAGCCAGGAAGCTTACACCCGGCATCAGTTTAGTGCGCATGATCAGAAGCCTCGGGTACTCCGGATCATGTGCACTGCGCATCCATTCTCCGCCAGCCACCATGAAAAGTAAAGTATGTGTGGCATCACTGCATATTCTTTAGCATGTTAGTACACCCACAGGGGTGGGCTAGCATGCTATGTGGGCCGACTAGCTAAGGGGAGAAACACCCTTGTGACTAGTCCCTGCGCTCATTAGCATAGGATAAAAGATCTTTAGAAATACTTTTTCTAAAGATCTCTTTATCTATGCTAGTGTATCGGACCAGTCCCACCTCAGCAGTGGTCGAACCGCTCGGATCCAGGTGTCACTACTCGTGGCTCAAGGATCTCCGGACCCGGGGGCTCGGGGTCACGCCAAAACGTGATGGGGTTATTTACAGGGGAGTTGGATAGTTCGTGACACCACCTGTGGTGTGCGGTAGTAGGGAGTACTGCCGCTGCCATTGGGAGTACCCGGGGTGATGGAGTGGGGCAGCCAGATGACGTTACCCTCCATGGGTAGGGAAAGGCCCCGGGACCCCAAATAGTGAGATGGATTGCAGGGGGAGCGCAGGCTCGCTGGTAGCAGAGGTTAATCAGGTACTCACTCAGAAGGAAAGCAGATACTGACAACGTAGTAAACCAAGTCTCTGTGTGCCGCTGCCCTCTTGGGGAGCTCGTCCAGGTTTCGCCCCCAGCAGCACTGCCTGGTGGTCTGTAACCTGCCTCTGTGCACAGAATTTGAAAGTGTTCAGGTGGCCCGTAAGCTTGGAGCTGTCCGGGCCCCACTCCCTATTATGGGTAGCAGAGGAGCTTGCTCTCAGGAGCTCACACTTGGGATTTCAGTGTGCTGCTTTTCTTGGAAAGCCCTATCCTCCTCATTGTGCTAGTGCCCCCGATCTCTGAGCTTCATGGGAACAGTCCATAAAGGCCCTGTCCTCCGCAGGTTAATTGCCGGGTTGCATGAAGCTTCTCCCTGACCTAGGGTCCATTACCCCGACGTGATTTCGGACCCAGACTGGCTATCGGACTGCAGTTGCCGACCGTCCTCCTTGAATAAGCCAGCACCCAGTCCCAATCTCCCGCGACCAGGTCTCCGACTCATCGGGGTCCAGACCACCGTCTGCAACCCAATCTGCTTCTCCCCTGGGAGCTCCAACTCCCAGCTTCCTCAGAGCTCCTCACAGCTCGAGGGCTACTACTCACCTCTTTGCTCCCCTGGAGCCGACTGACTTGTCACCTGCCACCTTTCTGCTTTACCCCTAGGTGGGAGGCCCTATTCCAGCTTAGCAGACCACTGGTGTGCCTGACAGGGTGTGGTGTGAGGTGTGATTGGGATTTGTGAATGCTGATGGAGGCAGTACTGCAAGTTGGGAACCCAGAACCATGGGGGGTTGAGTCCTGCACTGGGAGATAAAGAGCGTGCAGTACCTGTGACGATATGACTATTCCGGGGGTGTCACATTTCCCCTTGGTTAAACGTAGCTCGTCCCCGAGCTACAAGACATCCAGAGGTTTATTTTGTTAAATAGAAAGAGAAAAATAACAAGTTTAATCAACAATTTCACTTCCCTCACAGGGGAGGCACGTTACTTAAATGTTACATTGTAAAACTCGTAGAGTTCATTTTTATTAATAGAAAAATGGGAACGCTACCGGTTGTAGCGGTAGTCGGTGGCTCAGCCTACTCCACTGCAGCACCTTACTACGACAGTCCATTCCCATTGTCCCTCTCCCTTCAACCCACCAACCAAACAACCTGAAGCCTGCCGCTTCCTACTTGGTTCTGTGACAGGGTTGAAGTCCTGGAGGCTCAAAAGATGACTCTGGTGGGCGCACTGGGCGCAACTATATACAAAAAGCACAAGTTTGTGCTGGCCGCTGCCAGTCCCGCAGCCATTGTCCATGTTTAGTAACAATAAGAAGAATAAAATAGAACAAGACATGGTTGCTGTGAGGCACCAGGTCGCCTGCCCTGCTGGCGCTTTGTCGCTGCGGCAGTGGTCAGTGCACAGTGCCGTACAAAAAGGTTCAGGTTAGGGACCCACTCAAGAGGTTTGCCGTGACGTGGCAGTGGGCTTAATACAATCTGATCAGAATGGTAACAAAAGAACCTCATGTTCTATTTAATTTTTTGCCTAGCGACTTTAGATCATTGTATTTTTTGGGATGTGCGATCCATGTCTTTTTCTTTATAGTGTGTTATAAAATAGAACAAGGTCCACGTACCGGGTACAAACATTATTAAACTCCTGAATCAGATGAGGTAATCGGTTAATTAGCGAGCATAGAAATCAACATTTTCATTCCATATTAGCATTTTTCAAATTTTACTTATCATTTTTTCAAAAAAATAACAAACTTAGGAAAACAACTAAAGAAAACCCAGTATTAACACATTAGATAGCCGGGTCCCGCTACCATTAGTGCTTGTAATCCATGGCGGACGCTGGCATGACTTTCTCATCAATCATGACCAGCCTCTTTACTTCTAGGGCATACCAGCCCCGCTCGCCACAATGCCGTGTGTATGAAACCACCTCTCCTGGCTCCAGGTCACGGCCCGGATGCCCCCTCAGGAGATGCCCTCCCACATCTCTGGGAGATGAATACCCCTCGGTGAGGGCCGCTTCCATAATGAACCCCCATCCTTTATCGGGGTCGAAGCACTTTACAAGGCCACGGTACCGCGGCCCTCTGACTCAGAAGGTGGCATTCCTCAGATGCTCTTTCTCCTGTTTGGTGCGGGCAGCAATCTCCCATCATCACTGTTTTTTTGTATTCATTTTTCAATGCAATTTCTGCAGTTGTTGCTCTCTTTCCTAGTAATGGGCGTCAGCGTCCGGCCTCGCCTGCCTCACTGGCATCGGTTGTAAGTTGACTCCCATGGCCCCAGCAGCCGCTGGGATGCCGTGCAGCGGCGGAGCTGGCACCTCCACATGCTCCGCCTACGCCATGGTAAACAAAGAATACGACTGCTCCGCAGCAGGGGATGCAGAGTCCGGGTGCTCTGTATCGGGGTATGGGCCCGGTGATGCGGCCGGGTCTGATCGGGCCGGTGCTGGGATTACCGCTGTCATGGCCTGGTCAGATGGTAGGGTCAGGGGCTCTGCAACCTGCTTCTCACAAACGGGGACTGGAGGTTCCTCTGCCGGTGTTGGGGTTAGCAGCTCAGCATCCGCCGAGGGCGAGTGGGACGGTGGCTGAATGCTTGCAGCTGGCGGGAGCAGACTGGATCCCGCAGTCGTATAGGCCAGGTCGACCGGGACTAGGTAGCTGCTTACCCGCTCCCCGCGTGGGACTTATATCTCACGGGCTCGCACCGCCATTGCCAGGCACCTCATCTCTTCCCTCCAATGATCCAGAATGAAGAGGAACTGCGTCCGCATCCTTCTGCAGAGTTGTTCTGTTTTTTTGTTTGATTCAGGCCGCGGGCCCAGGAACAGCGCGCTCTGGTGACCAGCCTCGTGCTGCTGCCATCTTGCCTCTGCGGTGCCCAGGAACTTTATGGCAGAGTCCTAGCGTCCCTGCTCCACTTCCGCTGCTACATCCCATCACGCCCCCTTGGTTTTCGCCAGCCACTCACTTTCGTGCTGGGGACCCCTGGGAACTTCCAGTTCCGGCCACACTCTCAGGACGAAGGTCTGGAAGATGGCATTTTGGCGCCAAAAATGGTGGAAACTGGCAGGAACGGGATTTTGAAACTGCAGATTGGATTCTAAGCCGCACGTCACCCAAGTTAGTGGGTCCTGTCCGAATCCTGTTCGTGACGCCAAGAATTGTTTTGGACCAGTCCCGCCCCAGCAGCAGTCGAACCGCTCGGATCTGGGTGTCGCTACCCATGGCTCGAGGGTCTCCGGACCCGGGGGCTCGAGGTCATGCTGAAACGTGATGGGGGGTTATTTACAGGTTATAGTCCAGGAGCGTCACACTAGTGTATACAGGGACGGTTCAGCAAAGATTACTAATATGCACCCAGAACTGCAGTTCTGGGTGCATATTGCACCTGATAGGTTTCCTTTAAGTCATGGAGTGTACTTCATTTCCATATTCTGCCCCTGCATTTTGGCTGGTGTAATTTATCATGTGTTTTAATTCATCTGTGGTTGTATTAACCTAATTATAAGGCCTTCTAAGGATCAGATATTTTTGGTATTACAGTAGTGCTCAAAAGTTTACATACTCCGGCAGATTTTTGCTTTCTTGGCCTTTTTTTAGAGAATATGAATGATAACACAAAAACATTTTTTTCCACTCATTGTTAGTGGTTGGGTGTAGCCATTTATTGTTAAGCTACTGTGTTTTATCTTTTTAATTCATAATGACAACCAAAAACATCCAAAGGACCCTGATCAAAAGTTCATATCCCCTGGTGATTTTGGCCTGATAACATGCACAAAAGTTGACACAAATGGGTCTGAAGAAAGGTAACATCCTCACCTGTGACCTATTTGGTTGTAATCAGTGTGTGTGCATAAAAGCTGAGTGAGTTTCTCGGATCCAGACAGACTCTTGC
The DNA here is from genome assembly GCF_048569485.1 of Anomaloglossus baeobatrachus. Classification (NCBI taxonomy): domain Eukaryota; kingdom Metazoa; phylum Chordata; class Amphibia; order Anura; family Aromobatidae; genus Anomaloglossus; species Anomaloglossus baeobatrachus. The sequence goes on from NC_134354.1 coordinate 463,375,168, forward strand.
ATCTTTCATCCAGCCACTGATGTTTTTGGATTGTGAGTCATGGGGAAAGCAAAAGAATTGTCAATGGATCTACCGGAAAAGATAATTGAACTGTATAAAACAGGAAAGAGATACAAAAAGATACCCAAGGAATTGATAATACCAGTCAGCAGTGTTCAAACTGTGATTAACAAATGGAAAATCAGGGGCTCTGTAAAAACAAAACCAGGATCAGGTAGACCAACAAAAATTTCAGCCACAACTGCCAGGAAAATTGTTCAGGGTGCAAAGAAAACCCCACAAATAACATCAGCTGAAATACAGGACTCACTCAAAACTAGCGGTGTGGCTGTTTCAAGATGCACAATAAGAAGGCACTTGAAGAAAAAATGGCTGCATGGTCCAGTCGCCAGAAGAAAGCCATTATTGTGCGAATGCCCCAAAGTATCTCACCTTCCATACGCCAAAATGCACAGAGACAAGTCTCCAAACTTCTTGAGCAAGGTAATTTGGAGTGATGAGACCAAAATTTAACTTTTTGGCTACAACCATAAACGTTACATTTGAAGAGGTGTCAAGAAGGCTTATGTTGAAAGGAACACCATTCCTACTGTAAAGCACAGAGGTGGATCGCTGATGATGTGGGGCTATGTGAGTTACAAAGACACAGGAAACTTGGTCAAAGTTGAAGGAAACATGAATGCAGCACGTTATCAGCAGATACTGGAGGCAAATTTGCACTCATCAGCCCGGAAGCTGTGCATGGGACATACTTGAACATTCCAACATTTCAATGATCCAAAACACAAGGCCAAGTTTACCTCTCATTGGCTACAGCAGAACAAAGTGAAGGTTCTGGAGTGGCCATATCAGTCTCCTGTCCTTAGTATCATTGAGCCACTCTACGGAGAACTCAAGCGCGCAGTTCATGCAAGAAAGAACAGGAATTTACAGGACCTGGAGTCTTTTTGCCAAGAAGGATGGGCAGCTTTGCTATCTGAGAAAATAAAGAGCCTCATCCACAACTACCACAAAAGACTTCAAGCTGTCATTGCTGTTAGGGGGGGCAATACACGGTATTAAGAACAGGGGTATGTGAACTTTTGATCAAGGTCATTTGGATGTTTTTGGTTGTCATCTAATATATAAAGCTGAATGTGTGAGTGTATGTATGTATGTATGTCCGGGATTGGCATCTGCACTGTCGCAGCTACAGCCACAAAATTTTGCACACTCAGACTTCTGGACCCCGAGAGCATCATAGGCTATGTTTTGAGGGGAAATTTTAACCCCGCGCTTTACAGTTATTCACCAAAAAACCTGCCTCCATTAAAACGAATAGAGCTGGGAGCCACAGTGCAGCCAGAACTTCAGAAGAATGCCCAGCCACGCCTTTATATGGAATGCTGGCGTGTCACAATGCAGCCAGGGAAAGAGACAGACACAGACAGGGAAAGAGGCAGACACAGACAGGGGAAGAAACAGACATTGACAGGGTAAGAGACAGACACAAAGAGACAGACACAGACAAAGAGACAGACCGACAGGGAAAGAGACAGACAGGGAAAGAGAGGGAAAGAGAGAGACAGGTTAAGAGATAGACAGACAGGTAAAGAGACAGACACAGACAAAGAGACAGACACAGGGAAACAGACAGACAGGGAAAGAGAGGGAAAGAGACAGACAGGGTAAGAGACAAACAAAGACAGGTAAAGAGACAGACAAAGAGACAGACACAGGGAAAGAGACAGAGGGAAAGAGGGAAATAGACAGACAGGGAAAGAGAGGGAAAGAGACAGACAGGGAAAGAGACAGACAGGGAAAGTGACAGAGATAGATAGACAGACAGGGAAAGAGATAGATAGACAGACAGGGAAAGAGATTGAGACAGACAGAGAAAGAGACAGAGACAGTCAGAGACAGACAGGGAAAGCGACAGACAGACAAAGAGAGAGAGAGACAGAGAGATATATACAGAGGGGGAGACAGACATTATAATTACATTTCTATCTATTTGTTCTGTGGTTTTTGTGTGCAGAATACATTTTTGTTAATACATTCTATTTTGTTAACAGCAGTTATTAACCCGGGCGAAGCCGGGTAGTACAGCTAGTTATCATTTAAAAAGAGAAAACACAGAAGTTTGACAAGAAATGGCCTCACCCAACCACTAACCATTAGTGGAAAAAAAGATTTTGTAATCATTCATATTTTCTGAAAAAGAAAGCAAAAAGTCTGCCATAAACTTTTGAGCCCAACTGTATGTTCTGATACTAAAAACCATAGAATTCAAAGACAGTGTATATATTTTTTTCTCATAACCCTATACTATATCTATAAGGGAATACTGTATAGACAGTAGTATTTTGATTGATGGAGTAGCAGAAAACAAAAAACAAAAGGGTGTCGACAGGTAGAGAAGAATATAATTTTATTAAATGTGTTTATATTCACCAGTGATCCATGAATTTTGAAATTACATTGTGATTTAAATATACAGTGTTTACAAGCAAATTAATAGTAAAGAGGTTTGGCTTCTGTTTTGCCATGGAAGGATAGCTAATATCAATCATTGTATTGGAAAGGTTACACTCTTATTTATCACACCTGTCAAACTGCTGATTTAGGACCGGTATTTGTTTTTCTTCATGCAGACCAACCTCCGCATCAAGAGCATTACATTTCTTGTCTTCATTATAGAGTTTATTTTATTACATAGAAATTGACAAAATGAAATATTATGTTTGTGACACAAAGGTGACCTTCATCCTTCTTGCTCTTTGATGCATTATGTATGCTCATAAAACAAAGTTATTAAATTAGAGTCACTTTTGTGTATGAAATGGTAAAGAGCAATCTTTATTATTACACAATACAACGCTACTTTTGAAAAGAATAGCTTCCACTATCAGGGTATAACAAAGATTGACATACTTGGGCAGCACGGTGGCTCAGTAGTTAGCCCTGTCGGCTTGTAGCACTAAGATCTTATATTAAAATCCTACCAACAACGTTTGGGAAGAGTTTTTTATGCTCTCCCCATATTTTTGTGGGTTTTCTCCGGTTTCCTTCCACACTCCAAAGATATACTAATAGAGAATTTAGATTGTGAGCCCCAATCGGGACAATCATGAAGATGTCTATAAAGTGCTGTGGAAATTAATGGTGCTATATAACTGATTAGATAGATAATATTTATTTTAACAGATTTTTCTATTAAACGGTGCTTTACACGTTGCAACATCGCTAGCGATTGCTAGCGATTTCGCGAGCATTAGCACCCGCCCCCGTCATTGGTGCTATATGTGGTGATCGCTGCCGTAGCGAACAATATCGCTATGGCAGCGTCACACGCACATACCTGTTCTGCAACGTCGCTGAGCCTGCCGAACAATCCCTCCTTCAAGGGGGAGGTGCGTTCGGCGTCACAGCGACGTCACAAAATGGCCGTCCAATAGCAGAGGAGGGGCGGAGATGAGCGGCCGGAACATGCCGCCCACCTCCTTCCTTCCTCATTGCCGGTGGACGGAGGTAAGGAGATGATCGTCACTCCTGCGGTGTCACACATAGCAATGTGTGATGCCGCGAATGAACGAGGAACAACCTCGCTACGTACAAGACAACGATTTTTGGTAAATGAATGACCTCTCATATACCAACGATTTTTGTCTCTATTGCGATCGTTTAAGGTCGCTCCTGCCTGTCACATGCTGCGATCTCGCGAACGGCACCGGATGTGCGTCACAAACACTGTGACCCTGACGATATATCGTTAGCGGTGTCGCAGCGTGTAAATGGCCCTTTAGTGTTGTACATGTGGAAACTCGGTTTGCAGTATAGGACTCTCGCCGCACAGACTTACAATCTATGGCATTGTGGCTGATTAGCACTGAGACACTGGATTGAAATCAAGTTAAGGACAACATCTACAAGAAGTTTGTATCTTCTCCCTTTGTTTGTGTAGGTTTCCTCTGGGTGCTCCAGTTTCCTCCCATACTCCAAAGACATACTAATGGTGAATTTAGATTGAGAGTCCCAAATGGAGAAAGTGTTGATAATGTTTGAATAGAGTTGTGGAATATGATGGTAGAAAGTAAAATAATAACAATATTTACCATAATGAATAACTCATATATTTAAAAGGATTTTAATTTTAAAAAGTTTTAATTTTATTTTGTATTGTTACAGACATAACAAATAAACTATGCTGTACTAACCCACTGCAGGTCTTGTGCTGCTTCTCCACCACTGCCCCCAGTCATTTTTGATAGGCTTCATCGGTGATGTAATAAATGCAGCACATGTGACTGTAGTTGGCACAAGACTGTTGAGTTCAGTCATTCCCTGTAATAGTCATGTATGCTAGAGTTGTGATGTCATCACTGTAGCCTGTTTACAAAGACTGGCGTCAATGGTGGAGTGTCAGTACGGGACCTGTAGTGAGTTAGTTTACTTGGAAACCCCCTTCAAATATTGCATAAGTAGTTATTAGTTAGGGATCCTTCATTCATAACTCTCCTCTCTTAGCCAGATTAGAGAGTGGCTATGACTTTGCAGGACCCAGTAGTTTGATACACTATGGGAAAATTCCTTAGTTTAGATAGAAAAAAAATTGTTTAAAAAACTGAGAGTCCTCAGTGATTGATACCTTTTAATGGCTAACTGAAAAGATGGTAAGAAATAGCAAGCTTTCAAGACTACTCAGGTCTCTTCATTAGGCATGGTATGTGTAGAGACCTGAGTAGTCTTGAAAACTTGCACATATTTGCCATGACATGCCATTTTGGAAAATATTTGTATGCAATTTTTAATTTTAATATCAAACAAGTAAACAAAACACTAAAAGTGGAATTATGTGCTGCTATATAAAAAAATATATTGCATTCTCTAATAATATCGCTATCAGCTGCATTCAGTGTAGGGCAAGCTGCTGAAGTAGGGATAGTGCATTAGAGGCTTGTATGCAGGGATCCATGCCCCTAACCACATGCCTTGTGCATTTTAAATTATGTATGCACCTAAGAGCGGTATTATTAGAGAATAGAATAGATTTTGTAGTTTGCAGCACAGTCTGTAAGACTAGAATCCCTGCCTACAAGCCTGAAATACATGATCCTTTACTCTAAAATCTCACACTAGTTGCAAATGAAGAGCGGATTATTAGAGAATAGAATACAATGTTTAACTAGCAGCAGCATCATGGTCGGTAAAGCTAGACTCCCTGCCTACAGGCCTGTAATACATGATCCTACTACAGGATCTCACCAGACACTAAATGCATACTAAGAGCGGTATTATTAGAGAACAAAATACAGTATATATTTTTAGCTAGCAGCAGGACGGTCTGTAAGGCTAGAATTGCTTTTCAAAGGCCTCTAATGTACAATCCCTACTCCTTTATCTGAAACGACACTAATTGCAAGCTAAGAGCAATATTATCAGAGAATAGAATCAATTTTCTTTCTATTAGTAGCATGATCTGTAAGCCTAGCTTCTAATATAATATCCGTATTCCAGCAGCCCCACTCTAAATGCAGCTAAGAGCGGTATTATTAGAGAATAGATTAGATTTTTTAGGTATAAGCAACATGGTCTGTAAAACTAGAATTTCTGCCTACAAGCATCTAATACACAATCCCTACTCCAGAATCTCACCCTATATTAAATGCAGAAGAGCGGTATTATTAGAGAATGTAATAGATTTCAATTAGCCCTAAAAAGCACTGTGTGTTTACTGTTGTACCAGCAGGTAGTGTCACGCTATAACACACTGTCCCTTCTCCAGCAAAATCTCACCCTATTCCCTACACTATATCTGAGTACAGTGCAAGCATGGCTTCTCTGAGTCTTATATAGACCTGATGATGCTATGTGACCAAGCACAGTAATGCTAGTAGCCAACATGGCTATGGCCTTACCATGATTATCAGGCAATCCTCGCATGTTTACTGGCTGAAAACAATCCAGAGGCAGGTACCAGAATATTCGATTGAGTATAGTGTAACAAGCACTTCGATGCTCGATCAAGTACTCAGCTTGCCAAGCGCGCTCGTCCATCACTTACCACTATATATTATTGTTAATTATATTGTATTTTGATATTTTATTGGTAAACAACTTGTTTCCCCTAAAATGTTTTTAAATCCACGTCTAAAGAAAATGGACTGGATAATTGATGCATAAAATATCTTCCTTAACTGAAAGCACATAATTCCACATTTAATGTTTTGTTTACTTGTTTGATAGAAATTGAATACTATAGGGAGGCATGGCCTGACTGGAGCAAGGAGCAGACGTGAGGCTGGAGAGCTCCACTGAAAAGTGAAAAAATCCAAAGGCATTGAGTCTTTTAAAGCTCATCCAGCGGTGGGACCTGTCCTCCTGTGACCCCAGCATTCTTGGACCCTCTGTGCAGCAAGCCCCGGGGGTATCTGTGGAGAGGAGAAGTTGCGGCCTAGTCCATACGAGGAAGCCTCGGCCTGGAGAAAAGCGCTGCCCAGACACAGAATCGCTCCCAGCAAACCTCCCTCCTCCCTCCCTCAGAGGTAAACGGAGCACTGTCCTGACCCCTCTCCTCTCCCTCAACTGCCCGGGAGTCAGTCACTTTCTCAGGGATTTCTGCGACGCTGTGAAGCAGAGGACGCCTGGTGAGAGAGCGGCTGCCAAGGCCACAGCAGACAGGGCCTTATCACCTGCAGCAAGACCGCAAACAATCCTCCCCACTGTGGTGACTTATCTACCGTATCTGATTAAGTCTTGAAGCCAGTGCTTGGAGGTAGGGGATAGTGATGGGCAGTCTGGCTCTTTTTGGTGATCCGGTTCCTATGGCTCCGTTCACCAAAAAGAGCCGGATCTTTCAGCTCGTTCTCGGCTCCTTATTAAATATGTGTTCACCGCAGGTAGGGCGCCGGAAAAAGCCCTGCCCACCCGTGGTTAAGCCCTGCCCACTTACAAGCACCCAATTAGATTGCTGAGTAGGCGGAGTTTAGCCACCTGTGGGCGGGGTTTTGATAGCAAAAGAGCGGTTTAGCTATTTTAGCAGCTCACACTGGTGATCCGGCTCCTGTCGTACACAGCAGGGAGCCGGATGTTTGTGTCCTATCGTTCGCGACCGACACATCACTAGTATGGGAACACTGTCCTGCAGAGCTGGTTTGTGATACTCAGGAGCCGATTTCAGAAGAGGAGGCTCAAAGCATGGAGCTCTCCTTCAGCACCATTGTTTGAGACAGACACTTAAGTGCATAGGTGGTGAGGGGAGGGCTGTGGTTTCCTGAAGCTAGTGGGACACTGAAAACTAACAGGATCAAACATAAGAGCCACTTTTGAGTCAAAGGGGTGAATAATTGCAGCAACTGTAGGAGAACTGTGGCTGTGGGCATACACCTCCCCCCCGCTCTTCCTCCTGGCAGCAGCTTACAAATATTAACCAGATAAGGTCCAGTACTCAGTGACTCTTAAAGGAGACACACCTGATTATATTGTGAATGGGAAACCATATACATCCTAGCAAGTAGGTCATAAGAAGAAGATATCCCCTTACACACATCTCTTTACTGCTTGTCTCAGGAAGCCTGGTCACTGAACATACCCGCTGGGACACCAGGGTCATACATACACCAGAACCAAGCACCTAACTTAAACGGACAAGCAGGTACTGGGTCTTAGAGGAATGCAATAAATCAATCTCTCTGTTACCTGGGAGAACCCCAGCTCAACCTATAGACGAACAGGAAAACATGGTAAAGTTCGGCCAGAAACCCGCATCAACAAAGGTATACCACGCATCCAAGCCCCACAAGAAAGAGATGGATAAATTCATTAACAAGCAAAAAAAAATAAACAGCAAACAAAGCAAAGGAGGACAACATACACCTGACCACAATTCAGGTGTCTCTAACACAGAAGTGGAACTGCTTGATAGCCCAGACAAGCCAATCTTCAGGGCATTTATTACCAGATTACTCAAAACAGCCTTAGCACCTCTGGCAAAAGATCTATTTGACATTAAAAGAGACATTCACCAACTTGGCCACAGAATGGAGGACCTGGAGCAGTCTCAGATGGCCATCATATCCCATGCCCAAGAGCTGGAAGCCAACCTTCAGATACATGATGATCACATCTACAGATTATATGCCGCAATGGAGGACCTGGAAAACCGGAACAGACGCAACAATCTCAGTATACGAGGTCTTCCAGAAACTGTAATCACAGAGGATATCTCTAAAACACTAACTACTCTCTTCTCAAACTATTGCTGAAAAAAAACACCAGTTAGTCATAGAGAGGGCACACAGAGCACTACGCCCAAAACCCAATCCCAACGATCCTCCCAGAGATGTTATCTGCTGGATTCTAGATTTCCGCCTTAAGGATAAAATCTTCCAAAAAGCCAGATCAGACCCCAACATCCAACCTGAAGCATCTAACATTGCAATCTTCCAAGACATAGCCCCCTCTACATTGGCCAAGAGGCACCTCCTTAAACCTCTCACGGACGAACTGAGGAAACAACAATTCCAATTCCGTTGGCTGTTCCCCTTCGGTATTTTGGTATCGGCCAAGGGAAAGAAGTTCACCGCAAGATCTCCCAAGGACTTCTCCAACCTTTGCGCGGAACTGGACATCCCACCAAGATCGACTCCAGATCTGAATCTCCTCCAACCTGCTCTACATCTTCCACCACTCCACACGCAGCAGCCATGGGAAACCGTGGAATATCCAAAAAGTCAACGCCCCAGACGAAGACCTACCAGGTCGCCTTTGCCTGAAAACAGACACGAGGCTGTTTGAAGGAAGTCGCCTGCTCCATCTGGATAAAGACTGCATGTGTGATGAGTATACCTTTGAAAAATTTAAATATTTGACCTTTTTCTTGTTCTCTCCCTCTTCTCATTCTACAGATTTAAAATGTTTTTCTTTTAGGTTGAACTTTTGCATATATTGTTATATTTAATTATAGGGTTCTCCCTGGTAGACCAAAATTGTCCGGTTATTTGAATGAACCCCAAGAAATCCCCCATGGTTACAGTCCACAAGGACAAGACTGCTATCCACACCATTCTCCTCTCCTTTTATGTCACTCCTTCCCCCCCTCTATACCCCTTCCCTTATAACTCCCTCTTTTGCCTTTTTCTGTGTATCACCTTCACATTGGCTCGGGATCCAAGGTGGGAGTGAGTTGAGCTGGACATCCACACATTTTAACTATGGCTAAACAACACAACCTGCTGACACTCGCCTCTTACAATGTAAGAGGCCTTAATTCTCCCGTCAAGCGCTCACAAATTCTAGCCCACCTTAAAAAAAGAAAAGATAGGCATACTTCTGCTACAAGAAACACACTTAATACTAGAGAAATCACCGAACTTTGATACAGCATTTTACAACACATGGTTCCATTCATACTCAACTACAAAAAAAGCCAGGGGAGTAGCCATTGCCTTCTCAAAACACACACCCTTTCAATTGCTGGATACCTTTTCGGACAATATGGGCCGATTTGTATTTATCAAAGGGAAAATAGCACATACACTAGTAACAATAGGAAATATCTATGCCCCCAACACTAAGCAGGATGTCTGGATTTCGAGGGTTTTGAGGGAAGCTGAACATTTTATTGAGGGTACGCTTATCCTGGGAGGTGATATAAATGTGGCCCTCAATCCGTAACTTGATTCCTCCACAAACAGATCCTCTATTCCTAAAAAGGCGCTGACGCATATACATAAATCCTTGCATTCGGCCCAACTGGTCGATGCCTGGAGACACCTCCACCCAACAGAAAGACATTACTCTCATTACGCACCTGCACAAAATTCATATGGCCGAATTGACTACATATTTGTTCCTTTCTTAGCTCTTTCCATGATACAACATGCCAAACTTATTACTAGCATCAACTCGGACCATTCTATCTTAAAACTGGGCATCACACTTGGGGAGAGGGTCCGGAACAGGAAAAGGAGACTAAGTGAATCTCTCTTGTCTCAATCTCAGTATAAGACACGTGTTATGAAAGCTCTGAATAATTACTTTTATATTAACACTCAAGATACAGTCCCTTTTCCTATAGTGTGGGAAGCGCACAAGGCAGTAATATTTGGAGAGTTTATTTCCATATCTTCGTTCTTAAATAAATCCAGAAAAGATGAGGTGGCATCATTGTATTCCGAGATACAAAAAATGGAACTGCAACATAAAACCTCTCAGTCACCAAACATCCTCAGTTCCTTAACACAATTAAGACAAAAGCTGGTGTCACACACAGCGACAACGACAACGACGTCGCTGCTACGTCACCATTTTCTGTGACGTTGCAGCGACGTCCCGTCGCTGTCGCTGTGTGTGACATCCAGCAATGACCTGGCCCCTGCTGTGAGGTCGCCGGTCGTTGCTGAATGTCCAGCTTCATTTTTTGTTCGTCACTCTCCCGCTGTGACACACACATCGCTGTGTGTGACAGCGAGAGAGCGACGAAATGAAGCGAGCAGGCAGCAGGAGCCGGCGTCTGGCAGCTGCGGTAAGCTGTAACCAGCGTAAACATCGGGTAACCAAGGGAAGACCTTTCCCTGGTTACCCGATATTTACCTTCGTTACCAGCCTCCGCTCTTGCTGCCAGTGCTGCCGGCTCCTGCTCTGTGCACATGTGGCTGCAGTACGCATCGGGTAATTAACCCGATGTGTACTGTAGCAAGGAGAGCAAGGAGCCAGCGCTAAGCAGTGCGCGCGGCTCCCTGCTCTCTGCACTGTGACATGTAGCTGCAGCACACATCGGGTTAATTAACCCGATGTGTACTGTACCTAGGAGAGCAAGGAGCCAGCGCTAAGCGCGGCTCCCTGCTCTCTGCACATATAGCACAGCGACGTTATGATCGCTGCTTCTGCTGTGTTTGACAGCTAAGCAGCGATCATAACAGCGACTTACAAGGTCGCTGTTACGTCACCGAAAATGGTGACGTAACAGCGACGTCGTTGTCGCTGTCGCTTAGTGTGAACCCAGCTAAAGGCTCAGAGATATCTTAAACAAACAGTCTGCAAAGTTCTACATGAACTGGAGGAATCGCCTCTTTGTACATGGAGACAAAGTATCTAAGCTTATGGTTTCCCTGATAAAAAAAAGGAAAGCACGTACGTACATTTATTCTTTAAAAGATTCAAATAACAAAAAACTTGCACACACTCAAGCTATTGATGATGCCTTTAGCAAATATTTCTCCTCCTTGTATCACATTCGAGAGCATGAGACACCAGAACAAGCAGATAAAAGGCAACGGGACATAATCTCTTTTCTGTGAGAACTACGACTTCCAACGCTTAACACAACCCATATAACAAATCTAAACAGGCCATTTTCTATTGAGGAGCTCCACTCGATCCTGTCAAAGTGCCCCACAGGTAAAAGCCCTGGCCCTGATGGCCTCCTGATCTCTTATTACAAGACCTTTAGGCTGTGTGCACACGTTGCGTTTTTTACCGCGGAAACGCTGCGTTTTGAACCGCAGCGTTTCAGTGGCAAATTGCATGCGTTCAGCTTTCCCAGCAAAGTGTATGGGAAAGCTGAAAAATCAGTGCACACGCTGCGTTTCTAAACGCAGCGTTTTTGATGCCAAAAATCGGTGTGGAAAGAAAAGCAGCATGTCACTTCTTTTGTGCGTTGTGGCTGCGTTCTCTCCCCCATTGAAATCAATGATGTGGGGTCAGAACGCAGCTACACCGCAGTGACCTGCTTTTTTGTTGCGGTCCGCGGGCTTTGTCGGCACGCCAGAACGCAGGCATTTACCTGGAAGTGAGGTCAAGAGGTTTCCTGTTGACCTCACTTCCTGGCAAAGTTCAGGAAAGCCCCCGGTGTCGCCAAAGTGCCCGCCCCGACCCAACAAAATCCAACATGGCCGCGCGCACAGTAGCGCACCGGCCGCCCTGCTCCTATGTTATCTGTCGCATGTGCCTTGAGACATGCGACAGAAAAATGCACCCAGGCCCTGCCCGTTCACCCCAATTCCCCCCGGTGTCATACATACCTGTCCGGTCGCAGCGCTGATCCCCCGCGGCTCCCTCCTCCTTCACAGCAGACGCCGGCCGGTCACATGTGCCGAGCAGCTGACAGCCAGCACTGTGTTCAGTGTGAGCTGTGCTGGCTGCTCGGCACTCTGCAGCTGTGACCCGGGGAGAGTGGGTGCAGATTTTTGCACCCACACTCCTCAAATGGAGGGTCTGCCCTCCTAGAAAATGGGGGATACGTTCCCTGAACGTGCCCCCATATTCTAGAAGGTCCAGAGCCGACGTGGGACATCCAAATGGATTTCTGCGGACCCATTTTTTTTATTAAATTGGAGAACAAGGGAATGATTTGGGGAGTGTTTTTTCTAATAAAAAAATTTTTGTTGTCTTTTTTTGCTTTTGTTTACTGTCAATTAGTTATGTCGGGTGTCTGATAGACGCCGTGACATCACTAATTGCTGGTCTTGATGCCAGGTGACATTACACATCTGGTATCAACCCCATTTATTACCCCGTTTGCCAACGCACCAGGGCGCGGGATGAGTTGGGGCGAAGCGCCAGGATTGGTGCATCTAATGGATGCGCCACTTCTGGGGCGGCTGTGGCCTGCTATTTTTAGGCTGGAAAGAGTCCAATAACCATGGCTCTTCCCACCCTGAGAATACCAGACCTCAGCTGTCAGCTTCACCTTGGCTGGTGATCTAATTTGGGGGGACCCCATGTTATTTTTTTTTTTTTTATTATTTTTATTTATAAATAAAAAAAAAAAACCTGGGGAGCCCTCCAAATTGATCACCAGACAAGATGAAGCTGCCAGCTGTGGTTTGCAGGCTACAGCTGTCTGCTTTACCCTGACTGGCTATCAAAAATAGGGGGGACCCCACGCCATTTTTTTTTTTGTTTTTGTGATAAAAACTAGGCTAGGCACCCTTTAGTGCCACATGAAAGGTACTAAAGGTGCCAGCTTAGAATATGCAGGGGTGGGGGTGGGACGTTGTATATGTATTTGACCTCCATTGACGCTTTTTAGGCTGGATGCCCACAATCGGGGTTTGCAGCGTTTTGGGCGCAGAGTGTTTTCCCTGCGTCCATGACGCTGCGTTGTGCAGTAGAAGCACAGTGGAAGGATTTTTAGAAATCTCATGCCCACTGTGCTTCTTTTCTCTGCAGCATAAACCGACCTGTGAAGCAGCTTCCCGAGCCTCAGCATGTCAATTTATGCTGCGTAGATGAGTGTTCTCTGCAGGTAGAATAGAGCTCCACAGCAGCCTGAACCCAAATCATGGGCATGGGCAGCTGCGTTCTCCCGTGGGAAACACTCACATCTCTGCAGGAAGGCTGACACTGTGTACTAGACGCCGTGTCGCTGGATCATGGCCACATAGCCCAACAGTGAGAATATTGTTGCTACAGCTACATTTTGGGGGAAGTAGCTGTGGATTCAAAATGATTAATATACTCCTGAATAAAATCCTTGAGGGGTGCAGATTCCAAAATGGGGTCACTTGTGGGGGTTTTCTGACGTATAGGTACCCAAGTCTTAAAAAACGCACCTAAAAAAACGCATGGAAAACGCATGAGAAACGCATGCGTTTTCGATGCGTTGTTTCTCAAAAAGCATTGTTTACAATTCTCCCCTCTGCCAGAGGGTGCGTTTTTTTCCGCGCGGAAAAAAAAGCAACGTGTGCACATACCCTTAAAGAAACTCTACTCCCTCATCTCCTTCACCTCTCTAATGCTGTGCTATAGGGCTCCCAAAACAATCATTAGAAGCACATATTACCCTCATACATAAGGAGGGAAAAGACCCTGAAATCTGTAGCAACTACAGACGAATTTCACTGTTGAATAATGATTTGAAATTATGTGTGAGCCTTGTAGCACACCATTTAAATACCATTCTACCTACACTTATCTCGCCCGAACAAGTGGGTTTTGTGAAGGGAAGAGAGGGACGAGATAACTCCATATGCATACTCCATCTAATGCAGCATGCCCTTATTCACCGCAGACCCTTATTGCTACTAGGCACTGATGCGGAGAAGGCTTTTGACAGGATCGATTGGATATTCATGAGAGAAACACTACGACGCTTCGCCTTTCCTACCTCATTCATAGAGGCAATTTTTCAGATGTATACACACCCGACAGCGCATATTAGTATAAATGGTGATCTTTCTAGCCCATTCAACATTAACAATGTAACTCGGCAGGGCTGCCCGCTTTCTCCATCTCTGTTCATCTTAGTGATGGAGACCCTCATTCAATGAATCCGACAGCACCCGGATATAAAAGAGGCTTCCATAGCTGGAACTACACATAAAGGGGCAACCTTCGCCGACGACCTTCTTCTCCTGTTGACGGAACCCCTCAAAGAATTTCCGGCTATCTTAGATATTTTCGAACATTTCGGCTCACTGTCAAATTTCAAAATTAATTTGAACAAATCGGAGGCTTTGGGTATACAGCTCCCTCAAGCAACAATGGATACTCTAAGAAATAAATACCCCTTTAAGTGGCCCCCCAAGTTTATTACCTACCTGGGAATAAAGATATGCTCACATTGGCCTTCTTTAGTCTCTTTAAACTTTTTCCCGTTATTAAAATCTTCTTTAAAAGTAATTGCCTCAGAGTCAGCCCCATTTGTCTCATGGATGGGACGTAAAAACCTATTAAAAAGCTTTGTGTTACCAACATTTAGTTATGTATCACAGATGTTACAAATTCAGGTACCACAGACCTTTTTCCATAACGCTACAACCCTCTTCATCAACTATATTTGAAAGGGTAGGTGCCCGAGGTTGAATTATAATACCCTAGTACTACTAGGCCAAAAGGCGGAATGGGGACACCAGACCCACAAAAATATCACACAGCAGCAATACTATCAATGATAATAGATTGTACTCACAAATCTCCAAACAAACTTTGGACCTTGATCACAGACTCCATCACTCCGATGAACTTCAGACCCATCCTTCAATCGGCAAAACATTTTCTTCGAGAGCCAACGACGGGCAATTTAACCTTTAAGAACGCGCTTCAACCTTGGATAAGACATCTTATCATTATCTTATTCCCCCACCTTCCCCGATAATCCGAATAATGGATTTGCCGGGGCTGTACTCAGATAGCACACAATCACGCACTCCTGATCAGCTTCATACACTCACTACGCCAGTGGAACTTGTGTTAGAGGATGGAACATTAACACCCCTGACTCAGCTTAATAAGATCATAGCCCCAAACTCACTCAACTTCCTTCAATATGAAAGACTAAAGTTAACAGCACTAGATCACTTACCAAATGGGCTGCCCCGAAGGGACCTTTCCACTTTTGAATCTATGATTACGCAATCAAAATGCCCTCAGAAAGTCCTATCTAAATTATATCAAATATTGGTCTTAAATAAGCTCCTGCAGAAATGGGCATTCATATCATTATGGGAAAAAGATCTAGACAGGAATTTTACAGAAGGAGATTTGATCCAAATTTATAAGAGATCCTTTGGCCCATCACATTGCGTGAAGGTACAGGAAAACTCATACAAATTAGTTACCAGATGGTATGTATCACCTTCTCAAATTAGCACATGGTTCCCTTCCTCTTCAGAGTCATGTTGGAGGTGCAATAGAGAGCGAGGTACATACTTCCACATTTGGTGGCAGTGCGACCAGTTGAAGCCCTTTTGGGAAAATGTGATTACCTACACCAAGTGGATCTGTAAACTGTCCTTTAAAGGGAACCTGTCACCACTTTTTTTGGCTATAAGCTGCGGCCACCACCACAGGGTGGTGCATGACGCGTCCGACGTCATCCACACTCGCCGGCATTTAGGTTCTGAGCAGGTGCACTTTGATCTGCCCTGAGTAGGGCAGATCAAAGTATTGTAGTGCGCCTGCGCAGGACCGGCGAGTGTGTATGACGTAGACACGTCATGCACACAGGCTTCAGAAGAAGGAGGACGAAGATGGCCGAAAGAAGCGGCACCGGACAATGGAGACGCCTCCGTGACCCAATTCCACCACAGCGCGACCGTTAGGTAAGTATTATAAAGTGTTTTTTATATAGTCACAGCGGCCTGGGCTCTTATATACAGCATGTTAGAGTGCTGTATATAAGAGCCCTGTGGTGGTGGCCGCAGCTTATAGCCAAAAAAAGTGATGACAAGTTCCCTTTAATCCCCAACAAAGCCTAATCTTCCTGAACTTGGTCAGCAACCCACAAAACACTCCGAACAAAACTCTCCTCCTATTCCTCCTAGCGGCGGCTAAACTGCTCATCCTCCCCCTTTGGCGCTCGACAAGTATACCTACTATCCAAACTTGGATGCTGAAAATCGACCAGTCATATCATATTGAAGAGCTGGCAGCTTTAGCTTATCACTCTCAAGATAAATTTAGACTCATCTGGGCCCCCTGGTTGAAGTTCCGAGAATCCTCCGAGTACTTTGAATTGGTGGCATCTTGACCTGCTCCCACCCACCCTCCCCTGAGTCAGCCATGATATATTTCTTATCTAGATTAATCCCCACTCACGCCTTCTGCCTCTCACTATCTTCTTGAAACCATCCTTACCTTTCTTTACACCCCCCCCCCATCCTACTATTGACATGTTTTACATATGTTCATTTCACTAATGTTGATTATTCACAAAAGTTTATTGTTGATTTCACATGCACTGCAATGGTAAACACACCGAACTGAGGTATTTCCGACAAGGGAAGTAAGATTATAAAGAACTGTGGACCGAACTTTGGATCTAAATCCTTCCCTCCAGGATTCGAGTGCCTTATATTTTCTCACATATATTCATTGTTTTATGTTACGTTATATCAATTTTTTCCTCTGAACAATACTTGGAAGGTGTGCATTGTGTTTCATATGCTAATTTTCACTATAATAAAAAGAATATTGAAAAGAAAAGAAATTGAATACTATAAATTAAACAGTTGCATCCAAATATTTTCCAAAATGGCACAAATAAGAAATAAGTAATGTTGGTATGATCATGCCACAATGCACTTGTAGGCTCAATTATCAAAGACAAAGGTTACATAAGAAGTAATTGCATGGATGGTCACAAAAGTAAATAAAAAAAGTAAATTACAAATACACCAAAGTTAAAAGGAGATATGTTTCATATGTGTTGTATAGGTCAATATATCCCTCTAGCATGGGGATATTAAAATATCATATATCTACATTTATAACTACATTTATGTCATATACAAATTTTTATGATTTTTACTAAGGGGGCACAGCTCATAGGATAATAATGCAGAGCAGCCTAAAGATACAGTTAGGTCCAGAAATATTTGGACAGTGACACAATTTTCGCGAGTTGGGCTCTGCATGCCACCACATTGGATTTGAAATGAAACCTCTACAACAGAATTCAAGTGCAGATTGTAACGTTTAATTTGAAGGTTTGAACAAAAATATCTGATAGAAATTGTAGGAATTGTACACATTTCTTTACAAACACTCCACATTTTAGGAGGTCAAAAGTAATTGGACAAATAAACCAAACCCAAACAAAATATTTTTATTTTCAATATTTTGTTGCGAATCCTTTGGAGGCAATCACTGCCTTAAGTCTGGAACCCATGGACATCACCAAACGCTGGGTTTCCTCCTTCTTAATGCTTTGCCAGGCCTTTACAGCCGCAGCCTTCAGGTCTTGCTTGTTTGTGGGTCTTTCCGTCTTAAGTCTGGATTTGAGCAAGTGAAATGCATGCTCAATTGGGTTAAGATCTGGTGATTGACTTGGCCATTGCAGAATGTTCCACTTTTTTGCACTCATGAACTCCTGGGTAGCTTTGGCTGTATGCTTGGGGTCATTGTCCATCTGTACTATGAAGCGCCGTCCGATCAACTTTGCGGCATTTGGCTGAATCTGGGCTGAAAGTATATCCCGGTACACTTCAGAATTCATCCGGCTACTCTTGTCTGCTGTTATGTCATCAATAAACACAAGTGACCCAGTGCCATTGAAAGCCATGCATGCCCATGCCATCACGTTGCCTCCACCATGTTTTACAGAGGATGTGGTGTGCCTTGGATCATGTGCCGTTCCCTTTCTTCTCCAAACTTTTTTCTTCCCATCATTCTGGTACAGGTTGATCTTTGTCTCATCTGTCCATAGAATACTTTTCCAGAACTGATCTGGCTTCATGAGGTGTTTTTCAGCACATTTAACTCTGGCCTGTCTATTTTTGGAATTGATGAATGGTTTGCATCTAGATGTGAACCCTTTGTATTTACTTTCATGGAGTCTTCTCTTTACTGTTGACTTAGAGACAGATACACCTACTTCACTGAGAGTGTTCTGGACTTCAGTTGATGTTGTGAACGGGTTCTTCTTCACCAAAGAAAGTATGCGGCGATCATCCACCACTGTTGTCATCCGTGGACGCCCAGGCCTTTTTGAGTTCCCAAGCTCACCAGTCAATTACTTTTTTCTCAGAATGTACCCGACTGTTGATTTTGCTACTCCAAGCATGTCTGCTATCTCTCTGATGGATTTTTTTCTTTTTTTTCAGCCTCAGGATGTTCTGCTTCACCTCAATTGAGAGTTCCTTAGCCCGCATGTTGTCTGATCACAGCAACAGCTTCCAAATGCAAAACCACACACCTGTAATCAACCCCAGACCTCTTAACTACTTCATTGATTACAGGCTAACGAGGGAGACGCCTTCAGAGTTAATTGCAGCCCTTAGAGTCCCTTGTCCAATTACTTTTGGTCCCTTGAAAAAGAGGAGGCTATGCATTACAGAGCTATGATTCCTAAACCCTTTCTCCGATTTGGATGTGAAAACTCTCATATTGCAGCTGGGAGTGTGCACTTTCAGCCCATATTATATATATAATTGTATTTCTGAACATGTTTTTGTAAACAGCTAAAATAACAAAACTTGTGTCACTGTCCAAATATTTCTGGACCTAAAGGTCCAGTCACACTAAGCAACTTACCAGCGATCCCAACAACGATAGGGATCGCTGGTAAGTTGCTAGGAGGTTGCTGGTGAGATGTCACACTGCGACGCTCCAGCGATCCCACCAGCAACCTGACCTGGCAGGGATCGCTGGAGCGTGGCTACACGAGTTGCTGGTGAGCTCACCAGCAACCAGTGACCAGCCCCCAGTCTCCTAGTTACAGCACACATCAGGTTAATTAACCCGATGTGTGCTGCAGCTAAATGTGCACAGAGCAGGGAGCAGCGCACACTGCTTAGTGCTGGCTCCTTGCTCTCCTAGTTACAGCACACATCGGGTTAATTGCCTGATGTGTGCTGCAGCTACATGTGCACAGAGCAGGAGCCGGCAGCACAGGCAGTGAGAGCGGAGGAGGCTGGTATCAAAGGTAAATATCGGGTAACCAAGGACAGGGCTTCTTGGTTACCCGATGTTTACATTAGTTACCAGCCTCAGCAGAAGCCGGCTCCCTGCTCACTGCACATTAGTTGTTGCTGTCTCGCTGTCACACACAGCGATCTGTGCTTCACAGCAGGACAGCAACAACTAAAAAATGGCCCAGGACATTCAGCAACAACCAACGACCTCACAGCAGGGGCCAGGTTGTTGCTGGATGTCACACACAGCAACATCGCTAGCTATGTCACAAAAGTTGTTCGTTACCAGCGATGTTGCTAGCGATGTTGCTTAGTGTGACGGGGCCTTTACTGTATGCCTCCAGGAAATCCTTTGAGCCATGTCCCCTTGGAAATGATAAAACAATAGTGCAAAATATAAAGTCACATATCTCTAGAACCATTTGGTGGATTAAAAAACAAAAATTACAATAGTTAAAGGACTAGCGGGAATAAGACAGCAGCCAAAACTGACCAAATTAACCTTCTGACATGTCCTTTTTAAGTGGTACAAATATACAATACTAGAAGGTGGCCCGATTCTAACGCATCGGGTAGTCTAGAATTTACGTATTGTGTAGTTAATGTATGATTTTTGTTTTATATATATATATATATATATATATATATATATATGTTGTTGTGTGTAGTTGCCAGTGTTTGTGTAGGGCGCTGTAAATGTTCTGGGTGTTGTCTGGGTGTGGGGGGGTGTGAGAGCGGTGTTGTATGTGTGTTGCGTTGTGTGTGTTGCGTTGTTTGTGGAGCGCTGTGTGTCTGCAGCATTCTGTGTGTGTGGTGCTGTGTGTGTTGCGCGGTTTGTGTGGGTGTGGAGTGCGTGTGTGTTTTGGGGGGAGGTATGTTTTGTGCAGTGTGTGTATTGCGCGGTATGTGCGTATATTTATGTATGCTGCAGTGTTTGTGTGTTGGGTGTTGTGTGTGTGCGGCGTTGTCTGTGTGTGTGTGGGTGTCTTTGTAGGGCGGTGTTTGTGGTTCCCAGTGTGTGTGTGGTGTGTTGTGCGGTGCGCGTGTGGTGGTGTGTGTGTGTGTTTTGGGGGAGGTGTGCACCCCTCATCGTGCTCCATCCCCCATGCTGCGCACCCCCCATCGTGCTCCATCCGACATGCTGTGCACCCCCCATCGTGCTCCATCCCCCATTCTGCGCACCCCCCATCATGCTCCATCCCCCATGCTGCGCACCCCCATCGTGCTCCATCCCCCATGCTGCACACCCCCCATCATGCTCCATTCCCCATGCTGCTGTGGCGCCCCTGAGGCTTCCGTCGCCACAGGACATTGCACCCCATCCAGCGGTGTGATGTCCCATTCTGGGTGAGGAAAGGAGTGAACGCCGGTCCCCAGGCAAATCTACACTACACCCATTGTTAGGTACACACTGGGACCAGGGATAGTGGCAGCAACCCTCCCATGCTGTATGCTGGGAAGGGCCGTAAGACTTATCCCTGCTCCTATAGGGTACAGCTTAGCAACTGGGAAGGTGGGAGGAGCCACCAGAGTGCAGTCAGAGAAAGGAAGGTCAAGTGTAGAGAGTTGAAGAGAGTGAGGGGAAGGAGAAGGAGGTCTGCAGGAGGCAGACGAGAAGGAGAAGCAGAAGAAAAGCTCTAGTCAGACAGGAGCTAAGAAACAAAAGTGACGCTTCCTGGTGAAGACCCTGAGACTCAAGAGGGTCCAGGTGACACCAAGTAGGAAACAAAGGGATTCCAGGGCTACGGATAGCTTGTGAGCTGTGGTGGCCTGTTCCACAGGAACATCGGTGGAGGGATCAAGTTGCAACAGGGGCAATCCCTAGAAACAGAAGGAGTGAAAAATCATCTCCAACAGTAAAAACCGAGGCCCAGGGAAAGCTGCAAACTCCCCGGGCCACAGCCCACAGCAGAACCTCTAGAAAGGGGGCAAGTAACCGACAGGTGAGCTCCCAGCCTGGAGGCTGTAGTGGAAGCCGAGCAGGTTAATCCTAAAAGAGCTAGGCTTAAGGAGACAGCTGAAGACAGAGACACTTTAGAGAGAAGGGTACCGGCTTTCATTCCAGAAATCACCCAGAAACGGCGGAGGTCCCTGACAGTGGGTTCCAGCCGTCCGAAGGCACCAGTGTGCACCTACCAGGAAGTGTGAGTAAAGATCTTGGAATTGCACCCTCCGGTGTTGTCTCAGTTATTGTCGCCTGCATAGACTTCCATTACACCATAGACTTTCACGAGCACCAACTGTGCCCCGGGGCACCGCTCCACCTGTGGGGAGCAGTACCATACCAGCTGCCATTCCATCACCCCGGAGGCCTCATATAGCAGCGGCGGCTTTATAGCCACATACCACAGGTGGCGTCACGACTACCATAAACTTTATTCACCAGCCATATTTAACTGACACCCACCAGGGCCACGGAGTCGGGCCCCGCCACCACTGATGACCCCCGGACTAGTCCGGCCCGGCACCAGGTGTCCCATAGCCCTGGGGTGGGCGAGTCACTGCACACCCCCATCGTGCTCCATCCTCCATGCTGCACACCCCCCATTGTGCTCCATCCTCCATGCTGCGCACCCCCCATCGTGCTTCATCCCCCATGCTGCGCACCCCTCATCGTGCTCCATCCTCCATGCTGCGTACCCCTCATCGTGCAGCATCCCCCATGCTGCGCACCCTCCATCGTGCTCCATCTCCCATGCTGCACACCCTCCATCGTGCTCCATTCCCCATGCTGCGCACCCCCCATCGTGCTACATCTCCCATGTTGCGCACCCCCATCATGCTCCATCCTCCATGCTGCACACCTCCCATCGTGCTCCATCCTCCATGCTGCACACCCTCCATCGTGCTTCATCCCCCATGCTGGGGCCCCCGGGGGCGGGTCCGAGCATGGCAATGTGTGCCGGGGGCGGGGCTGAGCAGGCGAGGCGTCAGCGTATGCCGGCTCCCTGCACATGTGTACTGGGAGCCGGTGTACGCTGGTAACCATGATACACATCGGGTAACTAAGGGAAGCGCTTCCTATACTTACGCGATGTGTATCATGGTTACCAGCATACACTGGCTCCGTCATGATCCCAGCATCGCAAGGTTATGTCCGCCGGGGGCGGGGCCGAGTGTGCCAACGTGTGGCGGGGCCGAGCGGGTGAGGCGTCAGCGTATGCCAGCTCCCTGCACATGTGTACCGGGAGCCGGTGAACGCTGGAGCGAGTGATGCGTGCGGAGGGCCGGGGTGAGCGGCTAATCCATGCGGGGGGCGGGGCCAGGCCGAGGCGAGCGGCCAATCCGTGGGGGGGCAGGGCCAGGCCGAGCCTAGCGGCCAATCCGACAGTTGTCACTGTAACAACACTGTCACGGTGACACAATTTTGGAGCAAGACAGACAGACAGACAGACAGAATAAGGCAATTATATATATAGACTAGCTGTAGTACCCGACAATGCCCAGGATAGTAACTAAGTGTATCTCTGTCTCTTTCCCACTCTCTCACTCTCCCTCTCTGTCTGTCTCCCTCTCTGACTGTTTGTCTCCCTCTCTGTCTGCTTGTCTCTCGCTGTGTGTCTGTCTGTGTGTCTGTGTCTCTGTGTGTGTCTTATTCTCTGTGTGTCTCTGTCTCTGTGTGTCTCTATGTGTGTGTCTGTATGTCTCTGTGTGTCTGTGTCTCTTTCTCTGTGAGTCTGTGTATCTGTCTCTGTATGTCTGTGTCTCTGTGCAGCTGTCTCTGTAAGTCTCTGTCTGTGTGTCTCTGTGTCTGTTTGTGTGTCTCTGTGTCTGTCTCTGTGTGTCTGTCTCTGTGTCTGTTTGTGTGTGTCTGTCTCTGTGTGTCTGAGTGTCTGTGTATCTGTGAGTCTCTGTGCCTCTGTGTGTTTTTGTGTCTTTGTGTATATGTCTCTATGTGTCTCTGTCTCTGTGTATTTGTGTCTCTGTGTGTGTCTGTGTGTGTCTGTTTCTGTGTATCTCTGTCTTTGTGCCTGTCAGTGTATCCATCTCTGTATGTCTGTGTCTCTGTGTGTCTCTCTGTGTGTCTCTTTGTATCTATCTCTGTGTCTGTCTCTATGTCTCTGTCTTTGTGTTCTGTCTCTGTGTCTATGTCTGTGGGTCTGTCTCTGTGTGTCTCTGTCTCATCTGTGTGTCACTGTCTCTGTGTCTGTGTCTGTCTGTGTGTCTGTCTCTGTGTATCTGTGTTTCTTTGTCTCTGTGTGTGTCTGTCTCTGTGTGTCTCTATCTCTGTGTGTCTCTGTCTCTATGTGTCTCTGTGTCTCTGTCTCTGTGTGTGTCTCTGTGTCAGTCTCTGTGTGTCTGTGTGTGTCTCTATCTCTGTGTGTCCCTGTGCAAAATTTTGTGATTGTAAATGTGATAGTGCTGATTCCTTTAGCACACACACACACACACACACACACACACACACACACACACACACACATGCATACAATCAGCTTTATATATTAGATTTACATCTTAAAAGTCTACTCCATTATCTGGGTTTACATAATGAGTATCAAGAGGTTTTTTTTTTAGCAACCTGGTATATAACAATAATTTCATCAAAGGTTTTACACTTTCTTTTTCTTTGTTTGCTTAGGTGTGAATTTTCGGAGTATTGTTGACAATATATATAATTATATAAGTTGGAATGACCTGGTTCTTACTTACTCTGCACACAGAATGAGAGAACTGCTGTAATTGAAACCAAGTTTTCCCTTAGCAATTTAACTTGTATCTACATCTTCTAAATGAAGCAAAAAAAAATAAAAAAAAAAAAAATATATATATATATATATATATATATATATATATGTTTTGTTAGCGTAAGGAAAGAAGAATGTCAAAATATACCCCTAACAACCTTCTGTTATCCTGTGTACATTAACCACTCGGGCAATGATCTACTTACCAATTTCTAAGAACTTGCTCTTTTTGAAAACAAAACTTTAATCTGAGAACAGTTTTGCCGTGGGTTGTAAACAGCAGTTGTATTTTATTTTAGTATTGCATACGTGACTGCAAAGTTACAACATGTTTAGTGACAAGTCATCTTGTTGGCTAGAGGACTCGCTTCAAAACTGCAGCAGTTGGCAACTTAATAACCTTACTCATTGCCAACTCCACTGGACAGCCAAGCAATTTTCTGGAGCTTGTTAATAAGTGGGAATGGAAAACATTTTCTTTTTTTTTAATCTGTTTTGTAAAAAAACCCCAACATTTTATCAGCAATCAATATATTTCAATCACATAATACTTCATTGCTGGTATGGTAAGATGAAGTTAAGACGATCATTTTAAATACTAAGAATTTATTTCATATTAATATGAAAATATCAATAACTATATAGACATAATTCCCATTTTTTTCAATATCTTATCTAACTGGCTTTTCCTGAGTTATCTGTTTAGTTCATAATTGATTGCAAACTGTATATTCCTATCAATAAAATTGCCTTTTTTCAACCCTGTGAACTTAATTTGAATGATATGATATGTTTCTGGTTTCTTTAAGTTTAGATTACTACATAACGATTGCTGTGCTCCCATCTAATGCAGACCACATTATAAATGCTGCAAAGACTTTTAGTTGGACTAATTGAAATTAAGTATACAATGAATGATGATTTTTAATGCAAATAGAACAAGTGCAGGGTGAAAAGGCAACTTTCCACAAGGTTATAGAAATGAACAGCTCACAAAGTGGAGTCTTGATAGGACGTAATCCTGACAATTATTGAAAAAGGGCCAAAAGTGGTAGCATACATTAGGATCTGGTATGCCCAATCTACCTAATATTCACAGGATACATCATTTTGGGAGAACATGAAATGAGATTGCCTCTGAGGCAATTTTAAATTAGTTATTTCTAAATGAAACAAGGCCAACTTTTCCAACCTCTCATCATTTGAGAAGCCTTCCATCCAACATAATCTGGTTGCCCCTTCTTTGAACTAACTTCCAAATATCCTTTTTAAAACATGGAGCGCAAAACTGGATCCCATATTCTAGATGTGGCCTAACAAGTAGAGATGAGCGAACTGGCCATGGTTTGGCTCAAGTTCGGTTCGACGAACAGAGGTCTCGTTCGAGTTCGGTTCGTCGAACGTTCGACGAACCGAACTCGAACCAATAGGCTATAATGGAAGGCAATCACAAACACATAAAAACGCATTATAAATGTACACATACAGTTAATAAACATTGCCATAACACTTACCGGTCCCCGCGATCCCTCCTGCACTCTGTCTCCTGCCGCTATTCCATCCGATGATCGCTGAATCCTCCCGGTGACCGGCACTGCCAGCAGTGATCCAGGACCTATCGTGACGTCAAAATAGCCATGTGACCAGTCACGTGGCTATTATCTCATTGGCTACAGACTGGTCACATGACTATGACGCGTCATGTAGGACCTGCGAGTGCATCTCTCCGGTACACGGTGCACATTTGTGTATCGCCGTGTACCGGCGACATGCTGTAGCACACGGTCGACTCCCCGTTCCGTTAGGGACCGGCTGACACAGCCGGTCATTAACGGAGATCACCGTTGCCATAGCAACGCAGTTAGCGGTGACATCACCGCTAACCGCGGCTCCGGGAGCACCGTTGCTATGGTAACGCGTCTGTCAGCGTTACCGTTGTTACCGCTGACAGCCAGCAGCACTGATCACTCACGGAGTGAAGGCTGCATGCTGCTTTCCGTGCAGCCTTCACTCCGTGAAGGCTGCACGGGAAGCAGCGTCTTCCCCCATGCAGCAGTGATGGAGCAGAGCTGCATTTGTTGAACGAGAAAGACAGAAGACCATGGATCGTGGAGGGCTGACAGGGGGTAATAAAGATGGAGTCTCTAATGTGTCTGTGTATTTATTTCTATAAAGTATTTTTTCTCTGTGTGGTGTCTTTTTTTTAACCCTTTATTGGAGATTCTTAATGGCCGGGTCAAACGTGCCTGACATTAAGAATCTCTGGCTTAATACTAGCTAGTAAAACAAAGCTAGTATTAACTCATTACCTTAACTTATTACCCAACAAGCCACCCGGCTTCAGGGCTGTTGGAAGAGTTGGATACAGCGCCAGATGATGGCGCTTCTATGAAAGCGCCATTTTCTGGGGCGGCTGCGGACTGCAATTTGCAGCAGAGGCGCCCAGAAACCTCGGGCTAACCTGTGCTGCGGATTCCAATCCCCAGCTGCCTAGTTGTACCCGGCTGGACACAAAAATAGGGCGAAGCTCACGTCATTTGTTTTTTAATTATTTCATGAAATAAGTGAAATAATTAAAAAAAATGGGCTTCCCTATATTTTTGGTTCCCAGCCGGGTACAAATAGGCAACTGGGGGTTGGAGGCAGCCCGTGGCTGCCTGCTGTAACTGGCTAGCATACAAAAATATGGCGAAGCCCACGTCATTTTTTTGGTGGGCAAAAAACTTCTGCATACAGTCCTGGATGGAGTATGCTGAGCCTTGTAGTTCTGCAGCTGCTGTCTGCTCTTCTCAATACAGACAGACAGCAGCTGCAGAACTACAAGGTAATGTTTGGTTGCTACCAAAGCTGCTATGCCCTGTTCATGAGGTAAGGGCATGCCTAATCAGGAGAACTATTCTACATTTCCAAATATTGGTATTTGCTGATATTATTGCTATTCCACCTACTATATATTGGGGATAGGATCTTGGAGATGGAATACCCCTTTAAGTCCAGTTATCCAGCTGAATGAATACTTAACAACAGAGCTCGCTATTTAGATGTGTTTTCTTGTGGCGTATAACGGACTCTCATGTTTGGTAGTCATTCAGCAGGGCAACTATAAAAGCAAATCCCTCCATTTGGAAATGTAGTATAGCTCTCCTGATCAATTATGTTCCTTACCTCATGAGCAGAGCATTGCAGTAATAATACTAATTTATTCATTTATATAGCGTTATTAATTCCATAGCGCTTTATGTCTTTGGAGTGTGGGAGGAAACCGGAGTACCCGGAGGAAACCCACGCAAACACGGGGAGAACATACAAACTCCTTGCAGATGGTGTCCTTGGTGAGAATTGAACCCAGGACCTCAGCGCTGCAAGACTGCAGTGCTAACCACTGAGCCACCGTGCCGCCCATTTAGCTTACAGATGCATAACCACCACTCACTGTGTCTGAACACAGGAAGCTGAGCTGACAGCCGCTCTGTGCATGAGGCAGCGTCTATTGTGAAGGAGAGGGCCGCGGGGGATCAACGCTGCACAGGTACCGTGGGACACCGGGGAACACCGGTGGGGTTATAGGGGGTGACCTGGCAGGGCCTGGGGAGGAGTTTTCTGTCACATGTGTCATGGCACATGCGACAGAAATCAGAGAAGTAGGGTGAATGCGGCCAGCGCGCTGCTGTGCGCATGGCCATCTTGGATTTCAGGGGGGGAACTTTGGCGACACCGGGGGACCGGAGGGGACCGAGGAGGAGATTTATCATGTTTGTTCATGCCAGATGGGAGATAAATAATTTTTTACCGGCGCTGTCACTGACTGTAACGTGATCATCGGTGTACGGTGTATACCTTTGATCACGTGAGCGGGGACCGGAAAAAACGTCCTGAATCATGATCTCCAGGGTCTCAGCTAGCCCTGAAACCCCGGAGATTTTCTGATGCTGGGGGGCGCTATTCACTTATTTCTGCCTGCTGTTTATAAACGGCAGATCAGAATAAGGCTTCATTAACACGACTGATCCATTTTTGCGGTCTGCAAAAAACAGTCCGTTTTTTTTCATGGGTGCATCCGTATGGCATCCGTTTCCGTTCCGTAGACGGTCCATATGTCATCTGTTTGTCATCCGTGTGCCTTCCGTTCTTTTTGTGTACTGCAAAAAAACTGAAGGAGGGTAAATGCATAAATTTACCCAGGATCCATAGCTTCAACCTACATGAGGCGGTCACATGTTCACTCCAGTGCTATTTTCTACTGCTTTTCACAGCGTAGAGCGCTCTGGTGATTTTCTTGTGCTTGTGCACTTCATATCAGTCTTTTCTGTCATTATAATGGCAGAAAGACACATAATGTCCCACTCTCCTTCATTTTGTAATTTTGCACCCTTTGGTGCCTTTCATGTGGCACTAAGGGGTGCTTAGCTTTGTATTTAGCCAAAAAAATGACGTAGGGTTCCCCCTATATTTGTAGCCAGCTAGGGTAAAGCAGACGGCTGCAGCCTGCAGACCACAGCTGGCAACCTCACCTTGGCTGGTAATCCAAAACTGAGGGCATCCCATGCTGTTATTTTAAATTAAATAAATAATTTAAAAAAAAAAACACGTAGGGGTCCCCCCAAAATTGGATCACCAGCCAAGGTAAAGCAGACAGCTATGGTCTGATATTCTCAGACTAGGGAGGTCCATGGTTATTGGACTCTCCCCAGCCTAAAAATAGCAGGCCGCAGCCGCCCCAGAAGTGGCGCATCCATTAGATGCGCCAATCCTGGTGCTTCGCCCCAGCTCATCCCGCGCCTGGTGCGGTGGCAAACAGGGTAATATATGGGGTTAATACCAGATGTGTAATGTCACCTGGCATCAAGCCCTGGGGTTGGTGAGGTCAGGTGTCTATCAGATACCCGACATCACCAACCCAGTCAGTAATAAAAAAAAATAGATGACAAACACATTTTTATTTGAAAAAACACTCCCCATAACATTCCCTCTTTAACCAATTTATTAGAAAGAAAAACAAATCCAGGTCTGGTGTAATCCAAGGGGTTGTCATGACGATCCACACTGTCCCAGTCAATGAAGAGCACAATGTTCCCCATTGGCTGGGAGAGCAGTGCAGTGACCTGAGCTAACATCAATGGGTCAGCCCAGGTCACTGCAGGGCATGACAAGTGCTGCTGTCAGCGAGGTACATTACCTGCGCTGATCTCCTGCACACTGACAGCACCTGTCACTGAGTTCAATGACCGCTGCCTTCACAGCCTAGTATCGCGAGAGGCCCGTGACGTCACCGCTAGTCAGTCTCGGGTCGGAAGCGAGAGAAGGTGATGTGACAAGCGGCAACCATGGAGGACAGTGACAGCGCTGAGGTCGGGATGGCGGGACTTCATCACCGCAGGTAAGCCGAGAGGGACCATGTGTGCAGAGTGCAGTGTGCAGAGTGTGTGTGTGTGTGTGTGAGTGAGTGTGTGTGTGTGTGTGTGTGTGTGTGTACACGTACATGCCGCGTGCAGGAGGGGGCGGAGTGAGCTGAGCGGGGAAGTGTGTACTTCCTGCACGTAACTAGGATAAACATCGGGTTACTAACCAAAGCGCTTTGGTTGGATACCCGATGTTTATCTTGGTTACCAGCTTCTGGCAGGCTGCCAGCGATGGCTCCTGCACACTGTAGCTGTAAAAAGCCCTGCTTTTTGCTGCTAGAACCTTTCTCGAACGTATCTAGAACTATCGAACTTTATCAAAAAGCTCGAGTTCTAGTTTGATCTAGAACAGCCCCCAAAATCACTCAAACCGCGAACTGGAGAACCTCGAACCACGAACCGCGCTCAACTCTACTAACAAGTAATTTATAGTGATTTAATAATACATTTGGATCACTTGGATTTTTTTTATTTTTTATACATCTAAAAATCTTGTTTGCTTTTGAAGTGGCTGCTTGACATTAATTACATTAGCTTACTTGTGTTTAGAATATCCAAGTCCTTCTCTTGTTTGGCAATCCTGATTATTTTTCAATTTAATGTATATGAATAAGGAGCCTTTAAGTGAGCCTTTAACGTTCCTGCAGTTCTCACGAGGCTGTGAACGCTTGTAAGAGTGACTGCCAAACTGTCAGATTGTGGGGTACGGCAGCACAACACTAGCCACCAGTTAGGTCTCTGGAGTTCACACTTCCCCACTGCTCTCAGTGAATTCAGTTGAACCTGCTACCGGATTGCTGGACTGTTGTATCGTGGGGCACAGCAGTTCGGCAATCCAGCAGTGTGTTCTACTGAGTTAACTAAGGGCAGCAGGGGGCCCCCTAGTGTGAACTCCGCCATGTCCCGCAATCTGTTCAGAAATCCGCTAGTGGGTTTACCTGTGGTCACACTTGACACCATGGGAAACCAGCTGTAAACTCTGGTTAACTGACTGAAGTCCAAACTTTTCAAAGCTGGATCCACTGCTGCCCTCAGTGTATAACAGAAGCTACAGTAATCTGTCCTATTTTCCATCACTACAGCATCTTTATGTAGCGGGATCATGTGGGACGATATGTGAATTATGTCGGACCTTTGGGGGTGTTTTGGGGGGTTAATAAATTGGTGAAAGAGAGTGCATTTTTTTATTATTTAAAGTAAAGGATTTTTGTGTTTGTGTTTTTTTCTTTATACTTACAGGGCTGGTAATTGGGGTGGGAGGGGGGTCTCATAAACACCTCTCCATTACCAACCCAGGTCTTGATGCCAGCTGTGATTTTTGACAAATCACATCTGACATCAACACCATATATTACTCTGATTATCACCGCATCAGGGTAATTGGGACTGGGCATGGCCCAAAAACCATGAACCTTCACAGCCTGAGAATTACAGTCACCACCGGTCTACTTTACCTGTGCTGTTTATCACAAATAGGTGGTGAATTACATGTCATTTTTTTTACTTCGCATGCCAATCTCAGTAATGCCAGTAGCAAAGATAGCTACAGTATTACTGTGATTGACAGGCAATCTCTGCATGTTTAATGGCTGAAAATTAGGTGGCAAACTTGCGGAGAAGGGATTTAAAACTCACAAGGTGAATACCAAAATACTCGACAAGTAACAAATATCCTGAATATTGTACCTTAATATTCGTGTGACCAACAAATAGTGCCAAATATATATTCGCTCATCACTAATTATAATCATACTGCTATTTTTAAGGTCACAATGACAGGATGTGCTGCAGAAGACCGGAGAAGATACAAGTCTGCAGAGGCGAGCTGTGAATATGAAAAGTCATCATGGCATCTGGACACGATGAAAAAAAAAAAGAGAACAACTCCTATCAGAGACAACATCACCTATAAGGTAGCTGGATGTAAATGTTTACCTGTGATACTGACTAATTCTCAGCAGTACTATTGTTCATGTATGGTCTGCAGTCTGATAACAACTACCAGTATCTTCTTACAATCGTTAAGGTCAAACTATGACTTGTAGGTTCTTGCAATAAAAATGTACTGTATATGGGTCTGATCTGACATTACAATAGATGTACAGTACCATGTACTGGTGGTGGTTTTGGTGATTTGTTCCTGTACTGATTAGGGTTGTGATGCTGTGTTTCTGGTGATGTCTCGTGCTGTTTTTAGTTTTGATCCTATACATATGTAACAATCCATAACTTGTAAGATTACATGATACATGACTGTGTTAATAAAATATTATGCCATCTGACAAGTTAAGGAACCACTATGTTTTTATCTTAGGACCATTAAAAGGATTGTCCAAGTTATTGATAAAAGACTGAAGTCACACTTTGTGACTGCATGCAGACGTATGAATTCTCACAGCGCGTGCACTGTTTGCTGTCAGGATTCTCTGGTGCATGTGGTGAGAGTGGGAAGTCACGTAACCACACCTATGTAACTTACAGACATGCGGTTATGAGCCAACTAGACATGCCTGGTCTCGTGCAATACAGAAGCTGGACAAATCTGTTTGGAATGTGGTTGGAAGTATGTAAATTGTATTCTTGCACCCAGTTGACCATGAACTCTGCCAGAATGGGTGAATACAAAAAGTATGTGAAGCATCCCACGGGGCCAAGGTTTTTTTTGACTCATCACCTGGTCGGTGATGGAGGTCTTGGGGATGACACAGCGGCCTGGCTTGGCTTTGTGGCCCTAAGGTGTCCCCGAAGGGATGAAGGGAAGATGGTTGGGAATGATGTCTTGTGACGCCACCTGTGGTATGCGGCTATGAGGAAATCCGCCGCTGCGGGATGTCGCTCTCTTTCGAGGTGGATGGTAACACACCGCTAGTGTTTCAGCTCTCCACAGGTAGAGCTAGGCCCCGGGGAGGATGATAGGGGTGGTAGTAGCCGATGGCGCCGGAGCCCGAAATGATGGCGCTAGCAATGACAGGGACGACACCGGGCCTGCGGTTCAAAGTTCTCTTTACTCACTGCAACTGTTGTCATCCTTGGAGTGCCTGTTTCCACTATGATGGGCTCCAGCCGATCCTGGATAGTTTAGAGGTCACCACCGGTGTTCCCACAGTGTGTCTTTCCTGGTAGTGGGTCCCTCCACTCCAGTGTCTGGTATATGGAATGGGCCGCGAGTGCTTCCTGCATGCTTCGTGGACCCTGGGATTCCCTTGCGCTGTGGAGAGCCCAGGTTTTGCTTCATGCTCCAAGCCTCGGGCCCCGCTGAGCTCCCAGAAGTTTAAAAGGTAGCTTTGGACCGAGGTCCCGATTTGCCTTTCTACTTCGAGCTGTGCTTGGCGTTGACTGACTATGTGAGAAGATGCTCCTTTCTTTTCCCCCAATGGTGCCCAACCCCCAGGTAGTTGTCCTAGTGACCGGAAAGTCCCATGTCTCGTGATGGCCACCCCCTTTCCACCCTAGGCCAAGCCCAGTGGGAAAGCACCTAGCTATATCTTGTGTGTGAATGTGGTAAACCCCTTCCTTACCCAGGATGAGTACTGCACCTAAAGTGAGATACAATACCCTATAGCGACTGAAGCCTCAGCCACATATGCAGTGCATGAACTGTGAGAATTCTAAAGTCTGCAGTCCTCTTTAGTGACTTCAAACTTTGATCATAAACTTGGATAAGCCCTTTAATTGTAAAATAAAGCACTGTATCATGCCTTATCCTAACAGCGTATAATATACTCAATGTAAGTATTCAGCTCTGCTTGCTGGTACCGCAGTCATCACATGGCCACTCCACTCATATGAGTATTTCATACTTATGGTCATGTGACACCTAGCTTTTTTACTGCATCTCTCTATGAAGCAGTTGCTGTACTTTTTTACTGAACATCGAGAAAATTATGAAGAGCACCTGAATGTAAGTGTGCAAATCACATATAAATGAGCGACTACCTAAACCGCCTGGGGGGGACACCAAACAGAATTCTTGCCCCTGGTGTCATAAAAGCTAGATTTGTCTCTGCGCAAGGCTATAATATTATGACTGACACCTTAGTAATAAAGTCAAATAACAGACAATCAGTTGATTTCACATTTGTATGGCTTTATCACAAAGACAGTTTGAAGACTTTCTTAGTAACCTAATATTACGTTTTCTCTGATGATCACCTCCCTGGTAGATTCACATATTACGGTAATTAAATTCCAATAAAGGGGAACCCACAAAGATTGCCTCCATGTGCTTCCTTGAAATAGTGTGATAGGGAATATATATTTACTTCATAAATATGAAAAATATCTTTGAACATCCTTATGCAACCTTTAAGGTACATTGAAAATATACAGTACTTCTTCATGCAAATGCCGTACAGAATATTTTCCAACCATCCCCGATCTTATGGCACATATATGTTTGAACACAATAATTTAGAGCCATCAGCTTTATGTTCTACCATTCAGCCTATACATGCTTTGGCACAGGAAGCGGTATGACATCACTAGAGGAAGCCTGTTATGCCAAATCTCACACAGCCATTAAGGATGAGAAAGTGTTTAGGAGATTTTCTGTGGAGGCATCATATTGTGTTAAAGAAAATGTGTCATCACGATTTAGTATGGTAAAGTAAAGGCATGGCCATAATGGCGCTGTGTAACAGATTTAATAACTAGCATAGTTACATATTTACATTGGGCACCAGCGATCATAATATGGTAAGCTACAAAGTAATATTCAATAGAACATTTCAAAGGGGAAATGCTAAAACCTGGAATTTTAGGAAAGCTGATTTCAACAAATTAAGGGAAGAGCTTAAATGTGTAGATTGGGACAAAGTCATGGTAACTGGGGATACTGAACATAAATGGGGAAAGTTTAAGGATATACTCAGTGGCGTAACTAGAGTTTGATGGGCCCCAGTGCAAAGTTCAGACCTGGGCCCAACCTCCACATACACCGACACTTGGGGTACGGAATAATGACACTGACACTCAAGGTACAGGATAATGACACTGACACTTGGCTCTTACCCTCAGCACCAAGATTTCCCATGATCTGAAATCCCTGTATCAGCAGCCAGCTTTCCTATGTTCTGATATCCATCTTGTCCTTGGCACCCAGCTTCCCCATCCTCTGCTATACATCTTTCCCTCAGCACCAAGCTTTCCCATATCAGAGCATGGGAAAGCTGGGTGCTGAGAGAAGATGTATAGCAGAGCATTGGAAAGCTGGGTGCTGAGGGAAAGAGCCTTTATCCCTCAGCACAAAACATTCCCATCCCCTGATTGTATCTTTGTCCCCCCTTGTATATAGTTCTCCAAATACAATAATGGCCCCCACATAGGCTTCCAAATAGTATAAAGGGTCCGACATAACCCTTTATATATTAGAATACACTTCCATAGTCCTCCATGTATTATAATGCATTTCCCATAGTTCTCCATGTATTATAATTCACCCAATAGTACTCAATATATAATACTGCACCACATAGTCCTCCATATCTTATAATGCATCCCATAATCCTCCATGTATAAAGTAGCCCTTCAATTATTATCATGAATTTCTCATAGTTCTCCATGTATTATAATTCACCCCATAGTTCTCCATATATTATACCACATAGTCCTCCATGTTTTATAATGCACCCCATAGTCCATGTATAAGGTAGGCTCCATAGTCCTCCATATATTATAATGTAGCCCCCATAGTCCTATATGTATTACAATGCAGCCCCATAAAACTTCATATTGTATTATGCAGCCCCATGCTCCTCCATGCATAATGCACCCCTATATTCCATGTATAAGGTGTCCTTCAGTTTGTATTATGCAGACCCCCCAGACCTCCATATATAATAATGCAGCCAGCCTCCCCAGTCCTCCATGTATAATAATGCAGCCAGCCTCTCCAGGCCTCCATGTATAACAATGCACCCAGCCTCCCCAGTCCTCCATGTATTATAATGCAGCCAGCCTCCCCAGTCCTCCATGTATAATAATACAGCCAGCCTCCCCAGGCATCCATGTATAAAATAGCAGCCAGCCTCTCCAGGCCTCCATGTATAACAATGCATCCAGCTTCCCCAGGCCTCCATGTATAATATAGCAGCCAGCCTCTCCAGACCTCCATCTATAATAATGCAGCCAGCCTCCCCAGTCCTCCATGTATTATAATGCAGCCAGCCTCCTCAATCCTCCATGTATAGGAATACAGCCAGCCTCCCCAGGCATCCATGTATAAAATAGCAGCCAGCCTCTCCAGGCCTCCATGTATAATATAGCAGCCAGCCTCCCTAGGCCTCCATGTATAATATAGCAGCCAGCCTCCTCAGGCCTCCATGTATAATATACCAGCCTCCCCAGGCCTCCATGTATAATACACCAGCCAGCCTCCCCAGGCCTCCATGTATAATAATGCAGCTAGCCTCCCCAGGCCTCCATGTATAATAATGCAGCCAGCCCCCCCAGGCCTCCATGTATAATAATGCACCCAGCTCTCCATGTATAATAATGCAGCCAGCCTCCCCAGGCCTCCATGTATAATATACCAGCCAGCCTCTCCAGGCCTCCATGTATAATATACCAGCTAGCCTCCCCAGGCCTCCATGTATAATAATGCAGCTAGCCTCCCCAGGCCTCCATGTATAATAATGCACCCAGCTCTCCATGTATAATAATGCAGCCAGCCTCCCCAGACCTCCATGTATAATAATACAGCCAGCCTCCCCCGGCCTCCATGTATAATATAGCAGCCAGCCTCTCCAGGCGTCCATGTATAATGTAGAAGCCAGCCACTCCAGGCCTCCATGTATAATGTAGCAGCCAGCCTCTCCAGGCCTCCATGTATAATATAGCAGCCAGCCTCCCCAGGCC
This sequence comes from Anomaloglossus baeobatrachus, assembly GCF_048569485.1. Lineage (NCBI taxonomy): Eukaryota > Metazoa > Chordata > Amphibia > Anura > Aromobatidae > Anomaloglossus > Anomaloglossus baeobatrachus. The sequence goes on from NC_134354.1 coordinate 463,411,447, forward strand.
TCCATGTATAATGCAGCCTCTCCAGTCCACCATGTATAATATAGCAGCCAGCCTCCCCAGGCCTCCATGTATAATGCATCCTCTCCAGTCCACCATGTATAATGCAGCCAGCCTCTCCAGGCCTCCATGTATAATAATGCAGCCTCCCCAGGCCTCCATGTATAATAATGCAGCCTCCCCAGACCTCCATGTATAATGCAGCCTCTCCAGGCCTCCCTGTATAATAATGCAGCCTCCCCAGGCTTCCATGTATAATAATGCAGCCTCTCCAGACCTCCATGTATAATAATGCAGCCTCCCCAGGCCTCCATGTATAATAATGCAGCCTCCCCAGGCCTCCATGTATAATAATGTAGCCTCCCCAGGCCTCTATGTATAATAATGTAGCCTCCCCAGGCCTCCATGTATAATAATGCAGCCTCCCCAGGCCTCCATGTATAATAATGCAGCCTCTCCAGGCCTCCATGTATAATAATGCAGCCTCCCTAGGCCTCCATGTATAATAATGCAGCCTCTCCAGGCCTCCATGTATAATAATGCAGCTGGTAATAAAATGTAAAGGAATTAAAAGAGACCACTATGGATAAATAAGACTGTACAAAGTATAATAAAACAAAAACAAAGGGAATTTAAACTCTTAAAAGCTGAGAATACAGAAATAGCATTTCAAAAGTACAAAGATATCAATAGGAAATGTAAAAAGAAATCAAACAAGCAAAACTAGCTACTGAAACAAAAATCGCCAATGACATTAATATAAATCCCAAAATCTTTTATAAATACATTAATGCCAAAAGGAAAACAAAGGATAGTATCGGCACCTTAAAATATAATAACATGTTAGTTATAGAGGACAAACAAAAGACTGAGATATTAAATAGGCAATTCTCATCTGTGTTCGCCAAGGAACTGACTGTACCAGGGATCATTCAACAAGTGAAAAATCAAAGTTCACCACCCAATATAATTAATTTAACACAAGAAGAAGTACACCTGCGTCTGAGTAAATTAAACATTGACAAATCCCCAGGGCCAGATGGCATTCATCCATGAATATTGAGGAAATTGAGCTCCGTAATCGACAGACCACTGTATCTCATCTTTTTAGACTCGGTTTTAACAGGGTTGGTGCCTCAGGATTGGAGGATTGCTGGTGTGGTACCAATATTTAAGAAAGGTAAGAAGGTAGATCCAGGCAACTACCATCCAGTAAGCCTGACATCAGTAGTATGCAAAATTTTTTAGGGCATTTTAAGGGATGATATGCAAAAATATATTGCAGAAAATAATATAATAACTGACAGACAGCTTGGCTTCATGAAAGATAAGTCGTGTCTAACGAACTTGTTGGGGTTCTACGAGGGGGTAAGTGCAAACCTGGATATTGGTAATGCAGTTGATGTGATTTATTTGGACTTTGCAAAGGCATTTGATATTGTACCACATAATAGCCTTATACTAAAGCTCCAGAAGCAAGGACTAGGGGAAACTATATGCAACTGGGTAAGGAATTGGCTAAGAGATAGGAAACAAAGAGTAGTCATAAATGGTACATTCTCTAAATGAGCTATAGTCAGCAGTGGGGTGCCGCAGGGATCTGTGCTAGGACCGATTCTTTTTAATCTCTTTATTAATGACCTTGTGGATGGTATTGATAGTAAAGTGTCAGTCTTTGCTGATGACACCAAACTATGTAGGATATTAAAAACTGACCTTGATAGTACAATATTACAGAAAGATCTGACTAAGATGTCAGAATGGGCAGATACTTGGCAAATGAGATTTAATGTTGATAAATGTAAAGTAATGCACCTAGGAGGGAGTAATCCTATAACTGCGTATGCATTAAATGGAAGCAAACTGGGGACTACAGAACAGGAGAAGGACTTGGGTATTCTCATTACAAAGAAGCTGAGCAGCAGCACTCAATGTCAAGCAGCAGCTGCTAAAGCAAACAAGATTTTAGGGTGTATAAAAAGAGAAATTAGATCCCTTGATCCCAACGTATTGTTACCCTTCTATAAATCACTTGTAAGGCCACATCTGGAATATGGGATCCAGTTTTGGGCTCCACATTTTAAAAAGGACATTCAGAAGTCAGAGTCAGTTCAAAGGTGAGCAACTAGACTACTACAAGGAATGGAAGGCCTCCCATATGATGACAGGTTGAAAAAGTTAGATATGTTTAGCTTAGAAAAAGGACATCTCAGAGGAGATCTCATTTATATGTATAAATACATGTGTGGTCAATATAAAGGACTGGCACATGACTTATTTCTTCCAAAGACAATACTAAGGACAAGGGGGCACTCACTGCGAGTGGAAGAAAAGCGATTCCGACAGCTAAATAGGAAAGGGTTCTTTACAGTTAGAGCAGTCAGACTGTGGAATGCCCTACCACAAGAGGTAGTAATGGCAGATACTATAACGGCTTTTAAAAAAGGGTTAGATGATTTCCTCAGTACACAAAACTTTGTTGGTTATAAATGACTTAAGGCCGCTTTACACGCTGCGATATCGATACCGATATCGCTAGCGTAGGTACCCGCCCTCATCTGTTGTGTGACACGGGCAAATTGCTGCCCGTGCCGCACAACATCGCCCAGACCTATCAAACTACTTACCTGCCCGGCAACGTCGCTGTGACCGGCGAACCGCCTTCTTTCTAAGAGGGCGGTTCGTTCAGCGTCACAGCGACGTCACAGCTGCAGCACTGAACCGCCACCCAATAGAAGCGGAGGGGCGGAGATGAGCGGGAGGTAACATCCCGCCCACCTCCTTCCTTCCGCATAGCGGCCGGGAGGCAGGTAAGGAGAGGTTCCTCGTTCCTGCGGTGTCACACGGAGCGATGTGTGCTGCCGCAGGAACGAGGAACAACTTTGTTACTGCTGCAGTAACGATATTTGAGAATGGAAACCCATGTCACCGATGAGCGATTTTGCACGTTTTTGCGACGATGCAAAATCGCTCATAGGTGTCACACGCAACAGCATCGCTAATGCAGCCGGATGTGTCACCAATTCCGTGACCCCAACGACTTCGCATTAGCGATGTCGTAGCGTGTAAAGCCCCCGTTAGTGACCAAATGTAGAACTGGTGGAGGAAGGTTGAACTAGATGGACCTAGGTCTTTTTTTCAACCTAGGTAACTATGAAACTATATATATATGTTAAAAAAGACCTAGGTCCATCTAATTCAACCTTCCTCCACCATTTTTGTCACTAATTCATTTCTAGTTGGGAATGTATTACTGCAGATTTCTGGAGCTGCCAACCTGCAATGGTAGCAATCTAAATTGTCTGCCAGTAATCCAAGCAACTTTAAAGAGACACTTGAAGGATTTACATCTACAGGGAGGAAGGTTTTTTTTGTGAACATGTACCATGTTTCCCTGAATATAAGACCTCCCCCGAAAATAAGACCTAGCAGGAGTTTTCTGCAAGGCTTAAATATAAGCCATTACCCGAAAATAAGCCCTAGTCACAGTTCAATAGTGAAGTGCCCATGCAGCTAAAAAAAAGTTAAAGAATACTGCAGGACACTTCATTATAGAAAGCAGACACCAACAAAAGAAAGAAGACAGAAGAGAGAAGACCCCCACGATCATACTCACCAAACGATGACCAGAAGCAGTGGAACACATGCACGACCTGTGGTGGAACACACACATCAGATCACACACACACACACATACACAATCACATATCAGATTGCACACACACACTTACCACATCCAGCGATATTGACTGCTTCTCGGTGGCTTAAGGACCTGTATTGCTGTGCATTTGTCAGTGGAGCTTCCAGGACCTGCTGGCCAGTAGCAAGTGGTATCACCAGATGTGGTGAGTGTGTGAACGTGTGATTGTATGTGTGATATGTGGTGTGTGTGTGCATGTGATCTGATATGTGAGAGTATGCAATCTGATATGTGAGTATGATCTGATGTTTGTCTCGGCCAGAAGCAGGGGAGGACCGCTGTGTAGCATACCTGCTGGGAGCACCCACTGAGGATCGCAGGAGGACCTGGAAGCCACGCAAATGCTCGGTGTCTGGTGAATATGACGACCCAGGAAAGAGGGATCTGCATTTTTTGGAGGGTAAACTTAACCCAAACCATGTCTCCCCGAAAATAAGCCCTCCTCCGAAAATAAGACCTAGTGCTTTTTTTGGGGCAAAAAAATATAAGACAGTGTCTTATTTTCAGGGAAACAGGGCATTAGCTGATGGCAAATGCTGACCTGGGCCTATTTTGAACTGCAGTAAAACCACATAATATGCTTTCTATTTTAACATGACTTGTGGCCTTCCTGCCCAAAATACATCATACATCAATAGTAACTGATAGTTTTAGCTTTCTTTTCAGATCATTGTTATGTTCTTTATTGGAAGGATCGTTTGGCAGGTAATATCACTTTACCAGGGAATACATACTTCTTCATGATTTTTCTCTGAACAGCTCTGTCAAAAATTATAGAAAGCCAACATTTAACAGACATACTGGATATACTAATATGAACAGATTATCAGCACAAGCCCCTCAGCTTCACAATAATGACAGAAACATCTATTTTTTATTATGGATTCTAGCCCAAAAAATAACCTATTTGTGAATTTGAAGATGGTTGTCATCCCTGTCTTCATGTTTCACATCTTTTAATTCAAATTAGTGTTTGTTAGGTTTTCAATTTAAGAATGTTGTTTTCTGTCACAATATTTGGTATCTACTATTTGCACTGTTCTCATATAAATATAAAGATATAAGTTGGTTATTTAGAAGTGTCAACTGGCAACAAGATATGACCGCCAATTGGTAAACCTCTACCCGTCACCAATTGGTGGTCACCTAATGTCTTGTTTACTCAGTCAGACCAAAGTAGATGATGTGCATTGAACAATCTAATAGGTCACACAATGCACATGGTCCTCAGACGTTTAAGGCCTGTTTACACAGGATGATGCACTACCGGGAACGATGATTATTTGCGGTACACAAAAGATCATTTCTCTCGATAAATAAGTATTATACTTATTGATCCGGTGATCAGCAACCAGCTTACACTGCAAGATCGTGAAGCAAGCATTTTTAAGACACGCTCATTCCAGATTATTTTTCATTGTAAATGCAGCTTTACAATCAACATGAGCATAACTGAAGCTGTAGCTATAGTTATGGAAATACACCAAACAGCGTGCTCACCCTCGTTATAAAAAAATGAAAGCAAAAAGAACTTTGTGTGCCAAAAATTAGTACCAACATAATTAATCCAACCCAAAACCAAGTAATTGCCTATAAAAATTATTTTTATTAAATACAAAAGGTTGGGTTGCCATCATAAAGGTTTTGTACAAAAATACATATGTATTACAGGGTGAACAAGGAAAGAGGGAAAAATGGCACAGTAAACCCTACATGATAAATATAACAGGCAGACCTATATAACTAGATTGACACCTGTGAACTGTATATGCAATATACGCTAAGTGTATAAAAAAGGGGTCAAAAAATTGTATTCCACAGGAAGGCTGAGTTACATGGAAACAGGTAAGCGGGCTTTACATGCTACGATATCGTTAATGATTTATAGTCGGGGTCACGTTGTTTATGAAGCACATCCGGTGTCATTAACGATATCGCAGTGTGTGACACTTATGTGCGACCTAAAACGATCACAAAAGTGTCCAAAATCGTTTGCCGCGGAGAGGTCGTCCTAAAACAAAAAATCGTTCTCTTCTAATTAGCGATGTTGTTCCTCGCTCCTGCGGCAGCACACATCGCTGTGTGTGACACCGCAGGAGCGACGAACATCTCCTTACCTGCCTCCACCACCAATGCGGAAGGAAGGAGGTGGGCGGGATGTTTACGTCCCGCTCATCTCCGCCCCTCCGCTTCTATTGGCCGCCTGCCGTGTGACGTCGCTGTGACGCCGCACAACCCGTCCCCTTAGAAAGGATGCAGATCGCTGGCCAGAGCGACGTCGCAGGACAGGTAAATCCGTGTGATGGGGGTAAGCGAGGTAAGCGATGGGCAGCGATTTGCCTGGATCGCACAACCGACAGGGGCGGGTACGATCGCAGCGTGTAAAGCCCGCTATAGAGTTTAAATGCAAAATTGCAGATGATAGAAACAATTCCTGAAGGACTTAATCAAGGAATGCCATGTAAAGGTATTAAATAAGCCCTGGTGAGGCCTGAAAAAGTCCATCAATATGGTTAAGGGAGAAAGTCCAAACAAGATAAGAGTAACTCCCCCATGTAGAAAGGTCTTGCCAGGTGTAACTTAGAAAGAGTGTGCCCCTGCGTGTCTCGCAGAAAGCTTCATAAGGGGGATATGTAGTTGTGGAGTGGTGCCAGTAGCAGGTGTTCCACAGAGGAACTTTTATATTGTACTGCCAGTGTGGCAGGATATGTCCAGATGTGGGCGTTGCTATGTTTCGGCGCGTGCACCTGCGCCACTTCCCCCATTCACATCACTTCCGGCACTCCAGCAATGACAGAAATTACATCAGTGCTAATGGAGGCCATTAGGGATGACGGCAAAAGAATGGAAGTGGGTCCACGCGCACTAAGCAGGCTCACATTTCTCGGGCGAGCAATGTCAGAATAGCGCATGCGCTTGAAAGAAATGCACTCCAACATTATCAACAGAAAGTCCGTGGATGGCAAATAAAGATCCATTAATAACAGGGACAAAATCACCCTCGTTATGTATAAGGAAAAAATAGTTACATTGATCCCTGGAGACAGTGTCAACATAGTGACGCAAAGTGATAAAGAACACCAAACCAACAATGCCTAATACAAACAAAAATAGGCAATGTAGACTACAGAGTTGACCAATATCAACCACTGGTATTTGACAGGACCTATAGTATACTAGGGAAGGGCAGATGCTGGGATAAGAAGGACTTATTGAGGTGACAGGGATGTGAAAGGTGAGATACGTGAGCCTATTATAAACCTATAACATGCCTAAATAGATGACCTATCAAACAGCGGAAGTCGGTACCCTAACTGTCACGTTGTGGAGCCCCCACTCGGCGTCGTCTGACCCTCACTGGCCCTGTTATGCTCTATTAGAGAAAACAACAAGGTGAGGGTTTCATTAAGGCCAGTTGGGGTCTAGGCCCATTTGGCCCAGGTAAAGCAAGTTGGCTGTTTTGTGTATAAATTCATTTCTTTATTATATGTATATGTACATATGTCTCATTGTCTCATCACTATAGTTATGGAAATGTAGCAGTCAAACTAGCTACAGATACTAAAAGCTAAAAAGGCTTACCCAGATCTAGGAGTTTGTTCTATTTTTTTAAGAAAATACCCACTGTCTATTACCACTATATGGATTCTACTTCATGAAGCATTGTGCTAATTGACACTACTATTAATTGTTCGGTTGTTCATCAAGTAATAGTAGTTAATAGTAGTTATACTGCTGTTTGCATTTAAAACATAACTATAATTGAATTTTAGTGACGTGTCAGAAACATTTATCATAATGGGTCCGGGTGCTGAGTCTCCCACCATTCAATATAAGAAACAGAAACTGATTGAAAAGTTCCTTTTTTCTGTCTGGTTCTGCTAGACTTTTGTCATAGAGCACAGCTATCAGTGTGTGGACTGTATCGGCGTTCTGTAAGTCCAAATGTCTCAATCCTGAAGAACTCATTCTGTTCTTTTAGGAAAGCTAAGCAGAGCTGAGCACTTCTTTCTACTATTTGTGCCAGTTGAACCCAGTAGACTTTTAATGGGCTTTCTGTCATGGTACCCATCATTTTTCTCAAACTGGACTATCCAACACTATTGTTGACTTAGCCTTATTTAACTCAATATGATTAACAAAACAATTTTAGATAACTATAAAGCTAAAGCCAACAGCTTTAGATAGCCCATAGCTTTTTCAGAATAGAGCTGAATTTAGCTTATGCGCTCAACTAGTCTGGGTACAAAAAATAATCATATACAGTATGTTTGAAGTTACAATTCTGCTTTGCAGCAAAACTATTCTGATGGCTTTACTACAACCCCTGGCAAAAATTATGGAATCACCTAACTCTGAGTATGTTCATTCAGTTGTTTTACTTTGGTTTAAAAAAAAAGGCAGATCACAGATGGCACAAAACTAAAGTAATTTCAAATGTCAACTTTCTGGCTTTAAGAAACACTAAAAGAAAAATCATGAAAACATAATGTGCTAGCCAGTAATGGTTACTTTTCAAAGCCAAACAGGGGGAATAATTATGGAATCACCCAATTATGAGGAAAAAATTATGGAATCACTCAATTATTAGGAAAAAATTATGGAATCATGAAAAACAAACAAACAAAAGAACACTCCAATACATCACTAGTATTTTGTTGCTCCACCTCTGGCTTTTATAACAGCTTGCAGTCTCTTAGGCATGGACTTACTGAGTGACAAACAGTACTCTTCATCAATCTGGCTCCAACTTTCTCTGATTACTGTTACCAGATCAGCTTTACAGGTTGGAGCCTTGTCATGGACCATTTTCTGCAACTTCCACCAAAGATTTTCAATTGGATTGAGATCCAGACTATTTGCAGGCCATGTCATTGACCTTATGTGTCTTCTTTCAAGGAATGTTTTTCACAGTTTTTGCTCTATGGCAGGATGCGTTATCATCTTGATTTCATCATCCCCAAACATCCTTTCAATTGATGGGATAAGAAAAGTGTCCAAAATTTCAATGTAAACTTGGGCATTTATTGAAGATGTAATGACAGCCATCTCCCCAGTGCCTTTACCTGACATGCAGCACCATATCGACAATAACTGTGGAAATTTACATGTTCTCTTCAGGCAGTCATCATTTCATCTTTTTATTGTTTAGTTTTTCTGTATGTAAATCCCATTTCCTTTTGGTGATTTCTTACAATTCGGTCACAGACATTGACTCCAGTTTCCTCCCATTCATTCCTCATTTGTTTTGTTGTGCATTTCCTGTTTTGGAGACTTATTGCTTTAGCCCCTTAACGACCGCGGGCAGTAAAATTACGTCCTAAATGTCATAATGTTACTGCCCGCGATCCTCTGGCGGCAGCAGGCCGCGATCGGCGCACATCTCAGCTGATTTTCACATCTGAGATGTGTGCCTGCTAGGCACGAGCAGAATCGTTATCTGCTCGTGCCGTTTAACCCCTTATATGGCGCTGTCAATGTGACAGCGCCATTATAAGCGCGATCGCGGTAAACATTTACTTACCGCCCGATACCGGAAGTCACGTGACGCGATCACGTGACTCCCGATAGTTGTCATGGTAGCACAGGGTCATGTGATGACTCCTGTACTACACCTGACTTGCTTTCACTTTCGCTGTGCCAGCGGCACAGCAAAAGAAAGTGTATCTGCTGTTTACAGCCTTGTAGCTGTGATCAGCAGATACTGCAGAGCGATCGGAATGCTGATCGCAATAGCACTCTAGGGGGACTAGTAAAATAAAAGAAAAAGTTAAAAAAAAGTTTTAAAAAATTAAAAAAAACAAAAAAACCAAAAAGTTCAAATCACCCCCCATTCGCCCCATTGAAAGTTAAAGGGTTAAAAAAATAAAAAATATACACACATTTGGTATCGCCGCATTCAGAAACGCCCGATCTATAAAAATATGAAATCAATTAATCTGATCAGTATACGGCGTAGCGGAAAAAAAATTCCAAACGCCAAAATGAGGTTTTTTTGTCGCCACAACTTTTGCGCAAAATGCAATAAAAGGCGATAAAAACGTAGCATCTGCGCAAAAATGGTACCGTTAAAAACGTCAGCTCGAGACGCAAAAGATAAGTCATCATTGAGCCATAGATCCCGAAAAATGAGAACGCTACGGGTCACGGAATATGGCGTAAAACGTGCACCACTTTTTTCGGACAAACTTCCGATTTTTTTTTTAACCCCTTATATAAAAGTAAACCTATACATGTTTGGTGTCTACGAACTCGCACTGACCTGAGGCATCACACCCACACATCAGTTTTACCATATAGTGAACACAGTGAATAAAATATCTCAAAAACCATAGTGCTATCGCATTTTTTTTGCAATTTTTCTGCATTTGGATTTTTTTTGCCATTTTCTAGTACACTATATGGTAAAACTGATGCCCTGAGCCCTCACATGACCATATTGACTGAAAAATAAAAAAGTTACGTCTCTCAGAAAAAGAATGGCGAAAAAAAAAAACGGAAAGCGAAAAATCGGCCGGTCGTGAAGGGGTTAAGTTTCCTGTCTTGATGCTTTGATGTCTTCCTTGGTCTACCAGTATGTTTGCCTTTGTATTTGGTCCAGATTTTAGACACAGCTGACTGAACAACTAACATCTTTTGCAACTTTGCGTGAAGATTTACCCTCTTTTAAAAGTTTGATAATCCTCTACTTTGTTTTAATTGACATCTCTCGTGTTGGAACCATGATTCATGTCAGTCCACTTGGTGCAAAAACTCTCCAAGGTGTGATCACTCCTTTTCAGATGCAGACGAGCAGATCTTAGTTTTGGGAATGAAAATTTACAGGGTGATTCCATAATTTTTTCCTCATAATTGGGTGATTCCATAATTTTTCCCCCTTTTTGGCTTTGAAAAGTAACCGTTACTGGCTAGCACATTATGTTTTCATGATTTTTCTTTTAGTGTTTCTTAAAGCCAGAAAGTTCACATTTGAAATGACTTTAGTTTTGTGCCATATCTGTGAACTGCCTTTTTTTAAACAAATATAAACAACTGAATGAACATCCTCAGAGCCAGGTGATTCCATAATTTTTGCCAGGGGTTGTAGAACAGAGCACAGTATTGTAGGAGATGGTCGCGTCACCACTACTTCTACTGTGTTTTATGCTGGTTGATCCTCTTTATCCCAATGAGAAGTTTAATGTATAATGTATTAAAGTTGCACAGATGTATCAGTGTTAGCCACTTCCTAATACAGAGGGAGCTTAGAGTAAAGGTCGGTGAAGTGACAGATGGCAAGTGGATTGGTTAGAGAGACAGGCCTTGTAGGTTCCAGTTCTGCAGTGTGGTTCCTTGAGTAAAGAAGTGACCTTGTAACTTGGGTCCGTCAGGGAACCTGGAAGAATCCTCCAAGGGTCTAGAGCCTATGGCTCACCTCATGACGGGCTTAGAAGAGTCCAGGGATTAGATGGCTGTTGAGGTAGAGTACCTGGGATGGGCCAAAGAAAAATTGAGTGATTAGAAGCTGTCCAGGGACACAGAAAGGACCACAGTTTGCAGAAAAATAAGGAAGAGAAAGGAGGAAGAATATGCCCAGCAGCTGGAGGACATATAGTGGGATAGGCTGAGACTGAGTTCCCAGGGAGATAGCTGCAGCAGAACCGTATGAGTGGCCATGTCTGTCATGAAGGTGGAAGATTTTATAAACCATTTTCTGTTTATTGCCATGAGTTCTCCAGTGTCCTGTGTCTCTCTGCTATGTCTATGACAGTGACCGGCTGTGGGATGGAGAACGCTGCTCTGAAGAATACAGTAAGTGATGCATACCCTGCCCAAAGCAGTATACAAGCACTGGCTCTCTCTGGTGAAAGAGTGCAAAGCCCTCATGGCTCGGCGCTCGTATCTTCCTTCAGTATATAAACCAAATTAGTTTTCATTGTGTAGTCATGCTTGGAGAAATATAGGAGAAATTAAAACTCTATGGTTATTTGCAATGGAGGACAATGCTTCATCTTTTATACTTATAGTCATCATCTCATGAAGAAGACATGGCAAATTTCCTGAAATACCGTAGTAGAGAGACCATTTAAAAGTTTCAGATGTATTACCAAAAAAAGCAGAAGAGAAGTGCTTTAAAAAGTACCTTTGGAATTTAATGATGCAATCCCCTGCTGATTTTTGAATGCTTTGATTTGAGTCAGCTTTGAACCTATCCCCTTCACAGAAGAAATAATAATACCCACATTTAAAGAGCACCTTTGCCTCTTAGACGATTTTTAGATTAGCTTCATATTTCCAGAGATTCTCGTCTCAATATGTTGTATAGGAAGAATATTACTTTTTTTCTACTGTATTTATATCAGGATGCTAAACCAGTCAATTTTCTAGTAAGACATATGTTTTTTGCTTTAATTGGTATGGTATTTGCTCTTGAGCTTTAATAACAATACATTTATGCTCAGCTACCTTCATTTGCTCTACTTTATATTTTGCCCTGAGTGAGTTTACTTGCAAATTTGCTATTGATGCATGTAAATTGCAATCATTTGCAGATCTCATTTCCGTTATAGAAAAAAAATGATATAGTTTATTCAGAATTCTATTATATTAGGGGTTTAGTTGTTTATTCTTTTGTTTGTGCTTATTGTTATAGTTTTACATCTAATATTTACAAGCTAGTGAACATGGTACCACTTACCTAATGTGATTATATGGAAATTTAGCAAAAATATTTTGGTCCTGAGAAAAATCTGTGGCATTAGGCTGTGTTCACATGGAGTTTTTTTTAGTTTCTTTTTAGTAGATCCACTTGTAGATGCAATAAAAAGGATGAAAAAATATAGAAAAAATACATGAGGTATTGGTCTATATTTTGTCCAAAAAATGAAAGCTCACCACCCAACGTCAAAGGTCCCATACTTCTGAGTACCTACACTAAATTAAAAAATGGCTCACGTAGGACATGAATTTGTGGCACCCCTGAGGCTTCAGTCGCCACAGGGTACTGCGCCTCACTTAAGGAGGGTAAGGAGGAGGCAAGTGCTGATACCACAATTCACAACACATACAGTCAGCTCCCCTTTCACCGGAACCAGGTTAGGGTAGGGTCTTTGGGTCGGTCACCAGAACACATGGGGCCTTCCATCCACTAACCAACGGGTTCTGTGAGGGGGGAGCATCTGGGGAAAACGAAGGAGGAAGTCACACATGCAGTCAGTCAGTGCAGTCTGTATCAGGCAGCCGAGCAGTCTGGCGGAACCTGTGAGATACAGGAGTTATACGGTCACTGGAGGGAGAGCAGATGAGGTGCAGATGAGGTGTGGAGCATTAGGTTAGGGGGAACTTTATGTCTTCCTGACAAATCTGCCGGGTGAGGGATTGCACATCCCTTTGCCCTCCTTAGTGCCTGGGGCACAGTAGCAGGTAGAGCCAGGAGTAGTGATCACGATCCAGGCCATCAAGGACTCGCGCTGCCTGCTATATGGGACAGGAACTTAACCCAGGATGGGGGTCTCTGTAAGGCTATATACATTCATCTAACAAAGCACAAGAAGGAAGGGCTCACAGTCCAGTTCTGGCCGACGAATTATCCGGCATCGACTGAGGCCCATCATGGTGGAAACCGCCACTCCGGCGAGTAGTGAACCCAGGGACCCCGTGTGCGCGTCAAATTCAACAAACAGCACAGAAAAAACAGCCATTACCAACAGTAGGCCACATTAACAATGCACTAGCAGTAGGAAACAAATTTTGGCTTTCACAAAGTTTGATGCTTCAGTTGTTTTAGATCTTTTAAGTCTGATGTGCTATGGTTCCTGAACTACAATTAAAAGCATTTAAAAACAAATTTTTAAACTTTTATTGACAAATACATCACGTTTAGCAAAAGCCTCAATGTTTATAATGTGAACCTAGAATTTTCAAGATTTCTCCAATTCGCCCTGACATTCTGGATATCAGCTTCAGAGCCAAATCCTAACTGACATCCCATTCTTTACAGTGTTTGAGGTAGGTTTTTTGAATTTCTGGGGTTTTTTTTATGTCCACCTTCCTTTTGAGGATTGACCACAGGTTCTCAATGGGATTTAAATTTAGGGAGTTTCCTGGCTATAATTTCATAATTTCAATGTTTTATTCACAGACCCACTTAGTAATCACTTTTGCCTTGTGACTTAGTGCTTCATAAACTTCAGGAAACATTGCCCATTACCAAATTACTCCGACATCTTAGGGAAAAGTTGTTCTTTGAGGATTTTTAGATACCATTGCAGTGCAGTGTTCTTGGGCAAAATTGTGAGATCACCCTCTCCCTTGGATGAAAAGGAACCCCACACATGAATGGTAATAGGATGCTTTACTGTTGGCAGACACAAGTCTCATGGTAGCGCTCACCCTTTCATCTCCGGACAGTCATTCTTCCAGATATCCCAAACAGTCTAAAGGAATGTCATCAGAGAAAATAATTTTCACACCATTCTCTCCTTTCCAATCCCTGTTCTTTCTGCAGGATGTCAGTCTGTCCTCAATGTTTTTCTTGGTGCTTCTTAGCACCCTTCTCGACACCAGGCTAGCATCCAGTGCTGTAAAGACCTTTCACTGGAAAGCCATAATGACTGAACATCTTTCATTAAGGAGGTCCATGGTTAACAGCAGAAGGCAATTTCAAGCAACAGCCCCCTTTTAAAGCAACCAATTTCCTTTTAAAATTAAATGAGCATGACAGAGGGACATCAGCTGCATTGTCTTTATCATTTTCTCCTTACCTAATGAGATCATTGAAATTATGTAAGCAAGTCATATTGTGGCAAGGAATGAATTAATTTGAAATGTTTTTGTGATTAAGCTCATTTTCTTGTCAAGAAAATACTTTCAAAATTCTACATTTCTTCTGATCAACCTTTTTAAAAACATTACCCACTTAGATGAAAAGACACCCACACATATCCCAGTCCTTTCCAGTACAATCCCTGTATTTCCTGCAAAGTTATTTTCACTGATGATGATGACGTTTTCTTCAGACTGTTTGGGACATCAAGAAAGTGGGCTTTACACACAGCGACATCGCTAGCGATATCGCTGGTGAAAGCACCCGACCCCGTCGGTTGTGAGTCACGGGAAAATCGCTGCCCGTGGCGCACAAAATCGTTCGGACCCGTCACACATACTTACCTGCCTAGCAACGTCGCTGTGGCCGGCGAACCGCCTCCTTTCTAAGGGGGCGGTTCATTCAGCGTTACAGCAGCATCACTAAGCGCCGCCCCATAGAAGCTGAGGGGCGGAGATGAGCGGGCCAAACATCCCGCCCACCTCCTTCCTTCCTCATTGCGGGAGGCTGCAGGGACGGTGATGTTCCTCGTTCCTGCGGTGTCACACATAGTGATGTGTGCTGCCGCAGGAACGACGAACAATCTGCGTCCTGCAACAGCAACGATAATCGGGATTAGAACGACCGGTCAACGATCAACGATTAGGTGAGTAATTTTGATCGTTTAACGGTCGTTCGTGCGTTTCACGCGCAACGACGTCGCTAACGAGGCCGGATGTGCGTCACGAATTCCGTGACCCCAACGACATCTCGTTAGCGATGTTGTTGCGTGTAAAGCCTGCTAAAGAATGATTGTCCAGAGAATAAAATACATAAGCACTACCATGAGTCCTGTGTCATGTCAATAGTAAGGCATCCTGAGACCATTCATGTATGCAGTTGTTTTTCATTCAAAGGAAGAGGGGGCACTTACAATTTTGCCTAATATTACTATGGTGAATAAAGAATGGTATCTAAATATCCTTAAAGAGCAACTTCGCTCCATGATCCAGTAACAGTTTGGTGATAAACAATGATGCCACATGGTAAAAGTGATAACTAATGGCTTGGTAAAGAAAATAATACATTTTTGGGTCTATGGCAAGGAAACTCCATAGGTATCAAACACATTAAGAACCTATGGTCAATCCTCAAAAAGGGGTTGCACAAACAAAAATAAATAAATTGTGATAAACTCTAAGCACTAATTAGGCAAGAATAGGTTGCCATCAGTCAGGATTTGACCCAGAACCTGATATCAGGGCAAATTGCAGAGGTTTTGAAAAATAAGGGTCAACACTGTAAATATTGAGCCTTTACTTAAACTTAATGCACGTTAGCTCGCGAGGTGAGAACGGGGTTAGTGGATCCACTGGACTAAAGGTACCAATTACTGGCCTTGAGGAGAGAACTGGATCGACCAACGAGTCTTCACTAAAGCCACTGAACAAGTCACATATGCTGGTACTTAGCCGACATATGGCAGCCCCAGGGGATCAACTGTTGTGAATATCATCAGAGATGGTGCTGTTCCCGAGAGTGTTTATGGGCTCCCTCTGGTGGCTAGTGAGTCTGATTCTGCATCTGTCGCTCAGACAGGTGCAGGAGAGGATTGCTGTTCCAGGAAGTCTATGAAATCCAGCCTGGGGAAATAAAGGAAGGCAGTTTCTGTCTAGCCTTTGCCGGTGATAATTGTTTCTGCTCCATGAGAAAAAATCCTGAATTTTGTTCTCCAGCTTTTAGGCTTTTGCCTTTCCCTGTAGGTTTTGTTTTTGCATTTTTTCTGCTCCTTTTTGGATTCTCCAGGAATGATTTCTGCATTGGTTTTTCACTCCTTTGCATCGATTTTGTGTCCATGTCATCCTGGTCTGCAGCTATGCCTGATAAGTATTTTTGTTTTTTCCTTCTGAGATTTATTTAGTTCTCATGCACCTTTTTGTTTCTTGCATGTGATTAAGAGCTCTCCCTGCACTTTATTTGGAGGACGATTTATTCCCAGCAAGAAAGGGAGTTTTGCTCCCTGTCTGATCTAGAGTTTGTATTTTTTGTATCTCATTTATTTGCACAAGAGTTTCTGATATAATGGGAGGAAAGATCATGTGATCTTTTAAAGGAATTTTTGATTATCAGGTGTTGATATATTTTTTAGGGTTTTTACTGGCTGCAACCAGCAAATCTATCCTATCCTTTTGTATCTAGCTAGCAAGGCTTCACTACGCTTAACCCTATACTTTCCATCTCTGTGTTGTTTTTTCCCTATATCACCATCGTTATATGTTGGGGGCTTGTCTTTTTCATTTGAGGCTATTCTGAGACAAGTCAGGATTCCTTATTTCATCTTTGAGGTTAGTTACTTCTCTGGCGGTGATGAGGCATCTAGGTTGGTTAGGAACGCTCCAATGCTACTTCTAGTTGTGTTTGTGCAGTTAGTAGTTTGTAGCAAGCTAAGTTTCCAACTACTCTTGTGCATTATCTTCCATAATTTTTTTATGGGTCTTTTGCAAAGTCTTTTGCGGTCTCCTGACCATAACAATCAACAGTACCTTGACAGCTGGCGCCACAGATATATAAAGTCTCTGGTTGTAGAAGCAGCAGCAGCCAGAGACATAGATTCAGCGAGGATAGATGCATCAGCAGCCAGTGTACATACTTGCAGCAGCGGATATCATCGGAGGCATCCGGCGTGGATACTTGCAGCAGTGGCAACAGATATTGTAGGAGGTGGCTGACATGGATAGTTGTAGCAGCAGCAGATTTTTCGTGCACTGAAACACAGACAATAATCAGCAACAACACACAGCACAGTAACAGGAGCAATGTCAGCACAAAGAGACTGTAGAACTAGCAACATATATAACTCGTTGCCCAGGCACCTCCCTTTAAGTGTAAGTGTCTTAAATACCTCTCAGCATACGGGCATTCCCAGGAGGCCTGTGCGACGTATGCAGGCCTTGGGAGACAGCAGTATGGACCAGGAACAGGGCAAACAGCGCTGGGTGATCAGGGTGCTGGCATTACAGTGTATTTGTTAATAAAAGTTTAAAAACTTCAAATGCTTATAATTATACTTAACCATAGAAACCCACTCTGATGCAGAAAACCTAGTGAAAAAGAAAACCTTTGGCCACGAATGTATTCTGGACTTAACATCATCTATGCACTGCCCATAAGAAAGATACTACTAAATTTTTACCTAAACGATTTTACACCCAAATGATTCCGGGAGTAATTTGTATATAGAGCATTTATCATTATAACTTAATTTTTAAGCAATGCTAAAACACAACAGTTTATATGGAGACATACTGAAAAAGAAAACATTGAAAACGATAAGTATAACATTTTGGTTGGAAGCAGCTGAAGTAGTTCAGTGGCATGTCCTATATCATGTACTGTATTTTCTATGGTCAAGGTGCAATAAAAATAAAAAAGTACAGAAATCAATGTAATTATTTATTTCTTCTTACTAATGCTGTGCGTTACAACATAACAAGGATGTACAAGCAATCTCCAGAGATTGCCATGTATGAATAAGCATAACAAATTACTAAATAGACTTTTTTGGCCAAAAAAGGACAACTGATTTTTTTTATGTAGGTGGAAGTGCATTTTTAGCTTTGCTTGATATGTAAGCTTATGGAATAAGTGCTGCAAATAAACAATGATTAACGCATATATAATGCATTCAAACACTGTGAACATCATTCAATTTTAAATGTCTGTCTACTCATATTAATGTGTTGACAATAGGTAACAGTTTAATTAAAGGGAACCTGTCATCAGAAATTTCGCCCAAAAGCTAAAAGATTCCCCCTCTGCAGCTCCTGGGCTGCATTCTAGAAAGGTCCCTGTTATTATTGTGCCCCATGTGAGACCAAAATAAAGCCTTTATAAAGTTCTACCTTTTTGTATGCAGCTTCTGTAAATCTGACACGGGGGCGGGCTCTCTGCCGTCCGTTATTCTGCCTCCTGGTCCTGTACGCCGCCCCCATCGCTCCTTTCCATATCTGATGCACCGCCCACTGCTCCAGCCATCCCCGTGCATGCCCAGTGCCAGTCTCACAGGACTGAGCAGTGTGAACGCTGGTGACGTGTGCGCAGGCAAGTGATTATGGACGGGGCTGTGACTGTTATCAGCAAGTACCCGCCCATAATCTCTTGAGCGCGCAAACCTCTCCAGCGTCACACTGAGCTCAGTGTAGATGCTAGACTGTATGGGCTGCTTCCAGGGATGACGTCCCTTTGTCATGTGATAGTATTTCGAACACGCCCCTATCACATGACAAAGGGACGTCATCCCTGGAAGCAGCCCATACAGTCTAGCATCTACACTGAGCTCAGTGTGACGCTGGAGAGGTTTGCGCGCTCAAGAGATTATGGCCGGGTACTTGCTGATAACAGTCACAGCCCCGTCCATAATCACTTGCCTGCGCACACATCACCAGCGGTCACAGTGCTCAGTCCTGTGAGACTGGCACTGGGCATGCACGGGGATGGCTGGAGCAGTGGGCGGTGCATCAGATATGGAAAGGAGCGATGGGGGCGGCATACAGGACCAGGAGGCAGAATAACGGACGGCAGAGAGCCCGCCCCCGTGACACATTTACAGAAGCTGCATACAAAAAGGTAGAACTTTATAAAGGCTTTATTTTGGTCTCACATGGGGCACAATAATAACAGGGACCTTCCTAGAATGCAGCCCAGGAGCTGCAGAGGGGGAATCTTTTAGCTTTTGGGCGAAATTTCTGATGACAGGTTCCCTTTAATATTGTGCTAAGTATACATTTTGCAAATCACTTTAATTACAATTAAGTTTCTTACCTCAAAAATAAATCTCCAAAGTGCCACTTGGTGTCTCAATACAGTTTACTTTGCTGTCCACTGATATTGTCAAGTCAAATTGTTAAAAAGAATCTATCACCAGGTTTTTGCCACCTAACATGGCAGCAACATAATGAAGTGATAGAGACCCTGATTCCAGTGATGTGTCACTTCCTGGGCTGCTCAGTTTAGTTTTGATAAAATAAAATTTTTAGCAATTTGAGATTATCATTAGAGGACTACTTCGCCTGCTGCCAGGTTGTGAAGCATATTCATGAGCTCTTTATAAATCCACCCCTGCCACTGATTGGCAGCTTTTTGTATACATTGTACTTTGACAGAAAACTGCCAATTAATGGTGTTTTTGGGGGTCTATTGAGTTCAACATTCAGATAACTGTTAGATCTGCAGCAGAGAAAACAGAAATGTTATCAAAATGATAGACAGCAGCCCATTACATGACACATGGCTGGCATAAGGGTCTCTGCCCTATATGAAGCGGCTCTCAGATCAGATAGCAAGAACTTGGTGGCAGATTTTCTTTGAAGGCTCGTCAGGTGGGGCAGAGTCATTAAATTGGAGTAAGAAGCACAGACCAAAGGCATTGATGCAGTGGAGTATTACAACTGAATGTCATGGTAAACAGGTGGAACAGTAGAGTTGGATGTGTGCAATGGTAGGTGCATTTGTTGAGCTGGATGTACTACATGCAGCATTGAAAATTGTGCTGACAGAAGACTGGAACAGCAGAGTTATATAGACAATCAGGCAACCTGATTAAAGACAACAGATAGCATTCAGAAACAGCAGTGTTTAGTAGGCCATGAGGCATCTTGTTGTTGGAATATGGATTGTACACAAGAACAACAGAGTTAAATTGGCAATCTGGCACCGTGTTGCAGGGGAACGGATAGCACAAGACATAGTAAATGTAAGTAGTCCGGCAGGTACCTTAATAAAGTACAGTTGAAGGTACAAATAGCACCTGAAATAGCAGAGATGACTATACTGCTAAGTATCTTGACACAGTCGAGGACAGCACCTTTCTAATAGCAGTGATGATTAGACTGGCAGGTACATTAATACAGCAGAATTAAGGATGCGGGCAGCATCAGATACAATAGAGCTTAGTTGGTACTAGGAGTTAATTGATGGGCAGCATTGAGGACCAAATGAGCAGATAATCAGGCACTAGTACAGTGAAGTGTGAAGTGTGTTGACTATTGAAAAACAGGTGTTAGCAGTGTAGACTACTGCATTAAGGCCTAAGACACACAGCATGAAAATCGGAGCGAGTGAAATGCGATAAAACATCGCATTCCACTCTGACCAATATTACTCTATGTGCCAGCACCCATGATCGATTATTTTCTTAGCCCTAATCGGACCGAGAAAACAGTCTCAGCATGCTGTGGGTGCAATGCGATCCTCTTTCTCTCGCACTTATTCAGGTCTATGGGGCGAGAGAAATATCGCACTGCACTCGCATTACACCGGTGTAATACGAGTGCAGAGCAAGAATAGCAATAGCCGGCAACGGAGGAAAGAGGGAGATTAATCCCTCCCTCTCCTCCTCAGCGCTGGCCCTCCCCTCCTCAGTGCTGGCCCACCCCTCTTCCTTGCCGGCCCGCCCCCCGCAGCTGTGGTCTGATCGCACGATCGGACCTCAGTCGCAATGACACTCGTATGACACTCGGCTCCCGCTGTGCTTCCAGCATGAGCCAAGTGCCATGCAAGGATAGCCGTAGTCCCCTTGTGGCCCCGGCCTAATGCTCACGTGAGGTGTAGCCACCTAAGCTGGCCTTAAAAGGTGTTGGATGATGACATCAGTAGTACATGCCTGGTTACCAAAATAAACCTATATGGACTAGCACAGAAAAAGCCTGCCATAGGGGAGGAAGAAAACAGCACACAGAAGTAGAGGTAAGATTGATGGGGGAAGCAATAACCTGTCTCCGGCAGCTGAGACGCTGAGATTGAATACGCAAAAAGAGGAGGTCTACAGTGTAAGTCTCTATGATCAGGCACAAAGCTGAAATTGTACTGTCTCGGTAACCTGTAAGAAAAGGTTATCTCATAAAAGGATTAAAGAAACAACATTGCACAAGCCAGTATTAAGTAACTGTAACATCTGTGTCTAAACAAGCTCTTGCTACTGAGAATCATAGTCATCACTTGGAAATGCAAGTATTTTTCTAAGCCGTAGTACGTAGTATTGCTGGGACTTGTGTCTCTTCAAATAGGCTTATTTTGTTTTATACCTTATTAGTTAGATATAATTTGTTCTCTTCTTGAGTCGTGGGTGGTCGCCTTCTATTTAAACCTCCAGCGGTCAGTCACTGGCAGACAGTTACAGCCTTTGCTACCCTGGTCAAGTTACTATTCACTTTTGTTCTGTTTATATATTTCCTGTTATTGACCTTGGCTTGTTTTTTTAGTTCTCTTCTGCAGCCATGGATGGGCTCCTCCCTATTTAAACCTCCAGAAGTCGGTCCCTGCCTGCCAGTTATAGCTTTTGTTACCCTGGTTTAGTTACTATTCACTTTTGTGCTGATTATATATTTCCTATTATTGACCTTGGCCTCTTTCTTTAGCTTTCTTCAGGAGCCATGGAGGGGCTCTTCTTTATTGAAACCTCCAGCAGTTAGTCCCTGCCTGCCAGTTATAACCTTTGCTACCCTGGTTTAGTTACTATTCACTTCTGTGCTGATTATATATTTGATGTTATTGCCCTTGGCATGTTTTCCATCTATCCATATGCCTAACAGTTTTGCTACCATTCTATAGATCCCCCTGGTTTCACCCTGCTCTCTGCCTACTCTTTTCCTGCCACCGCCATTGGCTAGCTATAAAATACTGCCCTCTATAGCAATCAGGTGTTGAATTTTATTCTTTTTGGTGCCGTATTATCCCAGTGCTGTGTTGCTAGATCTGGAAGCACTATAAAGTTGGCTTCACCTTAACATCTTATTTTAATTTCTATTTTTTCCAGAAAATGGTTTAAAGGAAGAATTTAAAATGGATTGTACCTAGTACAAGTAACTATTACGTACTTCATATTGCTGTACAGTTTAAATCAAGTTTATTCTATGGTTTGGTGCCAGAAAGCACAAGAAAAGTAAATTGTATTGACTTCCATGGACCCCAATGAATCTATTCAATTCCTTCATAAGGAAACATCTGTCATAGCATATTGTGCCAACATGAATCAGTGAAAAGGGCCGCATGTGGTAATCTGTTACCCACTTTCATCTGCACTCCTTTAATTATAGCTGGTAATTACGCTTGTATGCTAATCTATTAGCAACTGGAACTCGTAAATGGTTAATTTACCACAGCGGGCTTCTAGCCTCTTTTTCTGAAAATGAGCAATGCTTCTGCCAATATACGTGAAAATGAAATTGTATTCTTCTGTTGTGCTCAATATTTACAGAGCATATAGCTGGCATTAATAATTAAATACTGTTTACAATATTCCAATATGTTCTTTCAGGAGAATGATGTTATTTCTGTTATTCAGCAGAATCAGATTATCAGATGCGGTTCTATGTTTTTTTATATTTGAAGTTTAGACAGTTGTAGAGCTGAGATCTGTAAAAATTTGGAGCCCTAGCTTATTTCAGGCTTCTATTATCCAGACCTGTGTGCAATCATGAATTAAACAGTGCGGACAGTAGGATAATATTTTATTACTTTTCTCAGCAGTAAAGCTTCCCACATTTACTTTTTCCGGATATTTATATATATCATTTTGCATGATATATTTTTCTTATGTCATTTACAGAACAGATTAAGCCCATAACATACCATAAAAGCAGACACAGGCTCATCATGATCATTTGTTTACCGGGAAATATTTATTTAATTGAATAAAACATACAGTGTGGCAAAAGTTAATTTGACAAAATAATGTTTGTACCCAGGATCGGACTGGGGTGTCTGGGGCCCAATAGGGGAATTGATTCTAGAGGCCACCCTACAGCTACATGCAAATACCTATTAGCTGCTATGCCCGTTATAGTGGTGCACTGACTGTAAAGCACAGGCGGCTCCTGTACATCTCCTGTGCACCATAACTGGGATGTACAATTACAGTAGTTTGCATTAGAGGGTCCTTGGTGACAAGTTATCACTGATCTACAGGTTAGGTTGGTGTTAACTTATTGATCAGTGGAACCTGACCAGTGGAAACCGCACCGATTGGAAGATTGGGGAACTTTTATCCCTGTTAATGCACGTCTAGCCCCATTATATAATGCAGCAGCAGGTGGCATGTGTGACCACAGCTCCATTGATCCTTTTTGGGGAAGTCAGATAAAATCAAGTGCAGCACTCACAGCCACTGAGGGAATGAATGTGTGTCGCCCAGGGCTATGGGGTACTCGGTCCTGGGCGGTGTATTGCTGGGGAGATGTCACTGGGTGGCCGTTGCCCAGTTCTGTGTCCCTGGGGACGCTTTTTAAAAGGGGAATATTTACAGGGGAGATTAAATTAAAGTTTATAACGTGACGCTACTGGCAGGTCGTGCCTATTTAGTGGAGCCACCGCTGAACAGTTCTCACTAGGGGCCCGGCCCTCTGCAGGTAGGGCCGGGCCCCAGAGGATAGATGATGTTGATGGGCGCAGAAAGAAGGTAGGCCACACAAGGTGTTGCAGTGTAACTGGTTTCTTTAATCACAGTGAGATGAAAACTGGTCACCCGAGGAAGACTGGTCTTGACCGCTGGTCTCCTTAGTCCCAGTGCCAGTTTAGTGACCTGGTGGCTTCTTTCCTCTGCACCTGTCTCTGGTTGGTGGGTCACTGTGGCTTGGAGCGTCTGGGGGTACCCTCCTGGTAGTCTCTCAACTGTAGTCCATATGACGGTAGCGTGAACCCCGTGGGGTCTGTGTCTCTGGTCCGGGTCTCCGGTTCTCAAGTTGCTACTGTGTCCCAAAATTCAAGGTCAGTGAGGTCCCTGATGGTCACCTCACTGTTCAGATTTTATCCGGTCTGCCTGGAGCGTTTGCCTGGCCTAGGATTCTGTACCCTGTCGGTGCTATGGTTCCGGGAGTACTCCACCGTACTCCACTAGCAACCACACGCCTGGGCTCTCAGGTCACCATTACACACCTGTCAGTGCTTCCACTCACTCTCGCTGTCACCGACTAACACTGACTCCGACTGTCCACTGTGTGCCCCCTCCCACCTGGTCGTCTAGTGGACTGGATCAGCTCCACCCCTAGGTGGCCATCCATTAGGTCCAACCCTAGTCTGGCACCAGTCTATGGGGAATTGGGGAAAAACAGGGATTAACTGGAATGTTTTTGTTGTTACTGGCACTGGCTTTCTGAGTACCTGGGGGTAGGCCCTGCATCCTGGTTGGGATGCAGAACTTTGCAGCTCCCTGATGGCATCAGGGGCACTACAAATGGATCAGGGGTCGAGTCGGACACGAGCTCCAGTGTAATGGGGATAAAAGTTGCACATTTTGTAGATCAGTGCAGGTCCCAGCAATCGGATGCCAACTGATGAGTAAGTTATCACTTATCCTCAGCCCATGTTCCCACGTTCAGTATTTGGTCTGTATGTTACCTCAGTAATTGTACCCAAAACCAAGAGTGGGTGAAAAATCCAGAAGTGGTGCCACAGTTTCTATTCTACTTTTCCTCTGATTTTACCTCTCCTTGTTTGGGCTTCAAATACTGAGGTAAAAAACTCACTAAATACTCAACATGTGCACGGGGTCTTAGAACAGGTGATTACTTGTTTTCACCGGAGAACCTCTGTAAGTGCATATTTGCTGCACTGTAATAGTCACAGGACAGGGAGGGGTTGAACATTCAAATATTTAATTTCTATTGGAAATAAAGAATTTTCCCCATATTGATAGAGAAAATGGGACCTCCATACACAACACAATCCACTATACCAAGGCCAATAATACCACATACAAGAGAGAAATACTGCCACACCATGAACAGACAACATATTACCACCACATAGTGACTGAATACAACCACATACAAGAGAGAAATACCGCCACACCATGACCAACCCATAGTTATCAAACACAACCACATACAAGAGAGTAATACCGCGACACCATAATTAGACCACATAGTAACCAAATATTACCACATACAAGGGAGAAATACCACGACACTATGACCAAACTACATAATGACCAAATATTACTACATATAAGAGACAAATACCACCAAACCATGACCAGACCACATATTACTACTACACAGTGACGAATAATACTACAATAAATGATCATGAATAAAACCCCAATACTAATAACACCAATATTAAAATCAATGCCATTATACACAGGAACTCTGTATATACTGTCAGTGTATAGGTTACATAGTGATCACCAATGACTTTACACACAGGAGATCTGTATATAGGCAATACAGTGATCACCAGTGACATTGTGGAGCCCCATTACCTTCAGGTTGCCTCAGGGTCTTCAGGGACTTCACGTGCTGGGGATCTTCTTGGAACGAGTAAGTCAGGTTAACTTCAATGGGAATCGTGATGCCACTCTCGGTAATTGCAATCAGGGGGGTGACCGCCACTGCAGTTTATGGAGCGCCTGGGGCGGATGGTAGATGCAGTCAGTTGTTGTGGCCTCCCGAGAGTGAGGCTGGACCCAGGGCCCAGTGTAAGTGTGTAGTACCACAGGTCGCAGAAGAACTCACACACAGGAAGCAATGTCTTTCAGGGTTTTTACTCACTTTTTGCTGGTAGAGTGAGACAACCCGGGCGATGCTATGATGAACCAGGTGGAACCAGGTATCCCTTCGGCTGATGTAGGGGTGACTGCTGACTCGCCTTCCTACTAGCCCTTCTTGTTTTGAGGTGACCCCGACTTGGAGTCCTTCGGGATCACCCAGGGAAGTCGCAACTGCCGTTCTCCCCTTTCTGACCCGTTTGCTGACAGCGTGGACGAAGGATAAGATGGCTCCAGGCTCGATCCTCCTTATGGGTCCCCTCTTTGCTGTTGATACCGCGGGTTCTGTGTGATTTTATGAGGTACATACAGCACCCTCACCAGCAGGTTTAGCAGGCCGAGTAGATGGGTTCCTGCTCTGGGGACCTGTTTCCCCATGCGGGCCTGGTCTACCGGTAGTCTCCTTACTCAGCCACCTCTTCACTACTTCTCTAGGTGGTTTTCAGGCAGCACCACTGGGTAGCCGTTCTCCCCCGCCAGCAGCCACTACAGGTGCAGGGTCTGACAGGGTCCTGCTCCTCTGCTCTACCCTTCAGACGTGGCTCCTCCACTCCTACTCCTCTGACTGCCACTGCAGAACTCTCTGTTTCCAGTCCCACTACCCACCACTAGCTGGGATGTGAGGGCTACGCCCCCTCCCTGTGTCTGCCCAGGGGTCCCCTCTAAGCTGTGTGTGTGTTCCTGGTTACTTCGTGTCTGTGTGTCCACACCCTAGTCAGCCTTTGGGATTACCTGTTTTGTACTCACTCAGTCTGAGTGCAGTACTCAGTGGTGCCTGACCAGGTCAGGGGCGCCACAACATTATACACAGGAGCTCTGTATATAGTGTGTGTGTGTGTGTGTGTGTGTGTGTGTGCGTGTACATAAGTATGACGTCTCTAGTTGAAGTTATTCATGTCCACTTTTCCTCTTCATCCGGCGCTGACCACCATCACATCTTCCTGCGATGATGCGACTCTGCAGAAAAATAACACACAGTCACCTATAGCTGATCACTCCCAGAGCACATTCCTCACTATTTCCCCAACTTCTACACCTTCTACACCACATCAGACTTTTGTTCCCCCATGGAAGACAGTATCTCAAAATTAACCTACATTTCATCAGTAATAATGTCCCCTAATTTGCCTCTACATTAATTATGCCCCACTTGCCACCATAAACCAATAATGTATGTCCCTCATCCTGGCACCTTTTGTTTAATAATATCTGGGGTAACAAGTGGAATCAGAAGGGGTTGTTAATTACCTCCTGCACAAAATATCCCCTCACACACTGCTCGTCTCCAAAATAGGGCCACAAAGTGCCCCTTTACATAGTGTATCCCCAAAACTTGCCCTTTCTATAACATGTCTCTGCATAAATTAACCCCCGCCCCTCATTATACTATGCTGCCTTTCAAAATCCCCTTCCTAATTGCCTCATAATGAGCCCAATTTCCCCATAAAGTCCTCCACTGCCCCATAATGTCACTTGTAAAGTAATTCCGCTCCTCCCCCACCAAGGCCCCCTCATCTCAAAATTACCATATATACTCAAGTATAAGCCGACCTGAGTATAAAGGCCGCTTTACACGCTACAACATTGCCAGCAATTGCTAGCGATGTCGAGCGCGAAAGCACCCGCCCCCATCGTACATGCAATATCGTGTGATCGCTGCTGTAGCGAACATTATCTCTATGGCAGCGTCACACGCACATACCTGCTCTGTGACGTCGCTGTGACCGGCGAATCGCCTTCTTTCTAAGGGGGTGGTTCATTCAGCGTCACAGCGATGTCACAGCAGCGTCACCGAACCGCCGCCCAATAGAAGCGGAGGGGCGGAGATGAGCGGGACGTAACATCCTGCCCACCTCCTTCCTTCCTCATTGCGGCTGGCCGCAGGTAAGGTGAGGTTCCTCGTTCCTGCGGTGTCACACATAGCGTTGTATGTTGCCGCAGGAACGACGAACTACTTCGTACACTGAGCAGCAGCGAAATTCGAGAATAGGGGGGCATGTCACCCATGAGCGATTTTGACCATTTTTGCGACGATTCAAAATCACTCATAGGTGTCACACGCAAAGACCGCTAAAGCGACTGGATGTGCGTCACAAATTCCGTGACCCCAACGAGATCGCTTGAGCCGAGGCCCTTAATTTAACCACAAAATACTGTGAAAACTTATTGGCTCGAGTATAATCCGAGGGTGGGAAAAGCAGCAACTACAGGTAAATTTCAAAAATAAAAATACGGTAGACCCCAATAAAATGTAATGTGCCCCATAGCAACGGACTGGACTCCAGCTTTGTGCCCTGTAGCAACAGGCCCCAGCCACGCGATCTGTTGCAACAGGCCCCAGCCTTGTGCTCTGTAGAAACAGGCCCCATCCTTGTGCCCTGTTGCAATGGGTCCCAGCTTTGTGCCCTGTAGCAACGGGCCCGAGCCTTGTGCCCTGTAGCAATGTGGACTCAGCCTTGTGCCCTGTACCAAAGTGGCCCCAGCCTTGCGCCCTGTAGCAATGTGGCCCATCCTTTAGTAATGTCTTCATTCCAGTCCTCTATTATGCCATTGTTTACACAAAACTTATTCTCACTAGTGCTCCATTCCTGTGGTGTCCTTACCTTACCAGTCTGCAGGCTTATAGACCCCTTCATGATCTCGTCCGGTGCACGGAAACGCCACCGCAGGATGCCATCACGGCTTTAGTGCAGTTGAATGTTTTACGGCGCCACAAAGCATTCATCTGCAGTAAAGCATTGATGGCAGCGACGGCCGTGTACACCCCGCAATCATCGATTGCCAGGATGTAATGGTGCATCCTTGGTCGTGAAATACCCGACAAATAGAATATACATCCTTGGTCGTGAGGGGGTTAATCTAATATTTTTTATAATATTATAATATTATATAATATAATAGTGGCATTTCAGATTATTGAAGGCACAAATGCATTTTATTCCTGAAGATCATAGTTCGGTTTCATTTGAGTACCTGTGCATCTGTACTTTTCACTGGCACATAGGACATGAATGTTACTATTATGGATCATGCTTAGACTTTTTTGTAAACTAATAGGATCAATTTATATTAACTATTTACGGTACTGCAGCAAAAGAAAAAGCCGAACTGTAAATAGCAAAAAAAAAAAACAATAAAAAACACATACCGGTATGTATGACCTTAAAAAGCATAGCATACCATTTGGTTATAAATTATAAACTTAGTGTAACCAAAATATATAGAAATGTGCAGTTTTATATTAGAATTTGCTTTCACAAAAATTGTATAATCTTAGTCAATTTGTCCAATTGGCATAGAAATAAAAAAGTAGGCACATAAAGCCCTTGATGATCATGTCCAGTGGACAGAGCTGCCACTGCTGTCAGCGCTTTACTGGAGTTAAATGCTATGCAACGCCGGAAAGTATTCAGCTGCAGTAAGGCCATGATGGCACCCTGCAGCCGCGGCTCCATGCATCGGACGGGATCACTGAGGGGTCAAGTAGGGACACAGCAGGAACGGAGGACAGGTGAGAATTTTTTTTTTTTGCCTGGGAGTTTCACTTGAGTATAAGCTAAGGGGGGAGTTTTCAGCATATATAAGGGCTGAACAACTCGGCTTATACTTGAGTGTGCTAAATGTGATCTTTGGCTCCTCCTGAGCACTTACCTCTTCTCTGGAGCCCTGCATGTCCTCTGCTTCTCTGCTGCCCTGGCGGCAGTGTGATGACAGCCGCTGTATGTCTTTGCGGGGCTAAGGAGCTCTTCCACCTCAGTCCTGCTGCCGGCTGCACTGTTTAAATGTACGCATGTCTGAAAGATGCGCATACATTTGAATGGAGGCGTGGTCTCCAGGACCTGTACACCGGATATGTACAGGCCTTGGACTTCCGCAGTAAAGCGCTAGGACCTTTGGTGAGTGACATGACTGTGATGTCACCACAGGTCCTTCTGCCACCGCAGAAACTGCAGCGATTGTACAGAACTTGTGCTATCGCTGCAGTTTGTTATTGAAAGGCTGGAGGCCCTCAGAGCATGGGGGCCCTCAGAGCGTGGAAGCCCTGCCCAGTCTGCCCGCACATAACATCGGCACTAACAAATTGCCTTGTTCACCAATTTAATAAGCCCGAAAAAGCCCTCCATGTCCGGCGTACTCCAGGATGGTCCAGCGTTGCATCCAGCTCTGCTGCATGAAGGTGACCAGAGCTGCAGAAGACACCGCCGCTCCTGTCAGCTCCACGCAGCAACTGAGGTGAGTAGCGCGATCAGCTAAGCTGTCACTGAGGTTACTCGCGGCCAACACTGAATACAGCTGATCGCGCTATTCCCTTCATTAGCTGCGTGGAGCTGACAGGAGCGGATGTGTCTTCTGCAGCTCCGGTCACCTTCATGCAGCAGAGCTGGATGCGACGCTGGACCATCCTGGGGTACGCCGGACATGGAGGGCTATTTCAGGCTTATTAAATTGGTGAACAAGGCAATTTGTTAGTGTTTTTTTTTCTAATAAAGGATTGTTCTGGTGTGTGTTTCTATTTACTGTAATTTACAGATTAATCATGGAAGATATCTCGGGGAGACACCTGACATGATAAATCTAGGACTTATTGGCAGCTATGGGCTGCCAAAAACTCCTTATTACCCCGATTTGCCAACGCACCAGAGCAAATCGGGAAGAGCCGGGTACAGTCCCAGAACTGTCGCATATAATGTATGCAGCAATTCTGGGTGGCTGCTGACTGATATTGTTAGGCTGGGAGCTCCCCATAACGTGGGGCTCCCCATCCTGAGAATACCAGCCTTCAGCTGTATGGCTTTATCTGGCTGGTATTAAAATTGGGGGGGACCGCACGCCGTTTTTTTTAATTATTTATTTATTTATTTTACTGCACAGTATAGACACGCCCACCGGCTGCTGTGATTGGGTGCAGTGAGACACCTGTCACTCAGCGTGGGGAGCGTGTCTGACTGCAACCAATCACAAGCGCCTGTGGGTGAGGAAAGCAGGGAATACGAGATTGATTAATGAGTGGCCGGCATATTCAAAGTAATTGTTGCCGCGTATTCCCTGCACAGCTGTTCCTCGCCGCGCTGGTGATCGGGGAGCGGTATGAGCCGGGGAAGAAAGAAACCGAGCGCCAATATAAGTATGACTGAGAACAGCAGAAAAAAAGGTAAGTATACTGAATTTAATTTAAAAAAACAAAAGAAAAGATCGCTAGTGTAAAAACGCACACGCACGAAACGTGCTGAACACGGACATACTTCGTGTGCGGTACGTGCAGGCACGGACCCATAGACTAAAGCAGGTCCGTGCCTGCGTGCTGCCGGCCAAAAACGGACATGTCATCCGTGTAGAAAAGCGCACACACGTACTTACCACACGATCACACGTTCCGTGTGATTTTACGTGTGTGTGCCATCTACCATTGAATAACATGGGTCTCCGTGTGTACGTGTCTACGGTACGTGCAAATACATACCGCACACGTACAAATTAAACGGATGTGTGTTGCGGGTCTAAGGCATAGAGGCCCACTGAGGGCCCGGGGCCTACCAGGGAATTCCTCGGTGACCCGTGCGCCAGTCCGACCCTGTTTATACCTTTGTGTAAAATATTTATAACTTAGTTACAGTTTATATATAAATATATCAAAATACTTTTATTTTAATAAGAAAGCACTATCTTTAAATATATATAAAATAGGGCCACTGACTTCCCATAAAGAGTACAGTATATTATTTAAATGGGAAGAATATTCTCATAGTGTTAAGGCCGCTTCACACACAATGATATCGCTAACGAGATATCGTTGGGGTCACGGAATTCCTGACGCACATCCAGCCTCGTTAGCGATGTCATCGTGTGACACCTATGAGCGACCACTAACGATCAAAAATACTCACCTAATCGTTGATCATTGACACGTTGTTCATTTCCCAAATATCGTTGCTGGTGCTGGATGCAGGTTGTTCGTCGTTACTGAGGCAGCACACATCGCTACATGTGACACCCCGGGAACGACGAACAACGTACCTGCGTCCTGCCGGCAACGAGGTGGGCGTGTCATTAATGCGGCTGGTCTCCGCCCCTCCGCTTCTATTGGCGGGCCGCTGTGTGACGTCTCTGTGATGGCGCACGAACCTCCCTCTTAAAAAAGAGGTTGTTCGCCGCCCACAGCGACGTCACTAGGAAGGTAAGTATGTGTGACACGTACCAGCGATATTGTTCACCACGGACAGCGATTTCCCCGTGACACAAAAATGACGGGGGCGAGTGCTTTCGGTAGCGACATCGCCCTTTAGGCTACGTTCACACTGGGCGTTTTTGCAGAGGTTTTGCAGCGTTTTTTTAGCTACGGATTTGCCTTGGTTTTACGCAAATCCATGCTAATAAAACACTGCTTTTTACAGTCCCAACAAAGTCTATGAGATTTCTTTAATCTCATGCACACACATACAAAACACCTCCAGGAATTTCCTGACGGTTTTGTGAAACACCTCCGATTTTGCTGTGTTATGAAAAGAATGAGCATGTCAATTATTTTCAGTGCTTTTGCCATGGTTTTTCACCTTAGTGATTGGTAAACTCGCAGATACCCTGGATCGGCAGGTTTAACCGGGTTAATAAAAAACCCGGTTCCGACCCGGAATTGATCCAGGGTATCTGGCCGCCACTTAAATGATGGTGGGGATAGGGGGATTGGAGCAGATGCGATATATTTACCAAACCACCGGTGAGGCTGTACACTCCCATGGCTCCTCCACTGCCCTGCTCATTACATATTCACTGCTTTCATCTATGATTGGTTGCCGTCAGATGCGCCTCCAGCGTGAGTGACAGCATCTGACTGCAACCAATCATAGACCTGGTCTGTGGGTCTATTGTAGCGAGAATGAATGAGCTGCGCATTCAGCAGTGACCTCACTCAGGCTATTTACGGTCACAGGTATTGCCAGCTGTGACTGGAAATCTCCAGAGTGAAATGACCGCTGATCACAGGCTCATTCATTCTATGGAGCTTACAGTCCTGTTCTATGGCGCATGCTGCGATCTTCAGATGTAGCAGAGCTGAATAACCATGGGACCTCGTGTGGATTACGTCGGACCTGTAGGGGTGTGATTATGGAGTTAATAAAGTGGAGAAAGAGGGGGCTTTTTGTATTTTATTTCAAACTAGCTGTAATACTTGGCGTTGCCCGGGATAGTAACTGTCTCTCTGCCTCTCTCCCAGTCTCTGTCTGTATCAGTCTCTCTGTCTGTCTCTGTATCAGTCTCTGTCTGTCTTTGTATCTATCTCTCTGCCTGTCTCTCTCTATCTGTCTGTCAGTCTCGTTCCAGGTCTGTCTCGTTCCAGGTCTGTCTCATTCCAGGTCTGTCTCATTCCAGGTCTGTCTCTCTCCCCGTCTCTCTTTCCCCATCTGTCTCTTTCCCCGTCTGTCTCTTTCCCCATCTTTCTCTTTCTCTGTTTGTCTCTTTCCTTGTCTGTCTCGTTCCAGGTCTGTCTCGTTCCAGGTCTGTCTCGTTCCAGGTCTGTCTCGTTCCAGATCTGTCTCTTTCCCCATCTGTCTCTTTCTCCATCTGTCTCTTTCCCCGTCTGTCTCTTTCCAGGTCTGTCTCATTCCAGGTCTGTCTCGTTCCAGGTCTGTCTCTTTCCCTTTCTGTCTCTTTCCCTGTCTGTCTCTTTCCTGGTCTGTCTCTTTCCCGGTCATTCTCTTTCCTGGTCTGTCTCATTCCAGGTCTGTCTCATTCCAGGTCTGTCTCTTTCCCAGTCTGTCTCTTTCCCGGTCTGTCTCTTTCCCGGTCTGTCTCTTTCCCGGTCTGTCTCTTTCTCGGTCTTTCTCTTTCCCGGTCTGTCTCTTTCCCAGTCTGTCTCTTTCTCGGTCTGTCTCTTTCCCGGTCTGTCTCTTTCCCGGTCTGTCTCTTTCTCCGTCTGTCTCTTTCCCAGTCTGTCTCTTTCCCCTTCTGTCTCTTTTCCCGTCTGTCTCTTTCCCCGTCTGTCTCTTTCCCCGTCTGTCTCTTGCTCCGTCTGTCTCTTTCTCCATCTGTCTCTTTCTCCATCTGTCTCTTTCTCTGTCTGTCTCTTTCTCCGTCTGTCTCTTTCTCCGTCTCTCTCTTCCCCATCTGTCTCTTTCCACATCTGTCTCTGTCTCTTTCCCTATCTGTTTACTTGTCTCTGGCTTTTTCCCTGTCTCTTTCCCTGTCTGTCTGTGTCTGTCTGCCTCTGTCTGTCTCTTTGACTGTCTCTCTCTCTCTTTCCCTGTCAGTCTTTCTCTGTCTGTCTCTTTCTGTCTCTCTCTATCCGTCTCTTCACCGATATCTTATTACCTCACACATAAGTGTCTAAAGGCCCCGTCACACACAGAGATAAATCTTTGGCAGATCTGTGGTTGCAGTGAAATCATGGACATATCGTTCCATTTGTACAAAGTCACAAACCTGGCACTGATTTTCCACAATTTCACTGCAACCACAGATCTGCCGCAGATTTATCTCTCTGTGTGACAGGGCCTTTATACTAACAATTTATTTTGTTCCTATAACTACCAATTACAGCTCTTATTAATAACCTGTAGCTCGAAGCTCCATTGACTTTAATGGAGGCAGGATTTTTGGATAGTAACTGTAAAGCGCAGGGTTACATTTTCCCATCAAAACATAGTCTATGATGTTCCCTGAAAATTTTGTGATTGTAAATGCGACGGTGCGGATTCCTTTAGCGGACATACACACACACACACACACACACACACTCAGCTTTATATATTAGATAAAGGAGTTTTTTCGGTGTTTGTGTTTATTTCTTTCACTTAATACAGATTGGGGATGGGGGTGTCTCATAGACGCCTGCCATTTCCAATCTAGGCTTCGGGGTACTTTACACACTGCGACATTCCTACCGATATATCGTCGGGGTCACGTCGTAATTGACGCACATCCGGCGCCGGTAGTGACATCGCTATGGGGAGATAAGGTATGCACACCAGTGACTATGTAAGGGGAATACATGGAATAGCAGAAACTGCTGTGTGAATACTGACTTGAAAAATCCAATAGCTATATGTAAGAGTGAAAATGTGAAAAATGGAATCTGCATTACTGCCATGAACATATGAATCAAGAGAAATTTAGCTACTGAATTGATCAATGCAATAGAGCCCCAACACTACGCCAAAGTATTTCTCTATGTTGGGGTCCCTAGCTTGTGTGTGTCATGTCTCAATTCAGTAGCTAAATTTCTCTTGATTCATATGTTCATGGCAGTAATGCAGATTCCATTTTTCACATTCCATGCTATTCCATGTATTCCCCTTACATAGTCACTGGTGTGCATACCTTATCTCCCCATAGTGATGTTTTTTTAGGTTTTTGCACCCAGTTCAGACTTAGAATGGTGTTCCAAACGTTATTCCTTATTTGGTAGTGACATCGCAGCGTGTAACACTAATGAGCGATGATCAACGATCGCAAAATCGTTCCAAAACATCGATCGTTGACACGTCGTTCATTTCCTTAATATCGCTGCTGCCACCGATATGATGTTGTTCGTCGTTCCTGCGGCATCACACATCGCTATGTGTGACACCACGGGAGCGACGAACATCTCCTTACCTGCGTCCACCGGCAATGTGGAAGGAAGTAGGCGGGCGGGATGTTACGTCCCGCTCATCTCCGCCCCTCCACTTCTATTGGCCGGCCGCTTAGTGATGCCGCAGTGATGTCGCTGTGACGCCAAACGCACCTCCCCCTTTTGGTCAGGAAAAAAATGCTGCAAAAACATCCTATGTGAACATAGCCTTTTTCCATATATCTTTACACCTTTATCTTTTCTTGGATATGGTTATGTAATTTAATTTACATAGCATGAAAGTTATTCAACATGCTGTGACAGGCTAGCAAAATCCTTTGAAAGTTGAGATTTGCCTTACAACTTCTATGCTGCTAAACATAGACACAAAAAGCATATTACAAGTGAAAGGATTAAATTTCAGCCTACCATAGCCATGTGATCCAAACCACCAGGGTGCACGGATGAAGAAAAGGGGCGGTCCACCCTTGCAGACGTCAGTCTAAATAAGAGTAAGTGGTAATCCAGCACCCGTAGTCCAGTCTTCAGTGAAAATGAAGACATCCTTTATTCACAAAACATGTTGATTTTAAACATGTATGTTTTTTAACATGTTTTGTGAATAAAGGATGTCCTAATTTTCACTGAAGACTGGACTACGGGTGCTGGATTACCACTTACTCTTATTTAGACAAAAAGCATAGCCATCTCATGACAATGGACCCAAAAGAAAATCAAAATTTTTTAAAAGCTTATAATCTTACATCATGTATTGATGAGCCAAGAAAAAAGTAATGGAACACACACACCGGTATCTATTTCATAATGTTATGATTATTGAAGGTTTGGCCTTTGGTGTAGTTGTGGCACCCCGGTGACCTTGGGCGCCACAGGACATTGCACCCACTTAAGGTGTAATGTCTTCCTGAACTCCAAGGGATCAGCACCGGTATGCACAAGCCAGACCAAATTGCTCACCCCTGTCCAAGCCCAGGGGGAGGAGTCAGTTTGGGGGAGGAGAGTGGAGAGACACAGGAGTTGAGGGCTGGAGATCGAGCAGTGAGGAGCTCTCCTGGCAACCTCTGTGGACTGTGAGGAGGAAAGTGAATGATTGCCAGTGGAAGTCAGACAGGACTACCAGAATCGTGTGTGCCAGGTGCAGAAACCTAGACCAGTGAGAAGTTCCAAACCCCTGGTAAATCTGCAAACGGGAAGAGAAGGACAGAATTGAGTCTGCTCCACCAGAAGCCTGAGACCTAGCTGCAAGAGAGTAAGCCTGGGCAGAGAAGTGAGGAAGCTTACCCCTGAGAGGTTCCCTGCTGCAGGTGTACAGGCTGGTACTAAGACCAGTGCAGGAAAGCGTCCCCCAAGAACCACAGGTCACGAGGATCAAATTACTGGGACACAAAGCTGGAAGAGTCTGCAGGGGAGAATACTGGTCTTGGAACCCGAGGAGAGAGGGATCCTGAGGCCCCCTTTGGTGAAGACCAGCCGCCGGGGCCCAACAACACTCCCAGTGAGCAAAAAGACTTTTATCGACCTCTCTGTGTTGTCCCAGTGACTTTTGTGCACACATTTACACTGACAACTACTGTCATCCTCCACTGGGGCCAGACCTACCCACTGAGGGCTTACCAACCTGCTGCTCATAACACCGGCCCTAGCAGGAGTGAAACACAGCAGCGGTGGCCATTCCACCTGGCCACACTACCGTGGGTGGCGTCACAAACTTTCCCACTTAAACTATCCCCCTTTTATTGTGGAGCCACCCCAGGGCACGGAACCGGGCACCGCCACCAGTGACCTGTTAAGCCTGGAACAGAGTGACTGTCCCTGATCCCTGGGACTGTGCCCCCTAATAGCGCAGGGCAACACATATTCCTTGCACAGTACTACTTATGGCTGCTATCTGGGCTGGTTAAAGGAAATCTGTAAGCAGGTTTTTGCTATGTAATCTGAAGACAGCATGCCATAGGAGTTAAATCACAGTTTTCAATGATACCTCTCTTTCATGGTCTATACTGTTGTTTAACTGCAATGTTTGTTTTAGTACCAGGAGATTATCATTGCTTGGAATACATCACCTCTAACCTGTTAGTCCGTCACCCCCCTACTGTGCTTAGCAGCTCACTGACTCAAGAAATTGTATATAGAGAGCATAGGGTGGGTGGGCTCAGCTTGCTCAGCTCTTCTGCATTGCTAAATCTAAAAACTGATTGTGTCAGATTGGTTGGATTCAGTAATCTAAGTGATTTATCGTTTGATTCAGATTCTGATGAGTTAGCAAAAACTTTCTGACAAATCCCCTTTTAAGGGAACCTATCAAATGTAAAAACGCTATTAACCTGCAGATATGGGGTTAATCAACAGGGTAATAGCATTTGAAACCTGGCTAGGACCTGCACATTGAACTCTCCTGCTGAGAGGAAATTAACTTTAATCCTCCTGGCAAAGTTTGGGTTTCAGTCACGGGGAAGAGGCGGCGCGGGTTCAGTCACCACTCTGTGTGTGGAGAGTGGCAGCTGTAACCACGACTTGGCACTAACTGACAGCTGCTCAGCCTTAGCCAAGCTTGTCGTTCAGTGGGGGGTGCTCAATTACAGCCTCTGTTCTTCATACTCAGAGTGGTGACTGAAACCATGCCGGCACCGCCTCTGTGACTGAAACCCGAATGCTGCTGAGAGGATTAAATTTAATTTCTTCCCGGCAGCCGAGTTCAATGAGCAAGCGCTGGGCAGGGTTAAAGTGCTATTAACCTGCATATTAACTCCTTATCTTCAGGTTAATAGCGTTTTTATATCTGACAGGTTCTCATTAATTGCTATATGGCTAGCGGCACTAAAGTCAATGATGTGAATGAATGGTTGAGAGAGGCACCATGAAGGGGCTGAGAGCTTGGCAAGTGGCAAAGCCTTAGTGAAACCCCCAAAACACCCCGTTATATGTCAGCAGCATGAGAGTTGCTATTCAGATTTGTCTTTTAATGAATCTATTACGATTAGGCTCAAAACATTCCCATAGCAATTAGACTTTAGCTTTTGCTTTGTAGAGTGTGTCTGAAAACAAAAAAAATGATCGGGTTAGTTGTAAGATCTTCCTTTTTTTAGTTATAACAGTTTGAGTCATATTTTATGTTTATAATTTTGGGAAGGGTTATGTACAAAGTTGGTCAATGTACTATCAAGCTTTAACTTTGACTTTGTCCTTCGATTAGAGAACACTTGGTAGACTTGATATCTAATGTAAATGCTTAGTATAGTAACAAATGGCTATATGCTCAGGTCTGTTGAGATTCTGACCCTGCTGCTTTTGACAGTGTTATTATTGTGTTAGAAGTCTATGGTACATGTGGGATTAAATACCACAGAATGTGTTATAATAGGTAACCTTGTCTTGTCGAAAGTAGTTCAGCACACTGGAGACAACGTGACTAATGGAGGAAGCGCTGAGGCGTTATTCCATATGACTGATATTGGCTAAAATCTAATAAGGCCATTATATGGATGGAATTTTGGATTTGGGGTCATCTAAGTCTGATGTTGCTTGGAGGTCATTTTCAGTGGCAACTTGTTATAGATGATGAATTTAACTGATCTCCAATGATGATTTTAACTTTCTACATGCAACTCAGTTGTGTTTTTCTGATACTGCATGTTTTGGATACCAATTCCATTACATTTCCATTAATGCTGATCAGTATTTAGTTTTGGCTAATTCTGGCTAATTGTTTAAGAAAATGTGTAGATTAAATTAATGATCAACAGAATAGTTATTTAAAGCAAAAAAAATAAATAGCCAAAAATGAGAAAGCAAATGGAAAGGACATGAGATATTCCTGAAAAAAAAAACCTTAAAATAATTTAATTAAATTAACAATACACAAATACACAAGCTGTAACTGGGAACTGATCTACTTAGAAAATGTTTGATAGCCTAAAATCAATTGAGCATTAACCTTTCCCTTTTTAATGTAGGATGTGTGAAGACAGGTCGCAGGACCTCTACAGATCTGGAACGTGCTACCTTTGTTACTTCAGTGTGCTCAAGACTCAATAAGTGCAATTTCCAATGTCCAATGTGTGGGAGCACAGGCTTAAGGGGGTATTCCCATCTTCTATTCCACTATTTGTAAGTGTAATAATAATAATAATAATAATAATAATAAAAATAATAGCAAATACCATTTTTTGGTTTATAAGATGCACCCTAAATTTAGAGGAAAAAAACAGGTAAAAAATGGGGTCCATCTTACAATCCGGTGGCCTCTTCCTGAGGGGGTATGGCAACGGTGGTGGACCGGGGTCACAGGAGGCAGGGTCGGTGGTGGAGGAGGTCGATGCTGTGGGCAGTGTGGGCAGCGGGTGTCCCTGATGCTGTGAGGTAGGCAACTTCCAGAAACTGTCAGCGGTGCAGGTTTCATAAAAATGGCATCCGGAGTTGGCGCGTGCTCAAATTGAGCTATCAGCTCAATGACAAGCTGAGATCTCATCTGTGCACGCGCCACTTCCAGGTGCCATTTTTCTTAAGTCTGCTGCTGGGTGATCACTAGACTGGAGGTGGCGCGTGTGCAGATGAGATCTTGAGCTGAGAGCTCGATCTGCGCACGCGCTGCTTGCGGGCACCATTATTTGAACCCCACACTGTCAACAATTTCAGGATGCTCCTGCTGCACAGCCCGCCCCACAGGCCCCAACACGGCTCACCGCATAGGTCCCAGCATAGGCTACCGCACAGGCCCCAACATCGCCCGCTGCACAGGCCCCAGCACAGCGTCTCCCTCTCCACCTCCTCCCGGTAAGGTGCATTTGGATTATAAGACGCACCCCGAATTTTCCTCACAATGTTTTGGGAGCAAAAGTGCATCTTATAATGCAAAAATACGGTACCTACAATTAGATATGTTACATAGTTCTCCTAATTAACTATCTTACCTCATGTGTAGGGCATTGCAGATTAATTATACCTTAGTTATGACCACTCCATTAGTGACAGTTAAGCCTGCTTTACATGGTACGATCGATTGTGCGATTTCACAATCGATCGTACCCGCCCCCGTCCTTTCTGCATCACGGGCAAATCGCTGCCCGTGTCGCACAAAGTCAGTAACCCCCGTCACACATACTTACCTCTAGTGCGACCTCGCTGTGGGCGGCGAACGTCCACTTCCTGAAGTGGGAGGGACGTTCGGCGTCACAGTGACGTCACACGGCCGCCGGCCAATAGAAGCGGAGAGGCGGAGATGAGCAGGATGTAAACATCCCGCCCACCTCCTTCCTTCCACATAGAGCCGGAGGCGGCCGCGGGAGGCAGGTGAGCTGGTCATCGTTCCCGTGGTGTCACACGGAGCGGCGTGTGCTACCACGGAAACGATGATCAACCAAATTAAACGATATTATGGAACCTAACGAGCAGTACCCGACTCACGATTTGTGAGCGATACTGCGTCGCTAGGAGGTGTCACACAGGCCGGCATCGCCAGCGATGCCGGATGTGCGTCACAAAAGCCGTGACCCCGATGATCTATCGCACGATAGATTGTCTGGTGTAAAGCAGCCTTTAGTTGCTTTTGGTCATAACCATGGATATTTAAGTTCCTGCAATGCCCTGCACATGATGGAGAAGGGAATACCCCTTTATGGTGGGTTAAGACCACTACGACTTGCAGCATTAATTGACCCTGATCGATAAATCTTTACCAATCCAAGGCTGACTGCACCCAATGCTGCAAACTGAATGATCTTCAATGGATTGTTCATTGCATACAAGCTTCTATGTTCTCGGCAGTGCAAGTGTACACAGGACAATAAGCTGCAGAGAACAATGATTATTTTTGCAGCCCAAAAGATCATTTCACCTGACGAGCTAAAGTTTTGTTAATTCGGTGACCGGCAACCTGTTTATACTACAAGATTAATATGAAGTGAGGATTCTTAGGGACGCTTGTTCACTATTATCTCATGACGTACAGTATATGAACACTAGTTCTCCAGAATAGGTGGCAAGCAAAAAGATGAATGAAATACCTTACATGTTGTTATACGCCACTAATAAAACAGTGTGAGATTATTATTTTTTTTTGCCCAACCTACTTCTGGAATTCTTTTTACTTTTTGCAAGATTGCAAGAAATGCAGAATCTTAATGACATCAAGCTATTTTTTTTAATGTACCTGCAAATCTGCCATCATGAAAAAAAAAAGGGTGAAAAAAGAAGAGGTCAAAGTGAAGCCTGCAAGAATTAATTAAACCTTTTGTATAATCTAGCAATCACTAAGACTTTTTGTATGCTCTGAAATACTTCTACTTGTTTTCTTGTCACTGATCACTGCTGCCTCCAGCATTTCTAAAATCCTGCTCAGCTATTGTTCTCGTGTCATTGTGACAAGTGAATGGCCATCCAATGCACTGAAATCTTGTTTGCAGACTTTTTCATATTACAGCGATAGGTAAATAGGAATAGGAATGTCAATCCTGCCATATTCAAAGATGTATTTAGCATTTGTATTTATTTTTACTGTTTGTAAAACATGCCTGCTTTTTTATAGGCTGCAGATAAAATCTTTAGGCAGTGGGAGAATGCTTTGTTTGACAGATTGCAATTAGAATTATAGAAATAACGTTCTGCTTTTGAAAAAAAAATATTTTATTCATGGAAGCATGATGTGAATTAATAGCTAGTATGTAAATATAAATCGTGAACGATGCAATGGCTTGTGAACTAATATGTATACTGATTAGTGCGGGACATGTCCGTTATGGCACGAGGCTACCATACTATCACTTGGTCATTCGACTTTTGTCTGAATGTCCATCCGATATTACAATGTAATAAAGTCATTGCAACATATTAAAGGGGTTGTCTCATGAATAAAGTACATTTTAATCAGAAGATCTATAATAATAATAAAATCCACAGTTGAGTATGTTAAAAATAATGTTCCTGTTCTGGTGCAGGCATCCCTGCACTGCTCTGCCTGTCCCCAGCAGGGACGCCGACTCACTCAATGGCATGGCGGTCCTGCACCGCCCTGCCTTGCTTCTCTGAGGACCTCCAAGTGTGAGCCTCCTTCCTCTTCCTTCCGAGGCCTCTTCACACCGCACAGGTGTCCCAGAAATGAGTCTTGGGCAAGCATGCATCTGCATTGCTCTTAAGGGGTTGGTGCACCATTTCCCAGAAGTGCCTCTCAGCCGATAGATATCTGAGAGGCACTGGGTACTTGAGACACCCTCTCACTAGGGGAGGTGCTTGAGCAGCTTGGTCAGCCATCACAGCTGCAACTGTCAGCACTAGGGTCTCTACCTGCCTGTATCTGAGCCAGTAACTGTCCTGGGGGTCAGCTTCCACAGTCCCTGTCACAGTTCTGGGAGTTGCACCTGGCGTTTGCTTTGATAGGCGCTTAATCAAGCCCCTCCCACTAAAAGGT
This sequence comes from Anomaloglossus baeobatrachus, assembly GCF_048569485.1. Taxonomy (NCBI): domain Eukaryota; kingdom Metazoa; phylum Chordata; class Amphibia; order Anura; family Aromobatidae; genus Anomaloglossus; species Anomaloglossus baeobatrachus. Next base: position 463,454,439 of record NC_134354.1, read on the forward strand.
AAGCCCGGGTCTTCCCTGTGGTCCAGTGGGCAACTCACTCTCTCCGCCTCATCATCACCGGCAAGTGTAACACCTGTGCAGAGATCATGTTATATAGGTGCCCCTGTAATCGCTGCGTCTCACAATGCAGGAGCATGTCACATAACACAGCGCCTGGGCAGAGGAAGAAAACAAACAGCGGGTACAGACAGTTCAGCACAGGATCACAGCTGTTTCTTTCTGTGAGGTAAAACATTTCCCTCTCTGTTTTATCATATAAGGGAGTTTTTCTCTTATATGTTTGTGGTATAACTTCTTTATGTCATTCTAACTGTAGTTATTCAGTCTTAGCAGATCAAATGGGTACCTAGTAATGTCCAATGAGGCAACGATATCCAGTTTAGTGACAGTATGTTAGAAGGTATATTAACAAGTTTTGTAAGAATGAAGTATCCACTCAAGATATAATACCATTGTGATCCCATGCTGAGATTTGTATTTCTGAATATTATATACCACAAGAAAAAGAGTTATGTTACCCAGGACTAACATAAAAAAAAATTCTTTTATAGGCATATTTTTAAAACAGAACAAACACGTAATAAATCTATTAAAAAAAACTTTAAAACAGTTATCAGTGACCGTTAGTCAAAGATAAGAGCTTATCTTGTGCCAATAATGTAATACATAATCTCCCCTTTATATGGAATGTACAGTCATGCAGACCAGTCACATCATTATAAAAAGTAGAATAGCCCAAATATGTTACATATCATGATGCAACAAAATAACATAATGAAGAAAATCTTAGATGGGTAGATGGTTCTGTGAAGTGCCCTGAGTTTCCTTGGCTTTCTGGAAGACTCATAGACATGATGCGTGTGCTCAACCATCATGCAAATGGAACTTTAGAGACTCACTCTTAGGGGGACTTTGCACACTACGACATCGCAGGTGTGATGTCGGTGGGGTAAAATCGAAAGTGACGCACATCCGGCGTCGCTGTCGACATCGGAGTATGTGAATCCATTTTACTACGATTAATGAGCGCAAAAGCGTCGAAATCGTATGATCGGTGTAGCGTCAGTCATTTCCATAATTTCGGAAGGACCGATGTTACGATGTTGTTCCTCGTTCCTGCGGCAGCACACATCGCTGTGTATGAAGCCGCAGGAGCGAGGAACATCTCCTTACCTGCGTCCCGGCTGCAATGAGGAAGGAAGTAGGTCTCCGTCCCCCTGCTTCTATTGGCTGCCTGCCGTGTGATGTCGCTGTGATGCCGCACGGCCCGCCCCCTTAGGAAGGAGGCGGTTTGCCGGCCAGGGCGACGTTGCAGGGCAGGTAAGTGCATGTGAAGCTGCCGTAGCGATAATGTTCGCTACGGCAGCTATCACAAGATATCTCAGCTGCTCCTTCCTAAGCAGCAGTGGTGCACTGGGACGTTTGGTTCACCTGCAGCCTGTGTGTGTAATGATTTTACAAAACATCATCCAGCACCACGATAACCGGCCTGAGTGAGTACATGGTCATTCCCTGCTTCCAGCAGCCCTGCGCTCCCCTGCACCCCACCATCCAGAGTCCCGGGGCCTACCCCTCCCCGTGGAGGGTAGCGTCATCTAGCTGCCCCGGGTATTCCCAACAGCAGCAGCGGTACTCCCAATTACACAAACCACGGGTGGCGCCACAAACTTTTCCAAATCCCCTGTAAATATCCCCTTCTTCATTTGAGTGTGGCCCCTAGCCCCCGGGTCCGGAGACCCTCGAGCCACGAGTAATCATCCCCAGATCCGAGCGGTGCGACCGCTGCAGGGGCGGAACACCTCAAAACTTGGCGTCATGAACAGGATACGAACAGGACACACTAACCTGGGTGATGTGCGCCATAGAATCCAAGCTGCGTGTCAAAAATCCCGTTCCCGACATTTTTTGCCATCTTTGGCGCCAAAACGCCATCTTCCAGACCAAAAGCGCGGGGAACCAAAGCCCCGCCCTTCATCCTGAGAGTATGCATGGAACCGGAAGTTCCCAGAGGGCCCCAGCGCGACAGTGAGTGGTTGGCGAAAACCGAGGGGGCGTGACGGCATGTAGCAGCGGAAATGGAGCAGGAACTCTAGGACTCTGCGATAAAGTTCCTGGGCACCACAGAGGCAAGATGGTGGCAGCACGAGACTGGTAACCAGAGCGCACTGCTCCTGGGACCGCGACCTGCATCGAACAAGAAACTGAACAACTCTGCAGGAGTATGCGGACGCAGTTCCTCTTTGTCCTGGACCATTGGAGGGAAGAGATGAGGAGCCTGGCAATGGCGGTGCGAGCCTGTGAGATCGAACTCCCACATGAGGAGCGGGTAAGCAGCTACCCAGCCCCGGTTGACCTGGTCTATATGGTTGCGGGGTCCGGTCTGCCCCCGCCCGTTGCAAGCACTCCACCACCGTCACCCTTGTCCTTGGCGGACGCTGAGCTGCCTACCCAAACACCGGCAGTGGAACCTCCAGTCCCCATTTGTAGAGAGCACGCAGAGTCTCAGACCCAATCACCTGACCAAGCCATGACAGCGGTTACCCCAACACTGGCCCGACCAGACTCGGCCGCATCACCGGGCCCGTACCTTGATACGGAGCACCCGGACTCTGCACCCCTGGCTGCGGAGCAGTCGGTTCCTTTGTCCACCCCAGCGGAGGTAAAGCCTGTGGAGAGGCCGGTTCCACCACCGCGCGGTCGCCCGGTGTCTGACGGGGCCGCAGGAATCCGTATGCAGTAGCGGTAGCTGAACCAGGATGGCTACCCACCAGTTTTGTTGAAAGTTTGAAAAAGACTATTTCAGGACTTGTCACCCTTGTGGAATCTTCCCGTGTTAATTGGAGAAGACCATCTGGACCCCCAGGTAGAGGGTGGCAAAGGAGTTAATGTTTCATGTTTAATGTTGAACTTTTTTATAATGCTTTGTTAAAAATAAAAAGGCCATCAGGGCTTGAAATGGTGTGCCACGAGGAGGTGGTACCAGAGGACCTTGGTGGGGGATGGTGCAGAGGGCAACGACTGTACAGGGTTCGTCTGAAGAACTAAAAGCAGCTGCACCTGCCACCATGGACAACTACAGGGAACTCAGGACAGTGCAGCACCGTGAGTGAAGGTGGCACTGCGGATCCGGGTGGTTGGGGTGGCGGGTTGAGGGAAGGAAAGCTGCAAGAGGAGATTGCCCCAGCAGCTGTTGCTTAATGTTGTTGTTTCAGCCTGGACTTCAACTCTGTCATGGAGCCCAAGTAGGAAGCAGCGGGTTTAGTTGTTTGGGTGGCGGGTTGAAGGGATCCGGGACACGGGGAATGTGGACTCCGTGAGATTTCTTTTGCAACATTTAAAAATATGTCTCCCCTGTGTGGGATGAGAAACTGTCATTACAATGTTACCCCTTTTTCTCCTTACAGGAGCAGTTTTAATAAACCTCAGTGTGTCCTGTAGCTCGGGGACAAGCTACGTTTAACCAAGGGGGAATGTGATGCCCCTGCACTAGTCAGGGTGTCGCAGGGAACTGCACTCCTGTCCTTATAGTGCAGAACCCACCCTCCTTGGTTCAAGGTTCCACCTTATGGTATTGCCAACCAATGCATTCAAACCCCTAATCCACACTCACACCAGTACAGGACAGACAAACCAGTGGGTAGGTCTAGAGAGGAAACGGCCGCCCACTAAAGGGTTAAGCAGACTGGTGAGAGGTGACAAGTCAGTCGGCTCCAGGGGAGCAAAGGAAGGAAAGTAGAAACTCTCCAAAGGGAGAGGAGATCGGGGGTTGGAGCCCCCAGGAAAAGTGAAGTAGTGGACCTCAGAGTGTGAGGGGCCGAGGAGTCGAAGCTCCCGAGAGGCTGGACTAAATTGGGACACAGCTCAGCAATACTATTGGGAGCGGATACCTGGACGTGCTCTCCTTCTTAAGCAGCAGTGGTGCACTGGGACTTTTGGTTCACCTGCAGCCTGTGTGTGTAATGATTTTACAAAACATCATCCAGCACCACGATAACCGGCCTGAGTGAGTACATGGTCATTTCCTGCTTCCAGCAGCCCTGCGCTCCCCTGCACCCCACCATCCAGAGTCCCGGGGCCTACCCCTCCCCGTGGAGGGTAGCGTCATCTAGCTTCCCCACTTCATCACCCCGGGTACTCTCAACGGCAGCGGCAGTACTCCCAATTACCGCAAACCATGGGTGGCATTAACTTCTAAGCCATTGTGGCACCAAAGAAAAGGTATTATTATTGAGCTGCACATAACTAAAACAAATATGGTGAGCCTATCTTTGGCCTATCTTTGGCCTCAGGATTTTGACAAACAAGTAAGATATATTTTAATTCATTGTGGGATGTATATATCAGTCTCAAATAGCCGCTGGAAGACAGTAGACATGTCAAGTTTCCTATCAATGGACATGTAAATTCATAATAGGAAATATGACGGCAATATCTTTCACTATGAACCACAGGAGCAAAGATATGATGAAAGCTGGAATTCCACAATTTTCAGAATGTCTGATCATATCCCGCAGACAGCCCCATATATCATCAATGGGTTGGAGAACTGAGGTAATAAAAGATAGCTGCTTCATTTTTGGTTGGTTCAGTTCATGGACGGCACAGATAAGCTGTGGTTTTGTCCGTTTGTCCTCTGAGGAGACCCTCTCTAAGCTTGCAAGTCATAACTGTGGCACTTAGTAAATTTCATGTTTATCCTTTTTTAATTATGTCATTGCTAATTTTGTATTGCATTGTTCCCTTTTGTAAAATCTTGTATATTTTTATAAACACTGCCTATTCTTTTGGATTAAATATCTAAAATATAATAGTTTCAAGCCTCTTGCTCTATAACCTAAAGCCTGGAATGTCACCTATAACGGTTGATCAACTGGCCTGATAAACGATTGGTGGTGGGAGAGCGTATTTTTCTTGGGTTATTGTGGCGTTTAGCAGTGACTTGACTGAGGTTTTTCTAGTCTATCATTTATTTGGCAATTATGGCTGCAGTTGTGGAAGCCTGGTTCAAACAGGAGACCAAAGAGGTTTTTGCTTCCATTTGCACAAAGAAACAGATTGACTCCACTGGCAAACACAGGCAGCAAATGAATGCAGACCTGTTACAATTGGATGCAGAGCAAGTCCATCACCTGAGCCCTAATGAAAGAGAAGTGAGCCAAGGCTTGGACAATGATGCTGCAGGGGTCCCACCTGTGAATACAAGCCGCATCCCCAACTAGGGCAACGTGGAGCCCTACCTGCAGATGGCCCTACAGCAATTTAACACAGATGACCATGAGGGATGGCTGAGTGAGACTTGAGACTCATTCAGCAATACCATGAGGCTGCAGAACATCAGGCCTAAGCCAAGCGGGAGGCTGTAGAACGCCAGGCCCTAGCCGAAGACACCATCTTGCCCACCGAACTGTGAGTCCAATAATGCTAACACCTTTAAACCCTGACCTGAACACTTTTCTGTGATAGAATAGGACAGGAACCTGGACATATTTCTGAGGGGATTTGAAAAGACTTAACGGCAATACCAGTTTCCCTGTAACCAGTGGGCGCTAAACTTAACCCCAGGGCTATGAGGTAGGTAAGGTATAATAAGAAAATGTATGTAAATTTTTGACTTTGCAGAAAGTAATAAAAATGCCTTAAAACATTGTCTCTCTCGCTCTCTCAAATGGTAAATATAAATAATTTTGGTTCCTAATTAACCTAAAACGGGAAAGGTTTATTCTGATTTCATGTCATATAGTGAGAAAAACATGCATATACAGTATGAATTCTTAGATAGTGTATGTAAACTTCTTGGTCTTTACAGGAGTACCTTCCTAGTAGACACAGGGGAGAGTAGTAATGGCTGACCTCAGACTGCAAATTTTATATTCTACTGTGATAGATTGACTGTAGCATTTAAGGGGTAAGCAGGAGCATTACAAGCTCAGCTCTGATTGAAGATGTTAGAAACATGGTAGTGAGTCCAGGTCCTATACAGGGACCTAATGTGCCCAGTAAATGTATGGTAAATGTCAGTATGACATTAAAGAAACTTATTACTAGAGATGAGCGAACCGGTCGTGGTTCGGCTCGAGTTCGGTTCGTCGAACGGAGGTCCCGTTCGAGTTCGGTCCGTCGAACGTTCGACGAACCGAACTCGAACTGCATAGGAAACAATGGTAGGCATTCATAAACACATAAAAACACCTAGAAAACACCCTCAAAGGTGTCCAAAAGGTGACAAACAACTCACATAACAACACAAACACATGGGAAAGTGACAAGGACATATACTCATGCGAAAACAAAAGAGCTGGACAAGGAAAAAGAGGAGGAGAAACAGATATAGGCATGGCACGCCCTTCTAAAATCATGTAAAACACCGCAAGGTGACTCCAAGCGGAGTCTCCCTTTTTTCCAAAAATTGGGCCCCACACACACCCACCCCTTCAGTGGCAGCAGTTGTGCCCCAGTTGTACACTTCACAGCTAGATTTGCATCAAGCACATTCAAAAATACGCCATACTTAACCGTCCCCAGGAGGACACCGGGGTAGGTAGCTAAGTCTTTCCTGATCTCAGCTCTGTTCATCTTGGCTCCTTTTAAAAAACACAGCAAGCAAGGGTTACTCCAAGCGGAGTCTCCCTTTTTTCCAAAAATTGGGCCACACAGACACTAACCCCTTCAGTGGCAGCACTTGTGCCCCAGTTGTACACTTCACAGCTAGATTTGCATCAAGCACATTCAAAAATACGCCATACTTAACCGTCCCCAGGAGGACACCGGGGTAGGTAGCTAAGTCTTTCCTGATCCCAGCTCTGTTCATCTTGGATCATTTTTAAAAACAATGTAAGCAAGGGTTACTCCAAGCGGAGTCTCCCTTTTTTCCAAAAATTGTGCCCCACACACCCACCCCTTCAGTGGCAGCAGTTGTGCCCCAGTTGTACACTTCACAGCTAGATTTGCATCAAGCACATTCAAAAATACACCATTCTTAACTGTCCCAAGGATGACACCGGGGTAGGTAGATAAAGTCTTTGCTGAACCATGACTTGTTCATCTTGGCTCCTTTTAAAAAACACAGCAAGCAAGGGTTACTCCAAGCGGACTCTCCCTTTTATCCAAAAATTGGGCCACACAGACACCCCATCAGTGGCAGCACTTGTGCCATAGTTGCAAACAGGATGTTTTGATTTGCATCAAGCACATTCCAAATCCACAAGCATTTACTCTCCCCAGGATGACACAGGGGTAGTAAATTCCTTGTGGATCCATGACTTGTTCATTTTGACGAACGTTAGTCTGTCCACATTGTCACTGGAAAGACGCGTGCGCTTATCTGTCAGCACACACCCAGCAGCACTGAAGACACGTTCAGAGACAACGCTGGCAGCTGGACACGACAAAATCTCCAAGGCGTAACTGGAGAGCTCTGGCCATTTTTCAAGATTTGAAGCCCAAAATGAGCAAGGCTCCATTTGCAAAGTCATGGCATCAATGTTCATTTGGAGATACTCCTGTATCATCCTCTCCAGCCGTTGACTATGTGTCAGACTTGTTGTCTCTGGTGGCCTTGCAAAGGACGGTCTAAAAAAATTATGAAAAGATTCCATAAAATTGCTGTTACCAGCACCAGATACGGTGCTACTGGTACGGGTAGACTGTTGAAGATGACGAGACCGTCCCATGTTTGTCAAGTTACAACTGGGAGAATCACTCCCTGCACCTGCACGGTTGTTTGGTGGAAAAGCCGAGCTAAGATCGAGTAACAGCTTCTGCTGATACTCCTGCATACGTGCGTCCCTTTCTATGGCTGGAATTATGTCACAAAATTTGGACTTGTACCGGGGATCTAATAGTGTGGCAAGCCAGTAGTCATCATGACTTCTAATTTTCACAATACGAGGGTCATGTTGGAGGTAGTGCAGCAAGAAGGCGCTCACGTGTCTTGCGCAGCCATGCGGACCAAGTCCACGCTGTGTTTGTGGCATAGAGGTGCTAACCGTTCTTTCTTCCTCTGACATCTCCCCCCAACCTCTTTCAACTGAAATTTGACCAAGGTCTCCCTCATCCGCTGAGTCTTCCATGTCCATGGACAGTTCGTCCTCCATTTCTTCATGTTCTCCTGCACCTTCCTCAACATTTCGCCTGCTACCATGCGCCCTTGTTGATCCCTGTCCCCCATGGTCCCATGCCTGCCGCGTTGGTAATGATGAACGTCTGGACCTTGGTGATGTTGTTGTGTCTTGCGCATATGAATCCTCCTGTAGTTCCTCCCCTTCCTGTTGTCCCACCCCCTGACTCCGAATAGTGGTTAGCGTGTGCTCCAGCATGTAAATGACTGGAATTGTCATGCTGATAATGGCATTGTCAGCGATAAACATATTCGTCGCCATGTCGAAACTATGCAGAAGGGTGCATAGGTCCTTGATCTGAGACCACTCCATCAGGGTGATCTGCCCCACCTCTGCATCTCGTTGGCCCAGGCTATACATCATGACGTATTGCACCAGGGCTCGGCGGTGCTGCCACAGTCGCTGTAACATGTGGAGAGTCGAATTCCAGCATGTCGCCACATCGCATTTCAGGCGATGAACCAGCAGGCCGAAAGGCTTCTGGAGCGATGCAAGTCGCTCAGCTGCGGCGGTTAAACGGCGGAAGTGAGCAGACAGTTTTCGTGCCCTGGTCAGAAAGCCATCTAGGCCGGGATAGTGTGTTAAAAATTGCTGGACAACAAGGTTCAACACGTGAGCCATACAAGGCACGTGTGTCACCTTGCCCAGGCGAAGGTCCGCACCCAGGTTTGCAGCATTGTCGCACACGGCTTTACCAGGCTGCAGGTTGAGTGGAGACAACCATTTATTAAACTCGGACCGCAGAGCTGACCACAACTCCTCAGCTGTGTGACTCTTATTCCCAAGACATGTCAAGCTAAAGACCGCCTGATGCCGTTGCGCTCTGCTGCCAGCATAGTAATGAGGGGTGCGTGATTCCTTCTGCGCAGTGAGAACGCTGGTGGCCTGACCAGGCAGGCTTGGGGCGGAGGTGAAGGACCCAGATGAGGTGGAGGATGCAGAAGCAGTGGCGGAACTTGGACAGACAGAGGATTGACACACAAGTCGTGGGGAGGGCAAGACTTGTGCAGCAGACCCTTCACCATCTATCACCATAGTTACCCAGTGCCCAGTCAGCGACATGTAACGTCCCTGTCCATGCTTACTGGTCCAAGTATCGGTGGTGAAATGCACCCGTTGACACACAGAGTTTCTCAAGGAAGCGGTGATGTTGTGTGCGACATGCTGGTGTAGCACGGGCACACCTTTCTTAGAGAAGTAGTGGCGACTGGGCATCTGGTACTGGGGCATAGCGCCAGACATAAGGTCTCTAAAATCCTGTGTGTCCACCAGGCGGAAAGGCAGCATTTCAGTAGCCAAGAGCTTACAGAGGGATAAAGTCAACCTCTTAGCTTTGTCATGGGTCACAGGAAATGGCCTTTTATTTGTCCACATCTGAGGGACAGAGATCTGGCTGCTGTGTGTAGACGGTGTTGAGTAGGGTGTCCCTGGAAAAATGCAGGTTTGTGAGGAAAGAGCAGGCGTAGACATGATGTTGCCTTCATCCAACGTTGGTGCTATCGATGTCTGAGAGAGCTGTACACACGCACTTGTTTCCCCTTCCAAACCAACTGACAACCTACCAAGCAAACTGCCTGTTGCGGTTACAGTGGTGGAAGTTGTGCGTGGAAAACCAGGTGTGACAGCTGTCCCCACAGTCCTAGAAGATGAAGAGCGCGCGGATGCACTAGAAGGGGCAGGCGGTGGTTGGTTCGTTCCGCTAGGCCGCATTGCAGCACGGTGAGCTTCCCACCGGGACATATGATATTTATTCATGTGACGATTCATGGAAGAAGTTGTCAAACTTCTGAGGTTTTGACCTCTACTAACAGAATCATGACAAATTTTACAGATCACATAATTTGGGCGATCTTTTGCTATGTCAAAAAAGGACCAGGCTAGGCAAGGCTTAGAGGGCATGCGACCTGTTGATCCACCCCGACAAGTGCTCAGAGGCAGAGTGGTGGCTGAGGATGCAGTTGTAGACGTGCTACCAGTACTCCGACTCTGTCCAGGAAGGCGCAAGGTAACTTCGTCATCAGTTGCATCCTCCTCCAACACCTCTGTTGACCTCCTTGAGTGCCTGACTGTGGGTTGACAGTAGGTGGGATCTAAAACTTCCTCATCAATTGTTGTGTTTGCACTCCCCTCACACTCAGACCGAGCCTCTTCTTGCTCTGACCGAATATTTAAGTTGTCATCCCAATCTGGTATCTGCGTCTCATCGTCATCAGTATGTTCCTCATTGTCTATAACAACAGGTGTTACAGTTGGTGAAAAAGGGTCAACATTATGCTCAGAAACTTGGTCCTCACGGACTGAATCAGAGTCACAAAGGTTCTGGGCATCACTGCAGACCATTTCCTGGTCTGTACTCACTGTAGCTTGGGAGCAGACCTCTGATTCCCAGGCTATGGTGTGACTGAACAGCTCTGCAGACTCAGCCATCTCAGTTCCACCATACTGTGCAGGGCGGATGGAGACTTCAGAGCTGGGAGAAAGCAAGTTTGATTGGGATGACAACTCAGAGGACTGGTGTTTTTTGGATGCGGTAGTTGAGGTGGCGGAGAGGGCACTTGTTGGACCACTTGAGATCCATTCAAGCATTTTCCTTTTTTTGCCATCATCTACCTTTGTTCCAGTTGTTTGTGTCCGTAGAAAAGGGAGCACATCGGATTGTCCACTGTAAGTAGTAGACATCTTAGTTTTGCTGGAAGATGGTCTATCTTCAGCAGATGTTAATGGAGCTTTGCCACCTTCCCCACGGACAAACCCTTTTTTTCCTTTCCCACACGCCACTTCCCCTTTCCACCAGCATCTGTCATTTTGCCACTCATTTTGATAGCGACAAGATTGTGCACTTAAAATGTGGTAGTAAAATTGAGAGGTGGTGTAGATTTCAGCGGTGGTCTAGCTTAATTAACAGCAGAATAAACAACAATAATTATCCCTGACAATGCAACTATGGACCTTAAACTGGCAGCAGTGTTTGCTAGTATAATGGCTTAGTAACAATGAGATTGAGTGTGCAATGCAGGCAGAGGTGCTGCAAATATCTTTGCACTTGTGGGACGATACAGAAGTCCAACAGCCACTTTTATGATGCCACTAAGTTCACTCAGTGTTTGCTAGTATAATGGCTTAGTAACAATGAGTTTGAGTGTGCAATGCAGGCAGAGGTGCTGCAAATATCTTTGCACTTGTGGGACGATACAGAAGTCCAACAGCCACGTTTAGGATGCCACTAAGTTCACTCAGTGTTTGCTAGTATAATGGCTTAGTAACAATGAGTTTGAGTGTGCAATGCAGGCAGAGGTGCTGCAAATATCTTTGCACTTGTGGGACGATACAGAAGTCCAACAGCCACGTTTAGGATGCCACTTAGTTCACTCAGTGTTTGCTAGTATAATGGCTTAGTAACAATGAGTTTAAGTGTGCAATGCAGGCAGAGGTGCTGCAAATATCTTTGCACTTGTGGGACGATACAGAATTCCAACAGCCACGTTTAGGATGCCACTAAGTTCACTCAGTGTTTGCTAGTATAATGGCTTAGTAACAATGAGTTTGAGTGTGCAATGCAGGCAGAGGTGCTGCAAATATCTTTGCACTTGTGGGACGATACAGAAGTCCAACAGCCACTTTTATGATGCCACTAAGTTCACTCAGTGTTTGCTAGTATAATGGCTTAGTAACAATGAGTTTGAGTGTGCAATGCAGGCAGAGGTGCTGCAAATATCTTTGCACTTGTGGGACGATACAGAAGTCCAACAGCCACGTTTAGGATGCCACTAAGTTCACTCAGTGTTTGCTAGTATAATGGCTTAGTAACAATGAGTTTGAGTGTGCAATGCAGGCAGAGGTGCTGCAAATATCTTTGCACTTGTGGGACGATACAGAAGTCCAACAGCCACGTTTAGGATGCCACTTAGTTCACTCAGTGTTTGCTAGTATAATGGCTTAGTAACAATGAGTTTAAGTGTGCAATGCAGGCAGAGGTGCTGCAAATATCTTTGCACTTGTGGGACGATACAGAATTCCAACAGCCACGTTTAGGATGCCACTAAGTTCACTCAGTGTTTGCTAGTATAATGGCTTAGTAACAATGAGTTTGAGTGTGCAATGCAGGCAGAGGTGCTGCAAATATCTTTGCACTTGTGGGACGATACAGAAGTCCAACAGCCACTTTTATGATGCCACTAAGTTCACTCAGTGTTTGCTAGTATAATGGCTTAGTAACAATGAGTTTGAGTGTGCAATGCAGGCAGAGGTGCTGCAAATATCTTTGCACTTGTGGGACGATACAGAAGTCCAACAGCCACTTTTATGATGCCACTAAGTTCACTCAGTGTTTGCTAGTATAATGGCTTAGTAACAATGAGTTTGAGTGTGCAATGCAGGCAGAGGTGCTGCAAATATCTTTGCACTTGTGGGACGATACAGAAGTCCAACAGCCACTTTTATGATGCCACTAAGTTTACTCAGTGTTTGCTAGTATAATGGCTTAGTAACAATGAGTTGGAGTGTGCAATGCAGGCAGAGGTGCTGCAAATATCTTTGCACTTGTGGGATGATACAGAAGTCCAACAGCCACGTTTAGGATGCCACTAAGTTCACTCAGTGTTTGCTAGTATAATGGCTTAGTAACAATGAGTTTGAGTGTGCAAAGGGCAGGAGGGTACAGTGGCAGGGTTGTGGGTCTCTGGGTAGAGGAAAGGAAGCCTGCCTTTCTATCCCTCCTAATGGGGAAATGCAGCGAGGAAATCCCTGACCTTAGCTACACAGACGCTATCATCTTGTGTAGCTGTTAAACTCTGTTTTCACGGACCTGTCACCTATGGCTCTGACCCTGCCGGTATGAGCCCTTAAAAGGACTGATAGAAAGTGCTATCCCTATGCTGTACAGCGCTGTGTATGGAGCGTACACAGCAGTATCGGCGATAGGAGCTGCGCCAGTGATGACTGACACCAAGGACGCAGAAGGCAGATAATGGCGTGCTGGAGGAAAATGTCCGGTTTTATAATGCAGGGACATGTGACATGGACATCCTATCACACATGCCGTTGCTTCTCTGGCTAAAAGTCCACTTAGCTGTGTGTGTGTTTGGGATTGGCTGACATGCTGGCCCGCCCCACTACACGCACGCGCTTAGGGAAGGAAGACAAGGAAAAAAAAAAAAAATGGCGATCGCCATTATCCATACAGCAGTGATCGGAATGCGCAGTTCCTGCACACTATACACTGAAATTTCATAATAGTGTGAGTCACAGAGTGACATACACTATTACAGCGGAAAGCCAGCTAGTAATTAGCTGGTCCTTTTTGCTGCTAGAACCGTTCTCGAACGTATCTAGAACTATCGAGCTTTAGCAAAAAGCTCGCGTTCTAGTTCTATCTAGAACAGCCCCCAAAATCACTCGAGCCGCGAACTGGAGAACCACGAACCGCGCTCAACTCTACTTATTACAACAATGTTTTGGGAAATGCAATTATTTCTCAGTTCAAATTAGTAGAAAAAACAATCATACATCATTATTAAAATAATAAGCTTAAAAGTCAAATTATCAAAACTAACTTATAAAATATATTTTATGCCCAGTTATTAAATTGTCTGACCAATTTGCAGTCTATTCTACAAGCTCTTCTTTTTGGCACAGAAGAAAAGACTATAAACTAGATATATACTTCTAATCTCATTTAACACCTATTGCTATACAATCTTTATCTGTACCTCTCAACCTGCCTGGTAGTCAACATATAACAAAGCCCTTCAAAGTACAAATTCACTGCAAAACTGTCATACAGTTTAAGTAGGTATGGCACTAAACAGCAGTAAAATAGTAATTTACTGCTAGAGTTGTACAGAATGTAGAAGTGCGCAAGGAACTATACAAGGACGTATGCTTATATCAGAGGTGAATAGGAGAAATTGGCAAATCACTGATATGGCTCATTATTTTAAACAGAGAAGACCATTTAACAAAGCACATAACTCTATTTTAGATGAAATATGATTAGCTTATTCATTAGTCACTAGGAGTTAAGTCATTAGAAACTACATTTAAGGCTACTTTACACACTGCGATATCGGTCCCGATATCGCTAGTGTGGGTACCCGCCCCCATCTGTTGCGCGACACGGGGAAATCGCTGCCCGTGTCGCACAACAGCCGTCACACATACTTACCTGTCCGGCGACATCGCTGTGACGGGCGAACCGCCTCCTTTCTAAGGGGGCGGTCCGTGCGGCGTCACAGCGACGTCACTGAAGCGTCACTGAACCGCCGCCCAATAGCAGCGGAGGGGCGGAGATGAGCGGGACGTAACATCCCGCCCACCTCCTTCCTTCCGCATAGCGGCCGGGAGGCAGGTAAGGGGAGCTTCCTCGTTCCTGCGGCATCACACGCAGCGATGTGTGCTGCCGCAGGAACGAGGAACAACTTCGTTACTGCTGCAGTAACGATTTTTGAGAATGGACCCCCGTGTCGCCGATTAGCGATTTTGCACGTTTTTGCAACGATGCAAAATCGCTTATCGGTGTCACACGCAACGGCATCGCTAATGCGGCCGGATGTGCGTCACAAATTCCGTGACCCCAACGACTCCGCATTAGCGATGTCGCAGCGTGTAAAGCCCGCTTTAGAATAGTTATGCTAGTATCACACATATTATATATTGTTATAATAAGAAAAATTGTGGATAAAAAGTTCAATGAGGTCTTATCCAAGCACACCAGAGGGCTAGAAAAGAGGCAGACTGTTCAGCTGGTTGAGTTGTGTGACCCACAACCAATGTAAATCGCATGTACAACTGTTGCACAGACCATGAGCCATAAGGCTAAGGTGCAAAATCCAGGTGAAAACAGGAATAAAAATGTGGTTAATCCTGTGCTGCTGACGGTGAAGGAATCCAATATAAAAGCAGAGTTGAAAATAAAAGGTGCTTTATTCAATGCATTTTGACCTCAGGGGACCTCATGGGACCTTCTAATGTAGGGTTACTGAGTTCATCGAGGTACCCTGAGGTCAGGTTACCTGCGGTCATAGGTGGAGGGCCATGGGAACCTCCAACTGTGACTGCAACTTACCTGAGTGAAGTCACCGCTGATTATGCGACTCATTCATTCTCTGCCTGAAGCTCACGGCGAGCAGTCATTTTCTATGGTGCTCACCATAACTCAAATGTAGCAGAGCTGGAAGCATTGTGGGACCTTGTAGTGTGGATTACATCAGACCTGGATGTTTTGTGGGTTAATAAATTGGTAAAAGAGGGATTGTTTTTAAAATAAATAATTTTTGTGTGTGTTTTGGTTTATTTCTTTTTACTTATATGATTAGTGGTGTGGTAGTCTCATAGACCCCTACCCTTTGCTAATCCAGGGCTTAATAGCAGCTGTGGGCTGCCATTAACTCCTTATTACCCCGATTGCCACTGCACCAGAGCAATCGGGAAGAGCTGGGTAAAGTGCTGGGTTTGTCAAATCTAATGGATTGCTGGAATCCTGGGTGGCTGCAGGCTGCTATTTTTTAGGTTGGGGGGAACAATAAGCATGGTTCCTTCCAGCCTGAGAATACCAACCCCAGCTGTCGGGCTTTATCTTGGCTGGGTATCAAAATTGTGGAGAACTGCAAGTAATTTTTTTTACATTATTTATTTAGTTAAATAATGAAAAAGAAAAGACTCATGTGGTTACTCTTATTTTAATATACAGCCACAATAAACGCACAGCGTGGAACTGCAGCCTACAGCTGTGGCTTTATCTGTGCTGGTATCAATACAGGGGGGAAAACCTACGTCATTTTATAAAATGTATTTATTTATCACCAGTATAAGGACACAGACAGCATTTATGATTCCATCCAATAACAGACACTGTCTCAGAGGGTCGGGTCGTGGTTCAACTGCAGCCAATGAGAGACTCCGGTGGCTGGAGAAAGCAGTGAATATGCATTAGAGATAATTATTGGACCGGGAAGTAGAGCTGCAGCCGCGGGGAGACTCAGTAAATATGTACTTGTTTAACCCTTTTTTATTTTCTTTCTTTGGCTATGTGCGCACGTTGTATTTTTTGCCGCATTTTTGCACGTTTTTTGGTGCAGATTTAGTCTCAAAACTGCATGAATTTCATTCCCCAGCAAAGTCTATGAGATTACATTTTTGCTGTCGGCACAGTGCAGGTTTTTTTTGCTGCTTTTTTGTGGTGACCACAAAGATGCAGCATGTCAATTCTTTTTGCATTTTTCCCTGCGTTTTTCACCCATTGAATGGTATGGAAAAAAAACACAGCAAAAAACACATAAAAAATGCATAAAAAAACACATTAACACATACAAAAACGCGTACTTTTTTATTGCGTTTTTGCCGCGGATGTGTTTTTGTGTGTTTTTTTGGGCCAAAAACACTGCATCTTTGTGGTCAGAAAAAAACACAGCGTGCGCACATAGCCTTTTACAGTCCCCACTTTCTATTTTAGAACACATCACCTTTGCCGCCCACTGAACTTAATGGGTTCGGTTAGGATCGACGATCAGATAAACTAGGATCAACGATCTGATTGTGATCCAAGGTGGGATTGGTGATCCTTAACCTTAACTTTACTCAGTCTATAGCAATTGAATATATACTCCTCTCACCTGCTGTATTGTAACCTCACTCAGTCTATAGCAATGGTATATATATATTCCTGTCATTTTACTGAGTTTGTTTTTGGATGTTGGAATCTTATCTCATTTGTTTATGGGTTTTATGATCCATGTTAGCATGCAAGCATGTTTGTTATCTTTGCAACTTATTGCCTCCTGTTGTCTTAATTTAGATGATTGATTGATTCATGAGTTAAATTGACCCACATTTAAGTACAAACCTCCTTGTAAATTTAGGCCTAGCTAAGGGTAAGCATTTATGCCGCAGAGTATTTGTGTAGACTTTATCCAAATGCTGATTTTTATAAGTGCCCTGCAGTTATACATGGCAGTTGTACAGGGCAGGAGACAGGTAAGTCATGCAAGACATTCAAACAAACTTGCTCCAAATTCTGTTGTGCTGCAAAATGTTTTCACAGTATGCATTTGTTTCATTTTTTTGCTAGCTGCTTCAATCCAACATATCTCCTTCTCTTTCCCACACGCAGTGCACTCCATACATATCAGTCCCTCTCTCCTCCCCTCTCTTATGTACTGCTCGCATACTCTTTTCAAAATTTTAATTCACCCACAACCATTCACTCCCAACATCCAACATAAGAGACACTCTCATACTTTTTTTAATCACATGCTCACTCTCTCTATTCTCCTTCTCCACGTTGCAGGAGATATTGCACGTAATCCAGGCTTTTCCCATAATAGTAATTTCAATTCCTTCCCTGGTACATTCAGAAAACCAAAACAACTCATTACTATACCTTGCATGCCTTCTTAAACTGTGCTCTTTGGAACCCACGATCAGCATGTAACAAACTCTTCATCCATGACTTTTCCTTTT
Organism: Anomaloglossus baeobatrachus; assembly: GCF_048569485.1. Taxonomy (NCBI): domain Eukaryota; kingdom Metazoa; phylum Chordata; class Amphibia; order Anura; family Aromobatidae; genus Anomaloglossus; species Anomaloglossus baeobatrachus. The sequence continues at coordinate 463,472,012 of NC_134354.1, forward strand.
CCAATTCCATTAACCTCTGGCTCTTACTGAGACCTGGATACAGAAGTGAGACACCACCGCTGCTGCTGCTTTCTCGAATAGTGGCATTCAATTTTCTCATACCCCTAGACTTGAGACAGATCAAGTGTAGGTGTTGATCTAGTGCTTTCACCAACCTGCACTTTTCAGGTCATCCCCCTGTCCCCTCACTTACCTTCTCTTCTTTTGAGGTCCACACTGTCAAGCTTTATAGACCCTATTCCTTGCAAGTAACAGTTGTCTATTAGAGTTGAGCGCGGTTCGCGGTTCGTGGTTTTCCAGTTCGCGGTTCGAGTGATTTTGGAGGCTGTTCTAGATTGAACTAGAACTCGAGCTTTTTGCTAAAGCCCGATAGTTCTAGTTACGTTCGAGAACGGTTCTAGCAGCAAAAAGCCAAGCTAATTACTAGCTGGATTTCCGCTGTAATAGTGTAAGTCACTCTGTGACTCACACTATTATGAAATTTCAGCGTATAGTGTGCGGGAACAGCGCATTCAGATCACTGCTGCTGGGATAATGGCGATCGCCATTTTTTTTTCCCTTGTCTTCCTTCCCTAAGCGCGCACGTGTAGTGGGCGGGCCAGCATGTCAGCCAATCCCAGACACACACACAGCTAAGTGGACTTTTAGCAAAAGAAGCAACAGCATGTGTGATAGGATGTCCATGTCACATGTCCCTGCATTATAAAAACGGGTATCTGCCCGTCCGGACGCCATTATCTCTTCTGCTGGACAAAAGAAAAACGGGTATATGCCGCGCTTAAAAACCACTGAGTTGGAAGTGATATAATATTTCTCTTTTATTTACAGTGTTTTATGTAAATAAAAGAGAAATATTATATCACTTCCAACTCAGTGGTTTTTAAGCGCGGCATATACCCGTTTTTCTTTTGTCCACCATTATATTTATATCGTGCCTACGGGGCCGCTGCTTGAACCACGCGGACACTCACATGTCTTTGAAGGAGTTGTGACTGGCACAACCCCACCAGGTGAGTGTTACTGTACCTTCTCTAACATCATATGTTATATCGGGTAAGACCCTATTGCGCCCTTTTGTCTCCCCATTTTAGTTCATTATCTCTTCTGCGACTGGGTGTCAGTCACTGCTGGCATAGCTCCTGTCTCCGATACTGCTGTGTACGCTCTACACACAGCGCTATACAGAATAGCGATAGAAGTTTCTATTAGTCCTTGTAAGGGCTAATAACAGCAGGCTCAGAGCCATAGGTGACAGTCAGGTCCGTGGAAACAGATTTTAACAGCTACAGAAGATAACAGTGTCTGTGTAGCTAAGCTCAGGGACTTCCTCGCTGCATTTCCCCATTAGGAGGGATAGAAAGTGAGGCTTCCTTTCCTGTACACTGACCCACAACCCTGCCACTGTACCCTCCTGCCCTTTGCACACTCAAACTCATTGTTACTAAGCCATTATACTAGCAAACACTGAGTAAACTTAGTGGCATCTTAAAGTGGCTGTTGGACTTCCATTATTGTCCCACTGGTGCAATGCTATTTGCAGCACCACTGCATTTCACACTCAAACTCATTGTTACTAAGCCATTCTAATAGCAAACTGTGCTGCCAGTTTAAGGGCCGTAGTTGCATTGTCAGGGATAGTTATTGTTGTTTATTCTGCTGTTAATAAAGATAGACCACCGCTGCAATCTACACCACCTCTCAATTTTTACTACCACATTTTAAGTGCACAATCTTGTCGCAATCAAAATGAGTGGCAAAATGACAGATGCTGGTGGAAAGGGGAAGAGGCGTGTTGGAAAAGGAAAAAAAGGGTTTGTCCGTGGGGAAGGTGGCAAAGCTCCATTAACATCTGCTGAAGATAGACCATCTTCCAGCAAAAGTAAGATGTCTACTACTTACCGTGGACAATCCGATGTGCTCCCTTTTTTACGGACACGAACAACTGGAACAAAGGTAGATGATGGCCAAAAAAAGAAAATGCTTGAATGGATCTCAAGTGGTCCAACAAGTGCCCCCTCTGCCACCTCAACTACCGCATCCAAAAAACACCAGTCCTTTGAGTTGTCATCCCAATCACACTTGCTTTCTCCCAGCTCTGAAGTCTCCATCTGCCCTGCACAGTATGGTGGAACTGAGATGGCTGAGTCTGCAGAGCTGTTCAGTCACACTATAGCCTGGGAATTAGAGGTGTGCTCCCAAGCTACAGTGAGTACAGACCAGGAAATGGTCTGCAGTGATGCCCAGAATCTTTGTGACTCTGATTCAGTCCGTGAGGACCAAGTTTCTGAGCATAATGTTGACCCTTTTTCACAAACTGTAACACCTGTTGTTATTGACAATGAGGAACATACTGATGACGATGAGACGCAGATAGCAGATTGGGATGACAACTTAAATATTCGGTCAGGGCAAGAAGAGGCTCGGTCTGAGGTTGAGGGGAGTGCAAACACAACAATTGATGAGGAAGTTTTAGATCCCACCTACTGTCAAAACACAGTCAGGCACTCGAGGAGGTCAACAGAGGTGTTGGAGGAGGATGCATCTGACGATGAAGTTACCTTGCGCCTTCCTGGACAGAGTCGGAGTACTGGTAGCACATCTACAACTGCATCCTCAGCCACCACTGTGCCTCTGAGCACTAGTTGGGGTGGATCAGCAGGTCGCATGCCCTCTAAGCCTTGCCTAGTCTGGTCCTTTTTTGACATAGCAAAAGATCGCTCAAATTATGTGATCTGTAAAATTTGTCGTGATTCTGTTAGTAGAGGGCAAAACCTCAGCAGTTTGACAACTTCTTCCATGAATCGTCACATGAATAAATATCATATGTCCCAGTGGGAAGCTCACCGTGCTGCAATGCGGCCTAGCAGAGCGAACCATCCACCGCCTGCCTCTTCTAGTGCATCCGCACGCTCTTCATCTTCTAGGACTGTGGGGACAGCTGTCACACCTGGTTTTCCACGCACAACTTCCACCACTGTAACCGCAACAGGCAGTTTGCTTGGTAGGTCGTCAGTTGGTTTGGAAGGGGAAACAAGTGCGTGTGTACAGCTCTCTCAGACATCGATAGCACCAACGTTGGATGAAGGCAACATCATGTCTACGCCTGCTCTTTCCTCACAAACCTGCATTTTTCCAGGGACACCCTACTCAACACCATCTACACACAGCAGCCAGATCTCTGTCCCTCAGATGTGGACAAATAAAAGACCATTTCCTGCGACCCATGACAAAGCTAAGAGGTTGACTTTATCCCTCTGTAAGCTCTTGGCTACCGAAATGCTGCCTTTCCGCCTGGTGGACACACAGGATTTTAGAGACCTTATGTCTGTCGCTGTGCACCAGTACCAGATGCCCAGTCGCCACTACTTCTCTAAAGCTAGCTTTACACCTTACAATTAGGTGTGCGATTTCGTGTGCGATGTGACACGCCCAGGTTGCATATGCGATTTAATGAGATCGCACGTAGGTTGTTCATTTTCTGTCACACGTGCGTTAGTAGTCTATGTTCAATTGATCAATTTTGTGTGCGATCTTTCAGATCATGTGTTCTGTGACGTATGCATTGGGCACCCTTTTTTTTTTTTATTTATTGACTTGCCAAGCATGTGTAATGTGTAGGGATGCGTTTTTACTATGTCATCTGCCATTCAGCTCTGCTACGTGGCCGCTAACAGCAGACACAGACAGCCATGTAGCAGAGCTGAATGGCAGATGACAGCAGACACAGAAAGAGCCGCACAATCAGAATGAACTCGGGTTAACTTCACCCGACTTCATTGTCATGCTGCGGCTCTGTCTGTGTCGTGTCCTGATTAGCGGTCACCCGTGAAGGACTCACCGGTGACCACTAAACTCTTGAGTAACTGAATTGAGCAGCCCTCTCTCATATGCTTACCGATCCCCGATCCCCGGTGCGGCACTGTACGGCATTCACACTGCTCCGGCGGCTTTTACTATTTTGAAAAAGCCGACCGCTCATTAAACAATCTCGTATTCCCTGCTTTCCCCACCCACCGGCGCCTATGATTGGTTGCAGTGAGACACGCCCCCACGCTGAGTGACAGGTGTCTCACTGCACCCAATTACAGCAGCAGGTAGGCGTGTCTATACTGTGCAGTGAAATAAATAATTAAATAATTAAAAAAAACGGCGTGCGGTCCCCCCCAATTTTAATACCAGCCAGATAAAGCCATACGGCTGAAGGCTGGTATTCTCAGGATGGGGAGCTCCACATTATGGGGAGCCTCCCAGCCTAACAATATCAGCCAGCAGCCGCCCAGAATTGCCGCATACATTAGATGCGACAGTTCTGGGACTGTACCCGGCTCTTCCCGATTTGCCCTGGTGCGTTGGCAAATCAGGGTAATAAGAAGTTAATGGCAGCCCATAGCTGCCACTAAATCCTAGATTAATCATGTCAGGCATCTCCCCGAGATACCTTCCATGATTAATCTGTAAGTGACAGTATATAAACACACACACCTGAAAAAATCCTTTATTAGAAATAAAAACACAAACATATACCTCAGTGACAGCTCAGCTGATCGCGCTATTCCCTTCATTAGCTGCGTGGAGCTGACAGGAGCGGCGGTGTCTTTTGCAGCTCCGGTCACCTTCATGCAGCAGAGCTGGATGCGACGCTGGAGGTCCATGGATTACGCCAGACATGGAGGGCTTTTTCGGGCTTATTAAAGTGGTGAACCAGGGTATATGTTTGTGTTTTTTATTTCTGATAAAGGATTTTTTCGGGTGTGTGTGTTTATATACTCAAAATAGTAAAAGCCGCCGGAGCAGTGTGAATGCCGTGCAGCGCCGCGCCGGGGATCGGTGAGAATGAGAGAGGGGGTAAGAGGGATAGACTGACATGGACAGAGAGAGAGGGACAGAGATAGTGACCGACTGACAGAGATTAGTGAATGACAGACATTGTGAGGTGCTTTTGAAAAGCTGCGCTCTGAAGCGGCCCTTTTTTAAGCTGCGGTGCAGAGCACACACCTGCGCACATAGCCTCAGACATCAAAATCATATGAGGGATGTCACACGTTTCAATTGACTAGGTTTGTACAACAAAACGTCCAATGTATGAGGAATAAACGACGTGTATGCGATCACCGTATTTGGATTCAATCTTGATCGCACGTAGGTGTCACACGCAAATACGTCACGAACGATACCGGATGTGCGTCACTTACAACTTGACCCCGACGACGGATTGAAAGATTTATTGAAGCGTGTAAAGCAGGCATAAGAAAGGTGTGCCTGCGCTACACCAGCATGTCGCACACAACATCACCGCTTCCTTGAGAAACTCTGGGTGTGAACGGGTGCATTTCACCACCGATACTTGGACCAGTAAGCATGGACAGGGACGTTACATGTCGCTGACAGGGCACTGGGTAACTAAAGTGATAAATGGTGAAGGGTCTGCTGCACAAGTCTTGCCGTCCCCACGACTTGTGTGTCAATCCTCTGTCTGTCCAAGTTCCGCCACTGCTTCTGCCTCCTCCACCTCGTCTGGGTCCTCCACCTCCACCCCAAGCCTGCCTGGTCAGGCCACCAGCGTTCTAACTGCGCAGAAGGAATCACGCACCCCTCATTACTATGCTGGCAGTAGAGCGCAATGGCATTAGCTTAAAATGTCTTGGAAATAAGAGTCACACAGCGGCTGAGTTGTGGGCAGCTCTGGAGACTGAGTTTGGTAAATGGTTGTCTCCACTCAACCTGCAGCCTGGTAAGGCCGTGTGCGACAATGCTGCAAACCTGGGTGCGGCCCTTAGCCTGGGCAAGGTGACACACGTGCCTTGTATGGCTCACGTGTTGAACCTTGTTGTCCAGCAATTTTTAACACTATCCCGGCCTAGATGGCCTTCTGAACAGGGCACGAAAACTGTCTGCTCACTTACGCCGTTCAACCACCGCTGCTGAGCGACTTGCATCGCTCCAGAAGTCTTTCGGCCTGCCGGTTCATCGCCTGAAATGCGATGTGCCAACACGCTGGAATTCGACTCTCCACATGTTACAGCGACTGTGGCAGCACCGTCGAGCCCTGGTACAATACGTCATGACATATAGCCTGGGCCAACGAGATGCAGAGGTGGGGCAGATAAACATGATGGAGTGGTCTCAGATCAAGGACATATGCACCCTTCTGCACAGTTTCGACATGGCGGCGAATATGTTTAGCGCTGACAATGCCATTATCAGCATGACAATTCCAGTCATTTACATGCTGGAGCACACGCTAAACACTGTTCGGTGTCAGGGGGTGGGACAACAGGAAGGGGAGGAACTACAGGAGGATTCATATGCACAAGAGACAACAACATCACCAAGGTCCAGACGTTCATCATCACCAACGCGGCAGGCATGGGACCATGGGGGACAGGGATCAACAAGGGCGCATGGAAGCAGGCAAAATGTTGAGGAAGGTGCAGGAGAACATGAAGAAATGGAGGACGAACTGTCCACGGACATGGAAGACTCAGCGGATGAGGGAGACCTTGGTCAAATTTCAGTTGAAAGAGGTTGACGGGAGATGTCAGAGGAAGAAAGAACAGTTAGCACCTCTATGCCAGAAACACAGCGTGGACTAGGTCCGCATGGCTGCGCAAGACACATGAGCGCCTTCTTGCTGCACTACCTCCAACATGACCCTCGTATTGTCAAAATTAGAAGTGGTGACTACTGGCTTGCCACACTATTAGATCCCCGGTACAAGTCCAAATTTTGTAACATAATTCCAGCCATGGAAAGGGACGCACGTATGCAGGAGTATCAGCAAAAGCTGTAACTCGATCTTAGCTCGGCTTTTCCACCAAACAACCCTGGTGCAGGGAGTGAATTTACCAGTTGTAACTTGACAAACATGGGACGGTCTCGTCATCTTCAACAGTCTACCCGTACCAGTAGCACCGTATCTGGTGCTGGTAACAGCAATTTTATTGAATCTTTTCATAATTTTTTTAGACCATCCTTTGCAAGGCCACCAGAGACAACAAGTCTGACACATAGTCAACGGCTGGAGAGGATGATACAGGAGTATCTCCAAATGAACATCGATGCCATGACTTTGAAACTGGAGCCTTGCTCATTTTGGGCTTCAAATCTTGAAAAATGGCCTGAGCTCTCCACTTACGCCTTGGAGATCTTGTCGTGTCCAGCTGCCAGCGTTGTCTCTGAACGTGTCTTCAGTGCTGCTGGGTGTGTGCTGACAGATAAGCGCACGCGTCTGTCCAGTGACAATGTGGACAGACTAACGTTCATCAAAATGAACAAGTCATGAATCCACAAGGAATGTACTACCCCTGTGTCATCCTGGGGAGAGTAAATGCTTGTGGATTTGGAATGTGCTTGATGCAAATCTACCTGTGAAGTGTACAACTGGGGCACAAGTGCTGCCACTGAAGGGGTGGGTGTGTGTGTGGCCCAATTTTTGGAAAAAAGGGAGTAGAGATGAGCGAACCGGTCCCGGTTCGGCTCGAGGCCGGTTCGCCGAACGGGGGTCCCGTTCGAGTTCGGTTCGTCGAACGTTCGACGAACCGAACTCGAACGTATAGGCTATAATGGGAGGCAATCACAAACACATAAAAATGCATTATAAATGTACACAAACAGTTAATAAACATTGCCATAACACTTACCGGTCCTCGCGATCCCTTCTGCACTCTGTCTCCTGCCGCTATTCCATCCGATGATCGCTGAATCCTCCCGGTGACCTGCACTGCCAGCAGAGAAGCAGGACCTATCGTGACGTCAAAATAGCCATGTGACCAGTCACGTGGCTATTATCTCATTGGCTACAGACTGGTCACATGACTATGACACGTCATGTAGGACCTGCGAGTGCATCTCTCCGGTACACGGTGCACATATGTGTATCGCCGTGTACCGGCGACATGCTCTAGCACACGGTCGACTCCCCGTTCCGTTAGGGACCGGCTGACACAGCCGGTCATTAACAGAGATCACCGTTGCCATAGCAACGCAGTTAGCGGTGACGTCACCGCTAACCGCGGCTCCGGGAGCACCGTTGCTATGGTAACGCGTCTGTCAGCGTTACCGCTAGCAGCCAGCAGTGATCACTCACGGAGTGAAGGCTGCACGCTGCTTCCCGATTGTAGTGAGCATTGTAGTTAGGATGGAGGTTCCCCAGCCCCAAGTGATGCCCCTCACTACAATCGTCACTACTACTACACTAGAAAGAAAGAAGACAGAAGAGCAGGATCGTGGAGGGCTGACAGGGGTAATAAAGATGGAGTCTCTAATGTGTCTGTGTATTTATTTCTATTAAAGTATTTTTTCTCTGTGTGGTGTCTTTTTTTAACCCTTTATTGGAGATTCTTAATGGCCGGGTCAAACGTGCCTGACATTAAGAATCTCTGGCTTAATACTGGCTGGTAAAACAAAGCCAGTATTAACTCATGATTACCCAACAAGCCACCCGGCTCCAGGGCTGTTGGAAGAGTTGGATACAGCGCCAGATGATGGCGCTTCTATGAGAGCGCCATTTTCTGAGACGGCTGCGGACTGAAATCCGCAGCAGAGGCGCCCACAAACCTCGGGCTAACCTGTGCTGCGGATTCCAATCCCCAGCTGCCTAGTTGTACCCGGCTGGACACAAAAATAGGGCGAAGCCCACGTCATTTGTTTTTTAATTATTTCATGAAATAAGTGAAATAATTAAAAAAAACGGGCTTCCCTATATTTTTGGTTCCCAGCCGGGTACAAATAGGCAACTGGGGGTTGGAGGCAGCCCGTGGCTGCCAGCTGTACCTGGCTAGCATACAAAAATATGGCGAAGCCCACGTCATTTTTTTGGTGGGCAAAAAACTTCTGCATACAGTCCTGGATGGAGTATGCTGAGCCTTGTAGTTCTGCAGCTGCTGTCTGCTCTTCTCCATACAGACAGACAGCAGCTGCAGAACTACAAGGCTCAGCATACTCCATCCAGGACTGTATGCAGAAGTTTTTTGCCCCCTGAAAAAATTATGTGGCTTCGCCATATTTTTGTATGCTAGCCAGGTACAGCAGGCAGGTACGGCTGTCCCCAACCCCCAGTTGCCTATTTGTACCCGGCTGGGAACCAAAAATAAAGGGAAGCCCTTTTTTTATTATTTCATGAATTTCATGAAATAATTAGAAAACAAATGACGTAGGCTTTGCCCCATTTTTGTGTCCAGCCAGGTACAACTAGGCAGCTGGGATTGGAATCCGCACCACCGGTTGGCCTGAGCTTTCTGGGCCCCACTGCTGCGAATTGCAGTCTGCAGCCACCTCAGAAAATGGCATTTTCATAGAAGCGCCATCTTCTGGCGCTGTATCCAACTCTTCCAGCACCTGCCTGCTATACCTGGCTAGCATACAAAAATATGGCGAAGCTCACGTCCTTTTTTTGTAGCTTTTTGGCAAAAAAAAAAAAAAATGCTTCCCTGGATTTTCCATTGCCAGTGAAGGTAACACCAAGTAGTGGGGGTTAGCAGCCAGTAGTTGCTTGGATTACCCTTAGCTAGCAATACAAAAAATGCAGTGGGAGCTAACATATATTTTTTTTAATTATTTATTTAAATAACTAAAAATAAAATGGGCTTCCCTGTATTTTGATTGCTGGACATCACAGTGCTGTAAAAATAAATCTTTAAAAAAATGACGTAGCGCTCCGCGGTATTTTTGATTCTCAGCGCAGATAAAGCAGACAGCTATGGGTTGCCACCCCCATCTGCCTGCCGTTACCTTGGTTGGCAATCAAAATACAGGGAAGCCCATTAATTTTTTCTATTTAAAAAATAGTTAAAAAAAAAAAATTACGTTGGGTCCCCCCATTTTTGATAGCCAGCTAGGGTAAAGCAGACGGCTGTAGCCTGAAAACCACAGCTGGCAGCTTTACCGTGGTTGGGGATCCAATGTGGAGGTCCCCTCAGGCTCTTTTTTATAATTATTTTATAAATATTAATAATTACACAATAAAAGTAGGGGACCCCCCAAATTGGATCACCAGCCAAGGTAAAGCGGACAGCTGTGGTCTGGTATTCTCAGGGTGGGAAGGTCCATAGTTATTGGGCCTTCACAGCCTAAAAATAGCAGGCCGCAGGCACCCCAGACGTGGCGCATCCACTAGATGCGCCAATCCTGGCGCTTCACCCCAGCTCATCCCGTGCCCTGGTGCAGTGGCAAACGGGGTAATAAATCGGGTTGATACTAGCTGTAAAGTCACCTGAGATCAAGCCCAGCAGTTTGTGATGTCATGGCGTCTATTAGATACCCAACATCATAAACTGTCAGTACTAACAAAAACAAAAAATCGACAAAAGAAATTTATTTGAAAAAACAGTCCCCAAAACATTTCCTCTTTCACCAATTTATTGTAAGAAAAAAAATAAAGGGGTCCCACGACGACTCTGGACCGTCTAGAATATGGGGGGGAGACACTCAGGGAACGTATCCCCCATTTTCTAGGAGTGCGGACCCTTCATGTGAGGAGTGTGGGTGCAATGAATCTGCACTCACTCTCCCCGGGTCCACAGCAGCAGAGTCCATGTCGTAATGGTTGCTACCAAAGCTGCAATGCCCTGCTCATGAGGTAAGGGCATGCCTAATCAGGAGAACTACTGTAGAGGAAGCTCTGCTCACTGGTATATAGGTGCTCAGAGGTAATAATAGATAAAATTAGTGAGTAACCTCGGCACTCTATATCTCCCAGACTAAGTCAGTAAGTCACAACGGATAGTAATGCAAAATCACTCTTTATTGGTCCGTATTAAGAAAATTTTTTTTTCATAAGCATTGTCCAAAACAAGTTACAAATGACATTTCGGCCTGAGCCTTCGTCAGATTGGACTTATCTGCATGTAATCATGAAAAATGACAATAATCAGTATCACATAAGAGTGAGAGAACAATAACATAAACTCGAACAATGTAGAGGTACAATTGGGATGCAGCAAAAAAATTGCAACACAGCAAGAAATGAAACACATGATACAAATGTCATAATACAGTACAAGGACAATATAGTAATGACAAATATGGGGTCAGAGTAGACTTAGACAGCTCTGGTACGAAAGAGATGTCAATCATAAAGTAACATGTGCAGTAGGTGTAGAGCTACACTATGCATGGCAGAGCTAATGGGTAGACCGACCATAGAAAAAGTAGAGAAAAAGTGGAGAAAAAGTGGAGAATAAGTGGAACATAAGAGGAGAAAAAGTGGAGAAAAAGTGGAGAAAAAAGTGGAGAAAAAGTGGAGAAAAAGTGGAGAAAAAGTGGAGAAAAAGTGGAGAAAAAGTGGAGATTAAGAGGAGAAAAAGTGGAGAAAAAAGTGGAGAAAAAGTGGAGAAAAAGTGGAGCATAAGTGGAGAAAAAGTGGAGAAAAAGTGGAGCATAAGAGGAGAAAAAGTGGAGAAAAAAGTGGAGAAAAAGTGGAGAAAAAGTGGAGCATAAGAGGAGAAAAAGTGGAGAAAAAGTGGAGAAAAAGTGGAGCATAAGAGGAGAAAAAGTGGAGAAAAAGTGGAGAAAAAATGGAGCATAAGAGGAGAAAAAGTGGAGATTAAGAGGAGAAAAAGTGGAGAAAAAGTGGAGCATAAGAGGAGAAAAAGTGGAGAAAAAGTGGAGAAAAAGTGGAGAAAAAGTGGAGCATAAGAGGAGAAAAAGTGGAGATTAAGAGGAGAAAAAGTGGAGAAAAAGTGGAGAAAAAGTGGAGAAAAAGTGGAGAAAAAGTGGAGCATAAGAGGAGAAAAAGTGGAGAAAAAAGTGGAGAAAAAGTGGAGAAAAAGTGGAGAAAAAGTGGAGATTAAGAGGAGAAAAAGTGGAGCATAAGAGGAGAAAAAGTGGAGAAAAAAGTGGAGAAAAAGTGGAGAAAGTGGAGAAAAAAATGGAGAAAAAGTGGAGAAAAAGTGGAGAAAAAGTGGAGAATAAGAGGAGAAAAAGTGGAGAAAAAGTGGAGAAAAAGTGGAGAAAAAGTGGAGCATAAGAGGAGAAAAAGTGGAGAAAAAAGTGGAGAAAAAGTGGAGAAAAAGTGGAGAAAAAGTGGAGATTAAGAGGAGAAAAAGTGGAGCATAAGAGGAGAAAAAGTGGAGAAAAAAGTGGAGAAAAAGTGGAGAAAGTGGAGAAAAAAATGGAGAAAAAGTGGAGAAAAAGTGGAGAAAAAGTGGAGAATAAGAGGAGAAAAAGTGGAGAATAAGAGGAGAAAAAGTGGAGAATAAGTGGAGAAAAAAATGGAGAAAAAGTGGAGAAAAAGTGGAGAAAAAGTGGAGCATAAGAGGAGAAAAAGTGGAGAAAAAGTGGAGAAAAAGTGGAGAAAAAGTGGAGCATAAGAGGAGAAAAAGTGGAGAAAAAAGTGGAGAAAAAGTGGAGAAAAAGTGGAGCATAAGAGGAGAAAAAGTGGAGAAAAAGTGGAGAAAGTGGAGAAAAAAATGGAGAAAAAGTGGAGAAAAAGTGGAGAAAAAGTGGAGAATAAGAGGAGAAAAAGTGGAGAAAAAGTGGAGAAAAAGTGGAGAAAAAGTGGAGAAAAAGTGGAGCATAAGAGGAGAAAAAGTGGAGAAAAAAGTGGAGAAAACGTGGAGAAAAAGTGGAGAAAAAGTGGAGAAAAAGTGGAGCATAAGAGGAGAAAAAGTGGAGAAAAAGTGGAGAAAAAAGTGGAGAAAAAGTGGAGAAAAAGTGGAGAAAAAATGGAGAAAAAGTGGAGAAAAAGTGGAGATTAAGAGGAGAAAAAGTGGAGTAAAAGTGGAGAAAAAGTGGAGCATAAGAGGAGAAAAAGTGGAGAAAAAAGTGGAGAAAACGTGGAGAAAACGTGGAGAAAAAGTGGAGAAAAAGTGGAGAAAAAGTGGAGAAAAAGTGGAGCATAACAGGAGAAAAAGTGGAGAAAAAAGTGGAGAAAACGTGGAGAAAAAGTGGAGAAAAAGTGGAGAAAAAGTGGAGCATAAGAGGAGAAAAAGTGGAGATTAAGAGGAGAAAAAGTGGAGAAAAAGTGGAGAAAAAGTGGAGAAAAAGTGGAGCATAAGAGGAGAAAAAGTGGAGAAAAAAGTGGAGAAAAAGTGGAGAAAAAGTGGAGATTAAGAGGAGAAAAAGTGGAGCATAAGAGGAGAAAAAGTGGAGAAAAAAGTGGAGAAAAAGTGGAGAAAGTGGAGAAAAAAATGGAGAAAAAGTGGAGAAAAAGTGGAGAAAAAGTGGAGAATAAGAGGAGAAAAAGTGGAGAAAAAGTGGAGAAAAAGTGGAGAATAAGAGGAGAAAAAGTGGAGAATAAGTGGAGAAAAAAATGGAGAAAAAGTGGAGAAAAAGTGGAGAAAAAGTGGAGCATAAGAGGAGAAAAAGTGGAGAAAAAGTGGAGAAAAAGTGGAGAAAAAGTGGAGCATAAGAGGAGAAAAAGTAGAGAAAAAAGTGGAGAAAAAGTGGAGAAAAAGTGGAGCATAAGAGGAGAAAAAGTGGAGAAAAAGTGGAGAAAAAGTGGAGAAAAAGTGGAGAAAAAGTGGAGAAAAAGTGGAGATTAAGAGGAGAAAAAGTGGAGAAAAAGTGGAGCATAAGAGGAGAAAAAGTGGAGAAAAAAGTGGAGAAAACGTGGAGAAAACGTGGAGAAAAAGTGGAGAAAAAGTGGAGAAAAAGTGGAGAAAAAGTGGAGCATAAGAGGAGAAAAAGTGGAGAAAAAAGTGGAGAAAACGTGGAGAAAAAGTGGAGAAAAAGTGGAGAAAAAGTGGAGAAAAAGTGGAGCATAAGAGGAGAAAAAGTGGAGAAAAAAGTGGAGAAAAAGTGGAGAAAAAGTGGAGAAAAAGTGGAGAAAAAGTGGAGCATAAGAGGAGAAAAAGTGGAGAAAAAAGTGGAGAAAAAGTGGAGAAAAAGTGGAGAAAAAGTGGAGATTAAGAGGAGAAAAAGTGGAGCATAAGAGGAGAAAAAGTGGAGAAAAAAGTGGAGAAAAAGTGGAGAAAGTGGAGAAAAAAATGGAGAAAAAGTGGAGAAAAAGTGGAGAAAAAGTGGAGAATAAGAGGAGAAAAAGTGGAGAAAAAGTGGATAAAAAGTGGAGAATAAGAGGAGAAAAAGTGGAGAATAAGTGGAGAAAAAAATGGAGAAAAAGTGGAGAAAAAGTGGAGAGAAAGTGGAGAAAAAAATGGAGAAAAAGTGGAACACCCTTTGGTACCTTTCATGTGGCACTAAGGGGTGCTTAGCTTTGTATTTAGCCAAAAAAATGAAAAAAAAATGACATAGGGTTCCCCCTAGTTTTGTAGCCAGCTAGGGTAAAGCAGACGGCTGCAGCCTGCAGACCACAGCTGGCAACCTCACCTTGGCTGGTAATCCAAAACTGAGGGCACCCCACGCTGTTATTTTAAATTAAATAAATAATTAAAAAAAAAAACACGTAGGGGTCCCCCAAAATTGGATCACCAGCCAAGGTAAAGCAGACAGCTGGGGCCTGATATTCTCAGACTAGGGAGGTCCATGGTTATTGGAATCTCCCCAGCCTAAAAATAGCAGGCCGCAGCCGCCCCAGAAGTGGCGCATCCATTAGATGCGCCAATCCTGGTGCTTCGCCCCAGCTCATCCCGCGCCCTGGTGCGGTGGCAAACGGGGTAATATTTGGGGTTAATACCAGATGTGTAATGTCACCTGGCATCAAGCCCTGGGGTTGGTGAGGTCAGGCGTCTATCAGATACCCGACATCACCAACCCAGTCAGTAATAAAAAAAAAATACACGACAAACACATTTTTATTTGAAAAAACACTCCCCAAAACATTCCCTCTTTAACCAATTTATTAGATTGAAAAACAAATCCAGGTCTGGTGTAATCCAAGGGGTTGCCATGACGATGCACACTGTCCCAGTCAATGAAGAGCAGGATGTTCCCCATTGGCTGGGAGAGCAGTGCAGTGACCTGAGCTAACATCAATGGGTCAGCCCAGGTCACTGCAGGGGGGTGACAAGTGCTGCTGTCAGTGAGGTACATTACCTGCGCTGATCTCCAGCACACTGACAGCCCCTGTCACTGAGGTCAATGACCGGCGCCTTCACATCAAGTATCGCGAGAGGTCCGTGACGTCACCGCCAGTGTCAGTCTCGGGTCGGAAGCGATAGGTGATGTGACAAGCGGCGGCCATGGAGGACAGTGACAGCGCTGAGGTCGGGATGGCGGGACTTCATCACCGCAGGTAAGCCGAGCGAGCGAGCGAGCGGGCGGGCGGGCGGGGGGGGTGGGGGGGGGGTGTGGATGTGTGTGTGTGTGTGTGTTTGTGTATGTGTATGTATGTGTACATGCCGCGGGCAGGAGGGGGTGGAGCGAGCTGAGCGGGAAAGTGTGGGCTTCCTGCACGTAACTAAGATAAACATCGGGTTACTAACCAAAGCGCTTTGCTTGGATACCCGATGTTTATCTTGGTTACCAGCTTGTGGCAGGCTGCCAGCGATGGCTCCTGCTCACTGTAGCTGTAAAAAGCCCTGCTTTTTGCTGCTAGAACCGTTCTCGAACGTATCTAGAACTATCGAGCTTTTAGCAAAAAGCTCGAGTTCTAGTTCGATCTCGAACAGCCCAAAAATCACTCGAGCCTAAAACTGGAGAACCACGAACCACGAACCGCGCTCAACTCTAAAAGGGAGACTCCGCTTGGAGTAACCCTTGCTTGCTGTGTTTTTTTAAAGGAGCCAAGATGAACAAGCCATGGCTCAGCAAAGACTTTGCTACCTACCCCGGTGTCATCCTGTAAACGGTTAAGTATGGCGTATTTTTGAATGTGCTTGATGCAAATCTAGCTGTGAAGTGTACAACTGGGGCACAAGTGCTGCCACTGAAGGAGTGTCTGTATGGCCCAATTTTTGGAAAAAAGGGAGACTCCGCTTGAGTTACCCTTGCTTGCAGTGTTTATAAAAATCATCCAAGATGAACAAGCCATGGTTCAGCAAAGACTTTGAAACCTACCACGGTGTCATCCTGTAGACTGTTAAGGATGGCGTATTTTTGAATGTGCTTGATGCATATCTAGCTGTGAAGTGTACAACTGGGGCACAAGTGCTGCCACTGAAGGGGTGGGTGTGTGTGTGGCCCAATTTTTGGAAAAAAGGGAGACTCGCTTGGAGTAACCTTGTGGTGTTTTACATGATTTTAGAAGGGTATGCCATGCCTATATCTGTGTCTCCTCCTCTTTTTCCTTGTCCAGCTCTTTTGTTTTCGCATGAGTATATGTCCTTGTCACTGTCCCATGTGTTTGTGTTGTGTTGTGAGTTGTTTGTTACCTTTTGGACACTTTTGAGGGTGTTTTCTAGGTGTTTTTATGTGTTTGTGATTGCCTCTTATTGTTTCCTATGCAGTTTGAGTGGTTCGCCGAACCGGTTCGCCGAACCGAACTTGAACGAGACCTCCATTCGGCGAACCGAACTCGAGCCGAACCGCGACCGGTTCACTCATCTCTATTGTCTATTGCCCTCCAGGCCCCCTGCGTCAGTTCCTAAATCATTTTGCCACCTGGCTTCCATACTTCCTATCTTGTGATCTCCCCACTCAAGTCATAGGGGACTTTAACATTCCTATTGATGATCCCCTATCCCCACCTGCCGCTCATCTTTAATCTCTAACCTCCTCTTTTGGCCTTTCACAACTAACTAACTCTCATACACATGAAGGCAGGAATACGTTGGACCTCATCTTCTCCCGTTTCTGCTCAGTGCATAATTTTACTAACCCCCTCTCCCACTCTCTGACCACAACCTTCTCTCATTCTTGATCAATAACTGTCCACCCACTCAGGACACCCCCACTTACCACCCTTATAGGAATATACACGCCATTGACACCCAGAAACTTCTTAAGAAGTTGCAGTCATCATTGGCCCCAATATCCTCCCTCTCATGTCCTGACTCTGCTGTAAAACAATACAATGCAACACTGTAAGATGCCCTGGATGAAGCTGCACCTGCTAGACACAGAGCAACTCGGCACAGATGGCTGCAGCCCTGGCAAATGTTGCAAACACATTTTCTCCAGCGGTACTTCAGGTGCGCTAAACGTCTGTGGAGAAAATCTAACCTAGCCGAAGATTTCATCCATTATAGGTTTATGCTCAAAACATACAATGCTGCCCTTAACCTCTCCAAACAAGCTTACTTCAACACCATCATCACCTCACTAGCCAACAATCCTAAACGTCTCTTTGATACTTTCCACTCCATCCTCGGACCAAGACGTCCGGCCCCAACCACCAACCTCAGCGCCAATGACATTCACAATTATTTTAAAGAAAAAATTGACCATATACGACAGGAAATTTCCTCACAGTCTTATAATATCACACATTATTTTCCCTCCTACACTTCATCTAGCTCACTTTCACACTTTGATCCGGTGACAAAGGAAGAAGTTACCAGGCTCCTTGCATATTCTTGTCCTACAACCTGCACCAGTGACCCCATTCCCACACAGCTCCTTAAAGCTGTCATCCCGGCTGTCATCACTCACCTAACTAAAATATTCAATCTTTCTCTCTTCTGGTCTCTTTCCCTCCCTTCTTGATTCTGATTGAACTGAATGAGTTCCCCTGACGTGAGGTCACTGAGTTCAAGAGGTCACCTGAGGTCAGTTTACCTGTGGTCACACGTGGTGTACCGTGGGAACCTTCAGCTGCGACCGCAGATAAACTGAGTGAAGTCACCGCTCACAGCTGCTCCTTAGTCAGTCTCTGCCTGAAGCCACACTGGGTGGTCATGTTTTCTTATGTGTCTTGCTGGTGGTCCTGCTAATTTCAGTTGTGCAGCTTGATTGTTTGTGCAAGGCAAGCTAATGTAAAGCTGCTGAAGAAAGAGAGGTGATGACTGTAGTTGAAGACTCTATATCAGGCCCATGGAGATGAATGGGAGACACCACTCCCTTCTTCCTAAGCAATTGTATTTGCATCTTTATACTCAAAAACATTCGAACAATGTGGTGCCAGAACTGGGGCAGACGAGAGTACCGGTAGCGCTAGTCATTCCTGGTGCCAAAGAGCATCAATAAGTGCTCCATCAAGGAGCAGAAGATGAAATGTTTTATTAATGTGGATGGGTGGGAGAGGGGGTTAGGACACTTAATGAGGGAACAATTATGAAGAGCTCAGTTTTGCAAGAGGCAGTGGGACATACTTTATTTAGAAGGGCAGTGTGCGTGAGGGTGGGATATTTTTCAGGGGGCAATGTATTGGGGAATATTATGGAGAGAGGCAGTATGGAGGGAATATTATGGAAGTGGCAGCATGGGAGTACATTATGGAGAGAAGCAGCATTAAAGAAATATTGTGGAGAGATGCAGCGTGGTAGTGTGGGGGAATATTTTGCAAAGGGGCAGTGGTATGGGGGGGATATTTTAGGAAAGGGCATGATCTGATATACATTGCTAAATACAGCATGGTATGATTTTTTCCTCAAGCCGATTAGACCTGAGGGAAAACTCTCAGATCCGACCTGCATTATTGACTATTATTGGTCCAAGTGCAATGTGACATTTTTACACATTGCACAATTCCGTATTATACTCCAGTGTCAGCGAGTAATTAAAGTGATGATCAAGGACTTGAAATTGATCACCTATCTGTAGAATAGGTCATTAATATTAGTTCAGCAGGCATGTGACTCTTTGCATCCCTGCCCATTAGCTACATTAAGATGCAACAGCACTATATGGAGAGTCCAGCATGCTCTTCATTATCTACAAGTCCTAGGTCTGGATGTAAAATAGCAATACAATAAAGTATATCCGGCACACCACAATGTAATAAAAGAATCCTTGATTTGGCTTGAAAAAAATTTTTTATTGTGTATATACAAAAAATAGTCCGTCCAATGTTTCGATCCAACTGGATCTTTTACAGGAACACTAGGACTATATGTGTAAAAAGAGCTGTCAAATTACATCACTGTGAATAGGAGACAGAACTGATCATCAAAACAAATGGAAAGACTGCGCACGCGGTCTTGCAGGTAAACCTGTGTATATGATGCTATGCGGAGTGCCCGTCAATGACATGCCGTGATTTGGTATGCACCAGAGTAAGTATCCACAGCAGGAAAACTGGTTAGTGATGGTAAGTAAACATCGGATAGAGTGTCCGATCACGTGGAAGAAAGGTAACGTCACGAAGTAATTTCAGGTTATCTGTGTGGCAGGGTTGGTAGAGGTAATAACTTAAGGTATATGTTTAATGCACGACGTAAGTCTCAGATGATTGCTGGTCTATGCGTGTCGCTGAATTTGACTAGGTCTGTATGTTAGAGTGTACCGCTGGAAATAGGTTGTGGTGCGGGGTGATAAACTTCACCTGATGTATCTTGTTAGGTCAGGGGAATTTCAAGCAAGGAAAAGCGAAAGTCCTGCCAATGAAGGGGAAATCACTGAAAAAGCTGATTTATACATAGAAGTGTATCAGAGAGCATCAGAAGAGTACGTGGTGGGTCTGCAGATGAGGTATCCTGCTTAATGTATGTTAATCCAATAGACGCAGGAATGCTTCCAGTGAAGAGGAGATGGCAGAGCAGCCGAATGATATAATGCAAGGAAGCCTGCGTTGGTGGGTAAGTGGGTCCCCTGTAGTGGCGTCACTACAGGGGACCCACTTACCCACCAACGCAGGCTTCCTTGCATTATATCATTCCTGCGTCTATTGGATTAACATACATTAAGCAGGATACCTCACCTGCAGACCCACCACGTACTCTTCTGATGCTCTCTGATACACTTCTATGTATAAATCAGCTATTTCCAGCGGTACACTCTAACATACAGACCTAGTCAAATTCAGCGACACGCATAGACCAGCAATCATCTGAGACTTACGTCGTGCATTAAACATATACCTTAAGTTATTACCTCTACCAACCCTGCCACACAGATAACCTGAAATTACTTCGTGACGTTACCTTTCTTCCACGTGATCGGACACTCTATCCGATGTTTACTTACCATCACTAACCAGTTTTCCTGCTGTGGATACTTACTCTGGTGCATACCAAATCACGGCACGTCATTGACGGGCACTCCGCATAGCATCATATACACAGGTTTACCTGCAAGACCGCGTGCGCAGTCTTTCCATTTGTTTTGACGATCACTTCTGTCTCCTATTCACACTGATGTAATTTGACAGCTCTTTTTACACATATAGTCCTAGTGTCCCTGTAAAAGATCCAGTTGGATCGAAACGTTGGACGGACTATTTTTTGTATATACACAATAAAAAAAAATTTTCAAGCCAAATCAAGGATTCTTTTATTACATTGTGGTGTGCCGGATATACTTTATTGTATTGCTGGACTTTTTATTCCAGAGCACCCCCCCCTCCGCAGTGAGCCAGGTCTATTCTATTGACTGGATGTAAAATAGCGGCTTTGCCTGGTCCTGCACTAAGAGTAATAAATAGGACTGAGCTATAATACTGAACGCAGCTGTGATATGTACACTTCCCGATAAAAGTTCTGTCCTTTATCCATGTTATGTAAATGAAAGCTTATAACTTGACTTTAAATTCATCCATTGGTTTTATAAATTACTCTTTTGAAAGCTGAAACCCTCCCAAATTTGGTTTAGGTTATGAAAATAAAGTTGCTGCAAAGCTAAAATATTGATCATTTAATGAACACAGGAAGGTCAGATTTTGGCAAGACAAAAGTTTTGTTGCCCATAGAAAGTAATGTGAAATTCAAACACATAATTAATTTCTAATACAAAGATATGTTGCATAACATTGGTGAATGAAGTTGTGGTGCTATTAGAGCCATATTTAATTTTTCGTGTGACTTCCATGAGCTTGAAGGACTGCATCCATGCAGTTCAACAATGATTCATACAATTTATTAATGAAGTCCTCAGGAATAGCAAAGAATGCAGTCTTACATGCCTCCCAGAGTTCATCGAGATTCTTTGGTTTTGTCTTCCAAGCTTCCTCTTTCATCCTACCCCAACATGCTCAATGATGTTCATGTCTGGTGACTGGGCTGGCCAGTCCTTGACCACCTTGATCTTCTTTGCCAGAAGGAACTTTGTTGTAGAGATGGATGTGTGAGATGGAGTACCATCCTGCTGCAAAATTTGACCCCTTTTATGATTGGGAATGTAAGAGGTAGCTAATGCTTTTTGATATTTTAGGCTATTGATATTGCCTTCCACCTTGCAAATGTTTCGCACACCCCCCATACTGAATGTAACCCCAGACCATAATCTTTCCACCACCAAACTTAACTGTTTTCTGGGTGTATTTTGGATTCATACAGGGTCTAGTAAGTCTCCTGCAGTATTTGCAGTGGCTGTGGTGTAATTCAACTGAAGATTCATCAGAGAAATCCACCTTCTGCCACTTTTCCAGCATCCATCTGTTTAGAAGGGCAGTGAGCCCCATAGGGGTGAATAGGCCCCATGACGATCGGGAGGGTTCAGGGTAGGAAAGGGTTAAGGTATATGGCTAGAAGGTTGTATATGGGGCTTTTGGATTGGTGGGAGAAATGGCAAAGGGGATTGGGGGATAGACTGGAAGGGGTGGGGTGTTGCAGGGGGTATAAAAGGGGACGTGCATAGGTCACTGCCTCTTTGTCCTACAACCAATGTGTCCCACCCGCCCGCCCTGCAATAATGTAAAAAAAAAAAAAAAAAAAAAAAAAAAAAAAAAAGAAGAGAATAAATATTTAGTTAAAAAAAAAAAAAAACCCTAAGTTATACGGGGGTGGAAGTATCATAAAAAAAAAAAAAAAAAAAAAAAAAGAAAATAAAGAGTTTTTGTTGTCACAGCGGGGTGATAGGTCCGTTCAGAGAGGTTGGAAGTACCGACAGTCGGTTTGTTGGTATGAAGCCACTCAGGGGGAGTGGCTTCGGTTTGGATGGGAACTTGTGGGCGGAGGTCCTGCAGGTTCTGGGGAGGGGTAATTAACGATGGAACGTTATTACCCCACATCTCGGGTCGGTTGGTCACGGCCGAGGTGGTCCTCTGGGCCGGTTGGAGGTTACGGCCGGGGGATAGGAATGATGGTTTGGCCTCTCGGACGGATCTATCAGGTGTGTTTTGTGGAGAATAAGTATATATGTACAGGTTATGTGTTATTAATGGGTGGCATGTGGAGCCACGAGTTTGGGTACATATATACTGTTAAATAAAGCTGTGGCCATTCGTGCAATAAAGTCGTAGTCTGTGTCATTATTTTAGGTACGGTTGGTAAGGGCAAGTTTTACATTGGAGACCCGCTTATCCCTATAGATACGTCAAGCAGGCTGTGGGACTTGGCAAATGCCACAAGGTTTTTTAATTGCCTTTTGTTTAGTGCTGGCTTCTGGGCACTGATTCGACCATGAAGGCCATTTCGAGAGAGAATCCTACAAACTGTTCTAGTAGTTGACACAGGGACTTGAGGTGACCAGGCCTGTTGGAGCTCTGCTGCAGTGGAAGAGGGGCTAGCTTTGGATTTTCTAAGCAACAAGTTGTCTTGCAGGGTCTGCTGGACCTTGGCTTGTCAAAAACATCTCCAGTCTCTTCAAATCTTTTTTTAATTCTTTGTACTTGACACAGACACATTAAAAAGTGCCAGCCACCTCTGCAGTGGATCTGGTCTTTAGCCTCTTGATAATCAAGGCTTTGGTTGCAGGGTGGATTTTTGGCATGTTGTCAGAGGTCAAGTTGCAGTTCAAGTGAAGGTCTGGGGTGCTGGGTTTCTTTTTATACACACCCACTAATTAAGCAATCATTTAGTGAGCACAGGTGAGGATGTAAACTAGGATTCGGTGCATTATATGACAAGGCGACAAAACTTTTGTCTTGCCAAAATCTGACCTTTCTTTGTTCATTAAATGATCAATATTTCAGCATTACAGCAACTTTATTTTCATAACCTAAACCAAATTTGGGAGGGTTTCAGCTTTCAAAAGAGTAATTTATATAACCAATGGATGAATTTAAAGCCAGGTTATAAGCTTTTATTTACATAACATGGTTAAGCGACAGAACTTCTGTCAGGGAGTGTATATCTTATTAACTTGTGTTACACTCAACTCACTTCTTGTAACCTACAAGTGCACAAAGATATTATACATTCACCACATGACAAATGGGAGTGTCCACCTCCAAGTGCTAGGGCTGATTTTTAGTCCCAGTCCAGCTCTGGCAGTGAGAGAGTTATTTCTAAAATCCCTGGTGTTCTTGAGTACAGAAGTGGTCATTTATGGATTACTGCTTGATAAGTGAAGTGGTTAATATCAGTATAGATGGAAGTCTAGGGTTAAAACTGCTTACCCAAGCCTAGTTGTTTTTCATCTCATTAGACTCCATTGTTATGCAAGCTTTGACAGGACATTGAACATGGATATAGGGGGAAAATAAGTATTTGATACACTGCCGATTTTGCAAGTTTTCCCATCTACAAAGAATATAGCGGTCTGTAATTTTTATGGTAGGTACACATCAACTGTGACAGATAGAATTAAAAAAAATATCCAGAAAATCCTATTATATGATTTTTAAATAAATTAATGTGCAGTGAAATAAGTATTTGATCACCTACCAACCAGCAAGAATTCTAGCACTCACAGACACAATATTTTTTAATTAAGAACCCCTCCTACTCTGTACTCATTACTTGTATTAATTTCACCTGTTTAAGTGTGTCTTTTATACAGGTAATGGGTTGAATCACACTCCAACCTCTCCACCATGGCCAAGACTAGAGCTGTCTAAGGACACCAGGGACAAAATTGTAGACCTCCACAAGGCTGGGATGGGATACGAGATAATAGGCAAGAAAAACAAAAAGCCAGCACAAAATGTGCACTTCAGCACTAAAAATTCCAATCTGTACTTATTATAAAAATTTTGAGATTTTTGGCAAAAAATTGCAATTTCTTGAGCTGCCTCACCACGTCACGGCAAATCTCATTTGAGGCAGTCCTACACTAAAATATTTTTATAAAATGTGCCATACGGCCTCACATATGAATAGTAGAACTGCTCTTAGCAGCACTCACCTGGTCTATTTCAATCCCGTACCAATGACTCATGGCTGTGGGCGGGACAGGTCCAAGCAAATGCTGCATGAAGTAAATAGCCTGTGGACAAGGCCTGATGACAATGTGAACAGTCACCAACCGCCAAAATCTAGACAGCTGGAATACATTCCAAATTGGGGTGCATAGTACAGTTTGGAATTTTTAGTGCTGAAGTGCACATTTAGTGCTGGCTTTTTGTTTTTCTTCATTGAGATAATAGGCAAGCAGCTTGGTGAGAACGCAAAAACTATTGGTGCAAATATTACAAAATGGAAGAAACAAAAGATGACTGTCAATCGCACTCGGTTTGGGGCTCCATGTAAGATCTGGCCTCATGGGGTAAGGATGATGTCACATGCTCGATGCTAGGTGATGGTGGTACTGTGGTGAACTGGAAAGTGGACCCACTAGACCACAGGGGGACCCCAGGTTTACCCTAACGTGGGGTAGATGACCAGGACTGTTGCAGCTGACCCCCAGGACAGGGGCGGACACAGGAGCAGGCAGGATAGAGTCTCAAGCATAGACGGGGACCACCAGGTGGCTCAAGGCAAGTAGCACAGGCAGAACGGACAAGCAGAGTCTCAAGCACAGCAGGGCAGGACGGACAGGCAGAGTCCAGGTAAAAGCAGAATGGGGATGGATAGGCAGAGTCCAGGTATGGGCAGGACAGGACTGGAATCAGGTGCCAACAGGCCGGATGGACTAATAGTCATGTACGGGCAGGACAGGCTGGACCCAGGAGCCAACAGGCTGAATGGGCTGGGAACCGGGTACGGGACAGGACAGACTGGACCCAGGAGCCAACAGGTTGAACGGGCTGGGAAACAGGTACAGGACAGGACAGGATAGGACTGGGCAAAGGCGCCCAACAGGGTACAACGAGCTGATAGCTAGGTACCGACAGGACAGAACATGACTGGATACAGTAGAGGACGGGATGGGTGACCTGACAACTGACTAGACAGAGTAAACTGACTAACAGGAACTATGGTGTTGAACAGGCAACTCCCCTAGTGGGAGCTTGCCCTAAATAGAATGGCTGGGAGGCACTTCTTAGGAGTGGAGCTGGCCCTTTAAGAGAAGGGCAGCGGCGCACACAACCTCCCTAGAAGTGCCTTTTGAGATGTTGTGATGCATCAAAAGCACAGACTCCGGGAGGTGGGGGAGGAGAAACCACATGGCAGAGAGGCAGAGACGCCTGAGAGCGTGGAGGGACGCTGACGCAGCGGTGAATGACAACATGTCCCTGCATGAGAGCAAGGAGAGCAGAGACACAGCTTGACAGATGATTCTAAGAAAGGTCAGGAATCAGCCCAGAACTACAATGGAAAACCTGGTCAATGACCTGAAGAGAGCTGGGACCACAGTATCAAAAATTAGCATTAGTAACTACGCCGTCATGGATTAAAATCCTGCAGAGCACACAAGATCCCCCTGCTCACACCGGCACATGTTCAGACCCGACTGAAGTACACCAATGACCATCTGTATGATCCAGAGCAGTCATGGGAGAAGGTAATGTGATCAGATTAAATCAAAATAGAACTTTTTGGTAGCAAGTCCATTTTTGAAGGAAGAGGAAGGATGACTATACCCCAAGAACACCATCCTAACCGCGGAGCCTGGGGATGGAAACATCATACCTCGGGGTGCTTTTCTGCAAAGGGGACTGGACGACTGCACCATATTGAAGGGAAGATGGATACGGTCATGTACCACTGGATTTTGGCCAACAACTTCCTTCCCTCATTGAAGATGGGATGTGATTGGGTCTTCCAGCATGACAATCCCCCAAAACACACAGCCAGGGAAACTAACGAGTAGCTCCATAAGAAGCATTTCAAGGTCCTGGAGTGGCCTATCCAGTATCCAGACCTGAACCCAATAGAAAATATTTGAAAGGAGCTAAAACTCAATGTTGCCCAGCGACAATCCCGAAACTTGAGAGATCTGTATAGAGGAGTGGACTAAAATCCCTGCTGCAGTGAGTGCAAACTTGGTCAAGAACTACAGGAAACGTCTGACCTCTGTAAATGTAAACAAAGGTTTCTGGACCAAATATTAAGTTCTGTATTTCTATTGTATCAAATACATACAGTCCCTTGCGAAAGTATTCGGCCCCCTTGAATTTTTCAACCTTTTCCCACATTTCAGGCTTCAAACATACAGATAAAAAAATTTAATTTTATTGTGAAGAATCAACAAGTGGGACACAATTGTGAAGTTGAACAAAATGTATTGCTTATTTTAAACTTTTATAAGAAATAATAAACTGAAAATTGGGGCGTACAATATTATTCGTCCCCTTTAAGTTAATACTTTGTAGCACCACCTTTTGCTGCAATTACAGCTGCAAGTCGCTTGGGGTATGTCTCTATAAGTTTTGCACATTGAGAAACTGAAATTTTTGCCCATTCTTCCTTTGCAAACAGCTCGAGCTGAGTGAGGTTGGATGGAGAGCGTTTGTGAACAGCAGTTTTCAGCTCTTTCCACAGATTCTCGATTGGATTCAGGTCTGGACTTTGACTTGGCCATTCTAAGACCTGTATACGTTTATTTGTGAGCCATTCCATTGTATATTTTGCTTTATGTTTTAGATCAATGTCTTGTTGGAAGACAAATCTCCATCCCAGTCTCAGGTCTTTTGCAGACTCCTACAGGTTTTCTTCAAGAATGGTCCTGTATTTGGCTCCATCCATCTTCCCATCAATTTTAACTATCTTCCCTGTCCCTGCTGAAGAAAAGCAGGCCGAAACCATGAAGCTGCCACCACCATGTTTGACAGTGGGGCTGGTGTGTTCAGGGTGATGAGCTATGTTGCTTTTACGCCAAACAAATTGTTTGGCATTGTGCCCAAAAAGTTCGATTTTGGTTTCACCTGACCAAAGCACCTTCTTCTGCATGTTTGGTGTATCTCCCGGGTGGCTTGTGGCAAACTTTAAACAACACTTTTTATGGATATCTTTGAGAAATTGCTTTCTTCTTGCCACTCTTCCATAAAGGCCAGATTTGTGCAACGTATGACTGATTGTTGTCCTAGACTCTCCCACCTCAGCTGTAGATCTCTGCAGATCATCCAGAGTGATCATGGGCCTGTTGACTGCATCTCTGATCAGTCTTCTCCTTGTTTGAGATGAAATTTTTGAGGAACGGCCGTGTCTTGGTAGATTTGCAGTGGTATGATACGCCTTCCATTTCAATATGATCGCTTGCACAGTGCTCCTTGAGATGGTTAAAGTTTTGGAAATCTTTTTGTAACCAAATCCAGCTTTAAACTTCTCCACAACAGTATCACGGACCTGCCTGTTGTGTTCTTTGGTCTTAAAACATGGTGCATGGTGCTTTAAACAGAACACTGAGACTATCACAGAGCAAGTGCATTTATACGGAGACTAGATTACACACAGGTGGATTATATTTATCATCATCAGTCATTTAGGACACCATTGGAACATTCAGATATCCTCAATGAACTTTTGTAGTGAGTTTGCTGCACTGAAAGTAAAGGGGACGAATAATATTGCACGACCCACTCTTCAGTTTATTATTTTTTACAAAGGTTTAAAATAAGCAATAAATTTCATTCAACTACACAATTGTGTCCCACTTTTTGTTGATTCTTCACCATAAAATTACATTTTTTTATCTCTATGTTTGATGCCTGAAATGTGGGAAAAGGTTGAAAAATTCAAGGGGGCCGAATACTTTCACAAGGCACTGTATTTCATGCAATAAAATGCAAATTAATTATTTAAAAATCATACAATGTGATTTTCTGGTTTTTTTTTAACTCTGTCACAGTTGAAGTGTATATACGATAAAAATTACAGATCTCTCCATTCTTTGTAGGTGGGAAAACTTGCAAAATCCTCAATGTATCAAATACTTATTTTCCCACTTTAACTAAGCTTTCTGTACCTTCCTTGCACTGATCATAAAAATTATTGCAAGGAATGGATGGTGAGGCTTTACAGTTCTCTCTATAATTGAGCAGATCAATTTTTGGAGAATGAGTACCTTATGTGCTGCATTCCCCCTGATGGCACTCAAAAAGGGTTTCTGGGAAACCAGATACCCCCCTTAGTGTTTAGTGTGTATCTGCAGTAACAGTATATTTGTCAGAGATGTGTCTTCAATCTAGCTACTGGAAGTACTTGGATGTTCATCACATAACTAGAATAGTTATCGATTGAGAGAAGAAAAAAACACAAAACCCCAAACATAAAAATTTAGGACCTTTTCACCTTCGAGGACTAGTCCATTATGAAATAGGTGCATTCTATCTTATATGTTTTACATTTAACATTATCTCAGAAAAGTTATTCCTTATTGCATTGCCTTCACGTTATACCAAAGTTTGCATTTATCTTTCAGTTTTACTATCTAGCAAGATTGCATTTAATTTATTTTCTGAACTTTAGTATAAATACTTTGAGCAGAACCAATTTAGAGATAACCCAGTGGTTTATGATGGGAAAACATCAAGGTTTTGTGTTAATAAAGGTTATTCTTTATGTATCTATTTTCTTTGGCTGCACATATGTACACACATGGGCATAATTGCTAATACCCTCCAAAATGGTGATGGAAATAATTTGAAACTAACCAAATTAATTTTCAGTTTCAATTTACTAATGAAAATCAGACATTATGTTATGGCTTGACGCCAGGTCTCGATCTGGTTAGCAATGGCTGTGCAGTTGGATTCCCACTCCATTGGACCAAAACAAGTTTTATATCAGTCCAACTGCTGTTAGTTCTTTTGTCTTTCCATTGCCTTGTCTTTCTGTTTTATTCTATCTCAGGTGTGTTTACTTTCTTTTTTTTGGCCCTATCACATTTTCGGAGTTGTTATTTATACTTGACATCCACATCTAAGACTTAAAGTGGCTTCTAGGTAATTTGTTCCCAAATTTGTTGGTCCTCATACTATTACTAAAGTTTTGAATTCAGTAACAGTTAAGGTTCAACTCCCTATAGCTTAGAAAATCAACAACTCATTATATTCTTCCCTTTTAAAGTTATTTTGAAGGAATGCCTGGTCCTTGAGTTATTGTTGAGGTGGATAGGGAGTATGAAGTGGAGCAAGTACTGGCATCCAGGGGTGTCAGGCACCATCTGTAGTATCTGTCAAGTGGAAGGGTTTCAGTCCTGAGGATAACTCCTGGGTCAATGAGGAGGATGGATTGTTGGAGTCCAAGCTCTCAGTTCAGGGTAATCTTGCCGAGTTATTACATTTTTTTTTTCTGCGGCTTGATTGTGTGATTCCCTTCCTAGCATTCTTCTATTATGTTTAATTTGTGATTTGGAGGGGCTCCACTTAATCCGGTAGTCTTTTTGGGTTTCTTTCAGTTTCTTCCATCTTCCCTGAATGATCATGTGAACATGACTCACCCTCTGCCTGTGCACTTCTTTTATGTTTATTGGTGTTTTGTTTTACAGTTGATTTATAGTTTTGGACGCAGTTAAGTTCACTCAGGGTCAGTCAATTTTGAGTGAGGATGCCATTGTGTCTCTTTAGGGTGCCGACCTCCACGGTCAGGCAGGGACAAAGCAGTGTCAGGTTTAATGTACTCCTACTCTCTATAGGGAGCTGTGGTTAACATCTCCTCTGGTTTGTTTACCCCTGTGTAAGTAGAACGGCTCACTTGTAACACAATACTTGTGAATTGTGGTTCAACATTAAAAAAATAAAAATGTATGAAAATGGCCTGGATAAAAATGATGGTACCCCTAGAAAAGATTGAAAATAAATTGACCATAGGGATATGTGAAACTAAGGGTCGTGTAATTAGCATCACAGGTGTCCACAAACTTGTGATCAATCAGTCTGCCTATTTACAGGGTGAAAAGTAGTCACTGTGCTATTTGGTGTGATGGTGTGTACTACACTGAACATGGACCAAAGAAAGCTAAGGAGAGCATTGCCTCAGCAGATTAGAAATGAATGATAGACAAACATAATAAAGGTAAAAGCTGCAAGACCATCTCCAAACAGCTTGATGTTTTTGTTATTATTAGTTATGGTTGGCGGCTGCATTGCTGCATCTGGCAAAGGGTGTTTTGAATATGTGCAGGATACAAGGAAATCTCAAGACTTTAAATGTATTCTTGAGCCAAATTTGCTGGCCAAGTGTCAGCAAGCTTGGTCTGAGTCAGAGGTCATTGGTCCTCCATCACTTTAATGACTCAAAACCACAACTAAAGCAAAGAATTGGACTCTTTTGAAGTGGCCTTCTAGACTCACTAATGTAAATCCTATCAGACATCTGTAGAAATATTGAACTGAAACATGCTAGAGAAGAGACCCCTGTGAAAGCTGGAGTAGTTTGCTCACAAAAAGTGGTTAAAATGCCTGTGGACATGTCCAGAAGTCTCATTGAAAGCTACAGAAATCGGTTTGTAGCGATTGCCTCAAAAGATTATGCAACAAAATATTAGGTTAGGGGTAACATTACTTTTGTCCAGGTTATTTTAATTATTTTTTTTCTATTGAACCACATTTAAAAAAAAAATTGTCAGATTTACAGTGGGTACGGAAAGTATTCATACCCCTTTAAATTTTTCACTCTTTGTTTCATTGCAGCCATTTGGTAAATTCAAAAAAGTTCATTTTTTCTCATTAATGTACACTCTGCACCCCATCTTAACAGAAAAAACAGAAATGTAGAAATTTTTGAAAATTTTGTAAATAAAAAAACCTGAAATATCACATTGTCATAACTATTCAGACGCTTTACTCAGACACTCATACTTAATTCACATGGTGTCCATTTCCTTGTGATCCTCCTTGAGATGATTCTACTCCTTCAATGGAGTCCAGGTGTGTTTAATTAAACTGATAGAACTTAATTTGGAGAGGCACACACTTGTCTATATAAAACCTCACAGTTCACAGTGCATATCAGACCAAATGAGAGTCATGAGGTCAAAGGAACTGCCCAGGGAGCTCAGAGACAGAATTGTGGCAAGGCAAAGATCTGGCCAAGGTTACAAAAGAATGTCTCCAGTACTCAAGGTTCATAGGAGCACAGTTGCCTCCATAATCCTTAAATGGAAGAAGTTTGGGACCACCAGAACTCTTCCTAGAGCTGGCCGTCCAGCCAAACTGAGCAATCGTGGGAGAAGAGCCTTGGTGAGAGAGTTAAGGAAGAACCCCAAGATCACTGTGGCTGAGTTCCAGATATGCAGTAGGGAGGTGGGAGAAAGTTCCACAAAGTCAACTATCACTGCAGCCCTCCACCAGTCAGGACTTTATGGCAGAGTGGCCTGACAGAAGCCTCTCCTCAGTGCAAGACATATTAAAGCTCACATTAAGGACTCCCAGACTTTGAGAAATAAGATTCTCTGGTCTGATGAGACAAAGATAGAACTTTTTGGTGATAATTCTAAGCGGTATGTGTGGAGAAAACCAGGCACTGCTCATCACCTGCCAATACAATTCCAACAGTGAAACATGGTGATAGCCGCATCATGCTATGGGGGATGTTTTTCAGCTGCAGGGACAGGACAACTGGTTGCAACTGAAGGAAAGATGAATGTGGCCAAGTACAGAGATATCCTGGAAGAAAACCTGTTCCAGAGTGCTCTGGGCCTCAAACTTGGCCGAAGGTTCAACTTCCAACAAGACAATGACTCAAAGCAAACAGCTAAAATAACAAAGGAGTGGCTTCAAAACAACTCTGTGACCATTCTTGACTGGCCCAGCCCGAGCCCTGACATAAACCCAATTGAGCATCTCTGGAGAGATCTGAAAATGGCTGTCCACCAACATTCTCCATCCAGACTGACAGAACTGGAGAGGATCTGTATGGAAGAATGGCAGAGGATCCCCAAAGCCAAGTGTGAAAAACTTGTTGCATCATTCCCAAGAAGACTCATGGCTGTACTAGCTCAAAAGCATGCTACTACTCAATACCGAGCAAAGGGTCAGAAGAATACTTGTTATCATGTGATATTTCAGTTTTTCTACTTTAATAAATTTGCCCACATTTCTACATTTCTTTTTCTTTTTTTTCTGTCAAGATGGGGTGCAGAGTGTACATTAATGAGAAAAAAAATGAACTTTTCTGAATTTACTAAATGGCTGCAATGAAACAAAGAGTGAAAAATGTAAAGGGGTCTGAATACTTTCCGTACCCACTGTACATTAGTTGATATTCAGTAAATTTACATTGCAAATAACTTTTGTTAGTTTCATGTTATTTTGGTGACCATTGTGTTTTTTTCAAAATTTACAGAACGATACCAATGATTTGATCCCCAAATGTAGGCAAAGTGATTTTCTCTTGACTAGAAAAAAAAGTACAGACAAATTTCTCTTAAATTGGTCATGATTCAGTTAAATGTAACAGCATTATCCATTCAAAACAATGTGTGACATCTATATGTTACATCATCTATGTATATAAGACCCATTGTGATTACACGCTGTCCCGCCCACACACGGGTCCACCCATACGTGGTTCTGCCAACACATGGCCCCACCCACACGTGACTCTGCCCCGAGGCCCCACCTCAACAATAGCACACTCTGCACTTCCTTTCTATGTAATTCAACCACTTCAACTAAGGTAAACGTACATTTAATTGCATCCGCATTCTCCCAAATAAAATGAGCCAAGAAGAGTCGCCAGGCCCATCTCACAGGCTGCAGGAAAATCCGGACAACGATGCTGTAGCTGCTCGACAACAACATTATCGACAAAATCGTAGGATTGCTTATCAACAACGAACACCTGAGAAGACTGATAAGGACAGAGAGAGATATCACAAGATTTATATCAACCGAGTGACAGACAGAAGGGAAGCTGATATATATACCCAGCGTCAACGAATTTGACACCTGTGGAAGTTGAAAACAACAATGCCCGTCAACGTAAACTGCCACCACGTTCGAGGTATGCAGCAAGAAATCCAGAGAATATGCCCAGTGAACACCACGTGGGTAAGCGAGACGTTACATTTAGTGATTGCCGTGCATCTCACTTTTGGAAAGAAAAATTACACAGTGCAAAGTTTGCGTCATGCTGTGGAAGTGGTACCATACACTTACATGAATTAAATGAATATCCTCAGCAGTTTCAAGCGTGGTTAACTAAAGATACGAACAAGGCTAAAAAATTTTGAAAGAACATCAGAAAGTACAACAAGTGCAAAAGTACAAAAGCCTTTGCATCCTTTAGATTTCAATCAATGAAATTTTCCGTTGGCCCAACCCGTTTTAGTCATTAACGGACAAGTGTACCACCACCGTACATCAACTTCTCTGAGGTAAAAGACCAGAATACAATTAAATGTATGTTTTTAATTCATTCCTGCTCTTTTTTAATAATTAAAAAAATATGTGTGCTTTCTTTAGATCTGATACTCCTTCATATTCATAACTCTACATATTGGATCCTGAGTATGCAAGCATTCAATGATTAAATAACGAGCAAAATGAAGAATGCAAGAGGGACATAATGAATACTATTGACTGTTTATTCAGAGATATCAACCCATTTGCTCAGGCTTTCAAGATGATGAAAGATTTGATTGATCAGCGTGGCTACGACCAGCATAAAATCGAATTGTGGATAACAAAGGATAGAGATCATGACCCTCACCGATACAACTTTTCGACAGCCAATGAAGTTGCAGCTGTGTTTGTCTCCGATGATGGAGAGCCGCCGATCAAAAGAGACATTGCCGTTCATCCCATTGGGCAGCGAAGGACTACAGAATATTGTGTACCAAAGCCCAAACTGTGATCCAATGGTGTATCCACTCCTCTTTCCGTATGGTGAACACAGCTGGCAACCTGGAATGCGGAAGCAAGTGAGACCTGCATAAAGGAAAAGTCATAAAATAGAGGATGGTGATGATGAAGAACAGGAAGTTATCAGTCACGATGCAGGGGAAGAAGAAAAAAAAACAGGAATGTGTCGATGATGGAACTCTATGCGTACCGCCTTCAGGATCGACAATCCTTCAACCCGCTGTTACATTCCAGCAAGCTGACACAACAATACATAATTGATGCCTACCTAAAGGTTGAAGTGCAGTGACTGGACTGGAACAGACAAAACCAAAAGAAACTCAGAGTAGAATTATATGTCCGGCTTATGGATTATATCAACAGTAGGGCTGAACAACAAGATCTGAGACCGGGTCGCATCATCATACTTCCCTCTAATTTAACCAGTGGAAAACGTGCCATGACACAGAACTACTAAGATGCAATGACTTTGGTAGCAAAATTTGGAAAACCAGATTTATTTATTATCTTCACTTGCAACCCAAAGTAGGAAGAAATTCAGTTTGGCCTTTTACAACATGAAACAGCAATAGACCACCCAGATTTGGTATCTACAATATTCCACTTAAAGCTACAAGAGTTACTAAATGACTTGACTGCAAAAAAAGAGGAGTGATGGGAAAAGTAAAGGCATGCACCTACGTCATTGAATTTCAAAAAAGAGATATTACATAGATTCATCTAAATGTTCGTAACAGTAATGTTAAGAATGGAATGATTAATAATGCACATTTAATGCATCCATTTATTGTTTCAGCTCTTCCTCATTGCCATATGCTCTTCAATCTGGACAACGAAGACAAGTTTCGAGAAACTATCGACTGTGACAATGCTGTTTGTGTAGAAATTTCTGACCCGGATATTAACAAGGAGCTTTACGATGTTGTCACCAGCTGCATGATTCATTGGCCCTGTGGAGAACACAATAGAAATTCACAGTGTATGGAAGATGTAAAAGGAACATGCTCCAAAAAGTTTCCCAAAGACTACCTCTCTCAGAAATACAACGCACACATATATGTGGAAATCTGCTCTTCCACCCAGACCGTCAAATATATTTTCAAATACGTGTACAAAGGACATGATGCAGCCGTTGTACAAGTGAATGAAGCCAGCAACATCGGCACTTACCACTGGGACGAGATTAAGACTTACATCGACACACGATATTTGGCATCGCCTGAAGCAATGTGGGGGCTGAGAACATGTGAGATGTCTGCATGTTCCCATGCTGTAGAAAGACTTCCGGTACACCTACCTTTCCAACAATCAGTTTACTTTGATGATAGAGCGGAGAAGCGTTCTCTGGAAAAAGCTCAGCATGACGGCACAAAACTTACCAAATGGTTCATTCTAAACCAAACTGATCTGTCAGCACGTCAGTATTTATATTGTGAAATACTCTACCATTATGTCTGGACAAATAAGTTTTGGAAGACAAGAAAAAGAAGTGCTGACAAGATCCTTCCAAGAATGTACTCTGTCTCTCCACAAGATATGGAAAGATTTTCCCTGCGCCTACTCCTGTTGCATATCAAGGGTAAGTCATATTCATCTAATTGTTCTTTATTAGATCATCCTGACTTTTTTAGAATTTTTAATTACTTTATGTTGTTTACAGGTGCTATATCATTCGAAGATCTGAGAACAGTGGAAGGACACACATATGAAACTTATATTCTGGCAGCAAGGGCCATGGGATTATTGCATGATAACTCAGTGTGGGACAAAACCATGGAAGAAGCATCTTTATTTAGAATGCCCGGTGAGCTTCGACAGCTATTTGCTACAATCCTGAACCACGCCAACATCACAAGTGGACTTGATTTATCCATATAAAATAACATGATGGAAGACTTCCTCCTGACTCACAGCGAATACATACATGGACGAGCAGCAAACACTTGCTGATATCCAAGACCATTTACGACAGTTTGCTAAAGATTGCAAAAGTTGAGGACTACCTTACCTATCAGATGCATATCAAATGTGTGACATTGTTGATGTGGAAAGGAAGAAACATGAATCTGAACGACTGCAGTTTCTGATGAACCTAGAACAACGAGCAATCATGAATTCAGTTAATAATCCAACCACGTCACAAAAATGCTTTTTTATTTTATCTGGTGCAGAAGGTTGTGGCTTTGACATCCACTATACTTGGGAATGGTGGCATTGTAAAAACAGTTGCTCCTACCAGTTTGGCAGCTACATTAGTAAAAGGTAATTTTAATTATGATTACAGAATACAGAAAAACATAAATTTAAGATGTCTGTATCGAAGATTTTTTTTTTCTATGCAATTGGTAAAACAGTCCACTCCGGATATGGAATTTCAATTCATTTGAATAAGAGAACTGTATCAAGTATTAAAGAAGAAACCTCAGTCTGCCGAGAGCTTTTGGATACTAAGCTTATTATATGGAATGAAATGTCTCACGTTCATCTATTCAATGCCGTTGATAGAAGCTTACGTGTTCTCCTTCACAATGAATAACCTTTTGGTGGGATCCCGATTGTTGTTGGAGGAGATTTTTGTCAGCAAGCTCCAGTTGTACTTCACGGAAATCATGTTAATATTGTAGAGGCATGTGTCAAGAGCAGTCCAGTCTGGAAATCCTTCAAGGAACTGAAATTAATCAGGAACATGCGAGTCAATCCTGATGAGGTAGAGTTTTGTGAGTGGCTGCTTACTGTTGGATCAGGAATTGAAGATGGGAATTCGGTGGACTTTGTGAAGCTGAACAAAGACATGCTGACTCATTACTAGAGATGAACCATCACCCTAGTGTTCGAGTTCGGTTCGGTTTGTCGAACGTTCGTCGAACGTTTCGAACACATTCAAACACTATTGAAAACAATGGCAGGCAAACACAAACACATACAAACATGCACAAACACGAGCGCACACACACATATTATGCTCACCTTACCTTCCATCGCCGGCCTCCTGGGACTTGCAGTTCACTGGTACAAGATGTGTATCGGGTAACCATCACGACCAATGCAGGAACTTCCACTGACAGAGCGCTGGCCAATCAGAACCGCTAGCCTCTGATTGGCCAGCGCACTGCCTTTGAGTAGCGTCTGACAGAGGAAGTTCCTCCCTTGTCACGATGGTTACCCGATACATATCCTGTAGCAGCGAACTACGTGTATAAACTTTCGCGACAAGGGAGGAACTTCCTCTGTCAGACGCTACTCAAAGGCAGTGTGCTGGCCAATCAGAGGCAAGCGGCTCCTGGCTTTGACCTCAGTGCTCTGGCAGCGGAAGTTCCGTCATCGGTTGCGATGGTTACCCGATACACATCTTGTACCGGCGAACTGCAAGTCCCAGGAGGCCGGCGATGGAATGGAAGGTAAGGTGAGCATAATATGTGTGTGTGCATGTATGTTTGTGTATGTTTGTTTGCGTTTGTGTGTGTTTGTGTTTGTTTGTACATTTTGTGTGTGTTTGTGCATGTGTGGAATGGCACAATAGGGGACCAGCATGGGACATTTAACAAGTTGTGGAAGGAATTGTCTGCATTGCAATGATTTCCTAAGGGAAATCTTGCTTTTCTGAACGAGTAACTTGATTAACAAGCACACTCCCAGAACGGATTGTTCTCGTTAACCAAGGTTCCACTGTATTAACATTGAATGATAGTATTACTTTGAAAAGCCAGTTATGCTTTTGGTGATCGAATCGTTATCAAACATAACCTCGAACTGTCGAACTTGAAGCTAATTGTGCGCGTTTGTCGAACGACTCGAACATCGCCTAAAACAAGTCGAATTTGAGATTGGCGAATAGTTCGATTCGAGCACCGCTCATCTCTACTCATGACATTGTGACGAGCATATTTGGGAATGACCTGAACTCTCTCACTCCTGCTGATCTTGCTTTCAGAGCAGTACTATGCCCTAAAAACTGTGAAACGCTGACAGTCAATGAACAAGTGTTGAAGATGTTTGGAGGTTAGACTTAGGGGTACTTTGCACGCTGCGAGATCGCAAGCCGATGCTGCGATGCCGAGCGCGATAGTCCCCGCCCCCGTCGCAGCTGCGATATCCTTGTGATAGCTGCCGTAGCGAACATTATCGCTACGGCAGCTTCACATGGACTCGCCTGTCCTAGAACGTCGCTCTGGCTGGCGACTCGCCTCCTTATTAAGGGGGCGGGTCGTGCGGCATCACAGCGACGTCACACGGCAGGCGGCCAATAGGAGCGGAGGGGCGGATATGAGCGGGATGTAAACATCCCGCCCACCTCCTTCCTTCCGCATATCCTACGGAAGCCGTGGTGACGCCGGTAGGAGATGTTCCTTGCTCCTACGACTTCACACACAGCGATGTGTGCTGCCGCAGTAGCGAGGAACAGCATCGGACCGTCGCGTCAGCGTAATTATGGATTACGCCGACGCTGCACCGATGATACGATTACGACGCTTTTGCGCTCGTTAATCGTATCATCGAACCTTTACACACTACGATGTCGCATGCGATGCCGGAAGTACGTCATTTTCAATTTGACCCCACCGACATCGCACCTGCGATGACGTAGTGTGCAAAGCCCGCCTAAATCATACTTCAGTGTCGACTAGATTTCACCTTGTGAGACAGAAGAAGAAAGAGCTCAGTACCCTATCGAATTTGTACATTCCCTGACTCCAATGGGCCTCCCTCCTCATATGCTGAACCTTAAGAAAGGCTGCTGTGTCATGCTACTCCGCAATCTAAAGCCAAAGAAAGGACTGTACAATGGTACTCAATTAATCGTAGAAACTCTTGGCACAAATGTCATCGACTGCAGTATTTTTCTGGGGAACGTCATGGTCAAAAGGTTCTCAGTCCAAGAATACCATTGGACACTAGCGAAAATGCGATATCCCATTTAAGTTAACAAGAAAACAATTTCCACTTCGTCTGGCTTATTCCATGACAATTACAAAATCGCAAGGACAAACATTCGATAAGATTGGCATTCTCCTACCTGATCCTGTATTCACACATGGTCAATTATACACTGCATTCTCTAGAGTAACAAGTCGTAAAGGTCTTTCAGTTCAAATTGTACCTGGTAGAAGTCAAGGAAAGATCTTTGAAAATGACGAAAATGACTATACACTTAATTGTGTTTACAGAGAAATTTTAACTTAATTTATGTTTCGTTATGAAATTTGTTTAGATGCTGGAATGAATAAAACATCTTATTGAATCCAGTTTCTTTTCGATTTTACACTGAATAAAATGTATCATTAGTATTATTCAGATTTTTGATGATTATTAGTGTTATTAACTTCATTTTAATTTAATTTACCACCTGCCTGTGGAGGGTCCGCGCTCGCTACACTCGGGTCCGCGGCTGCTCCTGCTGCTCGGTGGCTCGAGCGGTGGGCCGGACCCGGGGACTCGAGCAGCGCTCCTCGCCCACGAGTGAAAAGGGGGTGGTTTGTTTTGGGAGATAGTTCGTGACGCCACCCACGGGTCGTGGTGATAATGGGCACCACCGCTGCTGGTGACGGGGATCCCGGGAGCGATGGTAGGGAGCAGTTAGGATGTTGTCCCCTCCGTGGGTAGGGGTTGGTGATCCCGGGGCCCGGTTGTGGAACGGGGAGGCTGGATGCCTGGGATGCAGGGTTGCAGGGGCAGCGCGGCGTGGTGCCAGATGGCACTGTGGTACTCACTCAGACACAGATGCACAGAGTCTCTGGTAAACCAAACGGCTGGATGGACGGGTCCTGCAACCAGCTGCAGTGTTTGTGCTCTCCCCGGACAGGGTGATGGTGGCTGTCTTTCCCTGCACCTTGTTAGAATGTTCTGACTCCTGTGGTTGCCCACCGGTAGTCCGCTCCCCGGTGTATAGGTACTGAAGGAGCCCGTTTTGCCCGCAGGCGCTGGCCCTTGGATCTCTAGCCTATGGCGATGGCTGTGTATCCTCACGGTGTGGACTGTTGCCTTCTGTCGGGTCTTGGGTGTTAGGAAACCCCTGGGGTTCCGGTCACTCTTGGATTTGACCGTTGTCGGCGGCTCCAAGCCTAGTCGGGGTCCGATGGCCCTGCCTTTGTGCTTAGCTTCACTCCGCTCCCCGGTTCGGTATCGGCTGGCCACCGCCTGACCCCGGTCCTACGGTTCCGCAGAGATCCACTAACTCCTGCAGACGGCCACCACCGTCTGCCAACCTTGCTGACAGTGCCTGGGCTCCGACCCAGACACTAGCAGTTTCTGTCCTCTCACTTTCACCTCCAAACTTAAACTCCTCCACTCCACTTGAACTCCAAACTCTAACTAACTGCTTTTTCCCGCCTCCAGGCCTGTGAACTCCTTGGTGGGTTGGGCCAACCGCCTGGCTCCGCCCCACCTGGTGTGGACATCAGACCCTGGAGGGAGGCAACAAGTGTTTTGTTTGACTGGTGTTATCTATCTAGGGGAGGGAGTGTGTGTGTTGTTATGTCTGTGACTACCTGGCTAGTCCAGGGCGTAACATTCCCCCTTGGTGAAATGCAGACCGTCCGCGGGCTGCCCGTCCATCACCGGTTTTATTTTTCTGAAAAATATAAACATAAACAATTGTACGCATATTTCAAATCTTCCCTTACAGGAGGCATGTTGCTTCAACGTTACAAACATTAATAAAAACATTTTTATTACTAACGGACGGATTCATGTACTTCCGCTCCCCCACATAATAATAATAATAATAATAATTTTATTCATTTATATAGCGCTGTTAATTCCACAGTGCTTTACATACATTGGGGAATTAATAATCATATTAATATATGCTTATTAATAATAAGCAACCTACATAAGCAACCTACACCTTGATGCTGCCCCTAAGAAATGGGCAGCACCCCTCTTCCCCAGTCCTGGTCCAGGTTACCTGAGCGGGAACGGGCACGGTGTCTCGCACCCGGCTGTCACTTCAGGGGACCCCACGTCCAGGGGGACCCCTGACCCCCAGAGGATGGCCACCGGTCCTGGTGGTGGCCGGACCCCAGCCTACTCTGCTGTGGGTCCTTCCTCCAATCTGCCTCTCTGGAGGCGGCAACGGAATACAGCCCACAACTTATTTACAAGACCACAAGTTCGTGGTTGGCCTGCAAGTTCTCGGCCTTGTTCATGAGTAGTTTCTCATGTGGGCTGTTTCGAAGTAAACATACTGATGGTCCCAACGGGGACAACTCTCTCCTTCCAAGGACGGTAATCAGGTAAGTCATTCGGATCAATTAGTATTCATTCAACTGAAACAAAGTGCTGAGGGTCCCAACGGGGACAACTGTGCTGCAACGGTGGACCGCTGCCTTACTTGAGGTCGCCTTCCTCATACGCCTCCTCCAACTCGACATCCGGACGGAACGGTAGGGGAGGGGACTGGGACCGCATCTGGACACTGCGGCTTTCCCTCTGCTTCACATCTAGGGCAAACCAGCCCCTCTCCCCGCAATGTCGGGTGTAGGTCACTAGGTCGCCCG
This sequence comes from Anomaloglossus baeobatrachus, assembly GCF_048569485.1. Taxonomy (NCBI): domain Eukaryota; kingdom Metazoa; phylum Chordata; class Amphibia; order Anura; family Aromobatidae; genus Anomaloglossus; species Anomaloglossus baeobatrachus. The sequence goes on from NC_134354.1 coordinate 463,513,229, forward strand.
GTTGTAGGTTGCGACCAGGATGACCCGTTGGTAAGTGGGAGTTCACATCACAGCGGGCCACAAATATCTCGGCCTCCAGGCCCGGTTCATAGATGAAGCCATATCCCCGCTGAGGATCAAACCGCCTCACCTGGCCCTCGTACACCGGGCCCCGCACCCTAAAGGTGGCGTTGCGGAGATTGTCTTTTTCTTTTATGACGCGTGCCAGCACTTCGGCCCTCTGCTGCTCTCTGGCGGCAATTTCACGGCCCAGCTGGCTCGGCTCTTTGTCCCAGTAAGGTACGTCTGCATGCCGCTGCGCACGGGTCGGGCCATGCTGGACCTCCCCCACACCGGCCACTACTGGTACTCTCTTTGGGGGGTCCTGCAGTGACGCGGCCTAGGCTGCTGCTTTGCAGCGGCGATCCGGCGCAGCCTCAGCCGAGGCATGGAGTTTGGGGACAACAGGCCTCACCTGCTGGGCCTTCCTACTCACAGTTCCTGCTTCTTCCGTGGCCGGACGGACTGCCGGAGCCGGGACTGTCTTGGGTGCGGCCACTTCCGGGACCAACGGCTCCTTTTCGCGAACGGGCACCTCCCGTGGGATCTTCCATGGCAGCGGGAGCGGTGCGGGTCGTTCGCGGGCAACGCCTACAGGTTGGTCCTCCAGGGCGGACGGGCTGAACTCCGCTACCGGTGTCGGGAGCAGCGGGCCTAGTGGCGGGGCAGCAACAGCCGGTGCAGATGGCGGGGGAGGCAGCAGGGTGAATGGGCGCAGACCGGGCCCCTCAGCCACAGCGACCGGTCCTTCAAGGACACAGGGGCATGGGTCGCTTACCCGCTCCTCCAGCGCTGTCTCCAACTCGCGTCTCCGCACGGCTGCCGCCACCTCCTCCATTTCGACCACCCATCTCTCCATCAGGAATCGGACTTGGTCCTGCAGGCGGCAGCACATTTGCGCGGTCCGTGCCTCCACCCACGCCGCTGTTCCTGGCGTGGGCTCCGGGATCTCAGCATTGACGGACGGGAACGGACATAGTGGCGCTTGTGCTTCCAGGAACCGGATGTGTAGCAGAGTCCTGGCGTCCCTGCTCTTTATGCCTTCGGTTACATGAGGCAGGCCTTCACCCGCCCCCCCTTGGTTCTTTCTAGCACTTCCTCTTTGGGGGCGGGGCTTCACTTTCGCGCCTTCCCTGCTCGGGGAAGATGCTCGAGCGGGAAATCTTCGCGCCAAAGATGGCGGAACTTCAAATTTTTCGGCCGCACACCGCCGGCGGAGACTGCAAGGCGCACTTCTACCGGTAGGTAGATTGGTTCTATCCTGTTCGTGACGCCAAGTTGTCACGGGCGGAGGGGCCGCGCTCGCTACGCTCGGGTCCGCGGCTGCTGCTGCTGCTCGGTGGCTCGAGCGGTGGGCCGGACCCGGGGACTTGAGCAGCGCTCCTCGCCCACGAGTGAAAAGGGGGTGGTTTGTTTTGGGAGATAGTTCGTGATGCCACCCACGGGTCATGGTGATAATGGGCACCACCGCTGCTGGTGACGGGGATCCCGGGAGCGATGGTAGGGAGCAGCTAGGATGTTGTCCCCTCCGTGGGTAGGGGTTGGTGATCCCGGTTGTGGAACGGGGAGGCTGGATGTCTGGGCTGCAGGTTTGCAGGGGCAGCGCGGCGCGGTGCCGGATGGCACTGTGGTACTCACTGTGGTACTCACCACCCGACCCCGGCCCTACGGTTCCGCAGAGATCCACTAACTCCTGCAGACGGCCACCACCGTCTGCCGACCTTGCTGACAGTGCCTGGGCTCCAACCCAGACACTAACAGTTTCTGTCCTCTCACTTTCACCTCCAAACTTAAACTCCTCCACTCCACTTGAACTTCAAAGTCTAACTGCTTTTTCCCGCCTCCAGGCCTGTGAACTCCTCGGTGGGTGGGGCTAACCTCCTGGCTTTGCCTCACCTGGTGTGGACATCAGACCCAGGAGGGAGGCAACAAGGGTTTTGTTTGACTGGTGTTAACTATCCAGGGGAGGGGGTGTGTGTGTTGTTTTGTCTGTGACTACCTGGCTAGTCCAGGGCGTCACATAAGCGCTACTGAATGTTGTCATTATTAACTTTAGTTTAATCACCAGCAGCATTAATTAGATAGCAATGAGCGTGCCGAGCATTAGCTGGCTGGAAACAGCTAGTCATGTCATATGTATGTTTAAAAAGATGCAACAAAACTACAAATAATGCTTCCTACTGTTGTCTAAAAAGACAAATAAATTACATTAGTGACTGTGGTTGTCTGCAGAGACACCTAATATGTACAAAGGAAAGGTGAGAAGAATTTGTCTAGTGCTGGAGTGTTTATTTTAAAATTCTTTATACAGCAACACAAATACTGTTGGCGCCATGACACTTTGAGTTTTGCTACATGTGTAGTGTAAAATCCTGTTTTATTGATTGCAGTGTATCACACATCAGTGACTGTTTGCAATCAGTAAATGTATTTTTTGCTTACTAAAAATGTATTTATGCACACTTGTATAATAACTTCATGGTGGCCCGATTCTAACGCATCGGGTATTCTAGAATTGTGTAGTTAATGTATGATTTTTGTTTTATATATATATATATATATATATATATATATACACCATACTATGAAGAAAAAGACATGGATCGCACATCCCAAAAATACAATGATCTAAAAGCCGCTAGGCAAAAAATTAAATAGAACATGAGGTTCTTTTGTTACCATTCTGATCAGATTGTATTAAGCCCACTGCCACGTCACGGCAAACCTCTTGAGTGGGTCCCTAACCTGACCTTTTTGTGTGGCACCGTGCGCCGACCACCGCCGCAGCGACAAAGCGCCAGCAGGGCGGGCGACCTGGTGCCTCACAGCACCCATGCTGCAAGGCAAAGCCCCCAAGGCTCCAGGCCGCGCCGCCCCACCGACACCACACCACCACAACAGCAGCCACCACACAGCACCAGCACACAGTGAGAGGAGCTGTGCACTCACCTCCCACTGGCTCCCATATGTGAACTGGGAGCAAAAAGAAGGCTGACCCCTCTTGCAGTCTCCTGCTGATTAAAATCACCTGTGCCAAATGGGGAGAGTGCAGATCCAAGCAAAAAAAAGAGGGGGATAGACTGATATAAATACCATACTATGAAGAAAAAGACATGGATCGCACATCCCAAAAATACAATGATCTAAAAGCCGCACAAAAAGGTTCAGGTTAGGGACCCAGTCAAGAGGTTTGCCGTGACGTGGCAGTGGGCTTAATACAATCTGATCAGAATGGTAACAAAAGAACCTCATGTTCTATTAAATTTTTTGCCTAGCGGCTTTTAGATCATTGTATTTTTGGGATGTGCGATCCATGTCTTTTTCTTTATAGTATGGTATTTATATCAGTCTATCCCCCTCTTTTTTTGCTTGGATCTGCACTCTCCCCCATTTGGCACAGGTGATTTTAATCAGCAGGAGACTGCAAGAGGGGTCAGCCTTCTTTTTGCTCCCAGTTCACATATGGGAGCCAGTGGGAGGTGAGTGCACAGCTCCTCTCACTGTGTGTTGGTGCTGTGTGGTGGCTGCTGTTGTGGTGGTGTGGTGTCGGTGGAGCGGCGCGGCCTGGAGCCTTGGGGGCTTTGCCTTGCAGCATGGGTGCTGTGAGGCACCAGGTCGCCCGCCCTGCTGGCGCTTTGTCGCTGCGGCGGTGGTCGGTGCACGGTGCCACACAAAAAGGTCAGGTTAGGGACCCACTCAAGAGGTTTGCCGTGACGTGGCAGTGGGCTTAATACAATCTGATCAGAATGGTAACAAAAGAACCTCATGTTCTATTAAATTTTTTGCCTAGCGGCTTTTAGATCATTGTATTTTTGGGATGTGCGATCCATGTCTTTTTCTTTATAGTATGGTATTTATATCAGTCTATCCCCCTCTTTTTTTGCTTGGATCTGCACTCTCCCCCATTTGGCACAGGTGATTTTAATCAGCAGGAGACTGCAAGAGGGGTCAGCCTTCTTTTTGCTCCCAGTTCACATATGGGAGCCAGTGGGAGGTGAGTGCACAGCTCCTCTCACTGTGTGTTGGTCCTGTGTGGTGGCTGCTGTTGTGGTGGTGTGGTGTCGGTGGGGCGGCGCGGCCTGGAGCCTTGGGGGCTTTGCCTTGCAGCATGGGTGCTGTGAGGCACCAGGTCGCCCGCCCTGCTGGCGCTTTGTCGCTGCGGCGGTGGTCGGTGCACGGTGCCACACAAAAAGGTCAGGTTAGGGACCCACTCAAGAGGTTTGCCGTGACGTGGCAGTGGGCTTAATACAATCTGATCAGAATGGTAACAAAAGAACCTCATGTTCTATTAAATTTTTTGCCTAGCGGCTTTTAGATCATTGTATTTTTGGGATGTGCGATCCATGTCTTTTTCTTTATAGTATGATATATATATATATACATATATATATATATATATATATATATATATATATGTTGTTGTGTGTAGTTGCCAAGTGTTTGTTTAGGACACTGTAAATGTTCTGGGTGTTGTCTGGGTATGGGGGGGTGAGAGCGGTGTTGTTTGTGTGTTGCATTGTTTGTGGAATGCTGTGTGTCTGCAGCATTGTGTGTGGGTGGTGCTGTGTGTGTTGCGCGGTTTGTGTGGGTGTGTGTGTGGGTGGTGCTGTGTGTGTTGCACGGTTTGTGTGGATGTGTGTGTGGGTGGTGCGTGTGTGTGTTTTGGGAGGGTATGTTTCATGTAGTGTGTGTGTGTTGCACGGTGTGTGCGTATATCTGTGTGTGCCGCGGTGTTTGTGTGTTGGGTGTTGTTTGTGTGCGGTGTTCTTTGTGTGTGTGGGTGTCTGTGTAGGGTGGTGTTTGTGGTTCCCAGTGTGTGTGTGGCGGTGTGTGTGTGTGTTTTGGGGGAGGTGTGCACCCCCATCATGCTCCATCCCCCATGCTGCGCACCCCCCATCGTGCTCCATCCCCCATGCTGCGCACCCCCATCATGCTCCATCCCCCATGCTGCGCACCCCCATCATGCTACATCCCCAATGCTGCACCCCCCATCGTGCTTCATCCCCCATGCTGTGCACCCCCGTCGTGGTTCATCCCCCCATGCTGCGCACCCCCCATCGTGCTTCATCCACCCATGCTGCGCACCCCTCAGAGAGGAGTATAATAGGAGGAGTATAATAGGAGGAGTAGTCCTAGAGGTGAGGAGTATAATAGGAGGAGTAGCCCTGGGGAGAGAGAGGAGTATAATAGGAGGAGTAGTCCTGGGGGGAGAGGAGTATAATAGGAGGAGTAGTCCTGGGGGGAGAGGAGTATAATAGGAGGAGTAGTCCTGGGGAGAGAGGAGTATAATATGAGGAGTAGTCCTGGGGGGAGAGGAGTATAATAGGAGGAGTGGTCCTGGGGAGAGAGTAGTATAATAGGAGGAGTAGTCCTGGGGAGTGAGGAGTATAATAGGAGGAGTAGTCCTGGGGAGTGAGGAGTATAATAGGAGGAGTAGTCCTGGGGGGAGAGGAGTATAATAGGAGGAGTAGTCCTGTAGGGAGAGGAGTATAATAGGAGGAGGAGTCCTGTAGGGAGAGGAGGATAATAGGGGGAGTAGTTCTGGGGGGAGAGGAGGATAATAGGAGGAGTAGTCCTGGGGGGAGAGGAGTATAATAGGAGGAGTAGTCCTGGGGAGAGGGAAGTATAATAGGAGGAGTATTCCTGGGGAGAGAGCAGTAAATTAGGAGTAGTAGTCCTGGGGAGAGAGGAGAATAATAGGAGGAGTAGTCCTGGGGAAAGAGGAGTATAACAGGAGGAGTAGTCCTGGAAGGTGAGGCGTATAATAGAAGGAGTAGTCCTGGGGGGTGAGGAGTATAATAGGAGGAGTAATCCTGGCGGGAGAGGAATATAGTAGGAGGAGTAGTCCTGGGGGAGAGGAATATAATAGGTGGAGTAGTCCTGGGGGGAGAGGAGTATAATAGGAGGAGTAGTCCTGGGGGGAGAGGAGTATAATTGGAGAAGTAGTCCTGGGGGAAGAGGAGTATAATAGGAGGAGAAGTCCTGTAGGGAGAAGAGGATAATAGGGGGAGTAGTTCTGGGGGGAGAGGAGGATAATAGGAGGAGTAGTCCTGGGGGGGAGAGGAGTATAATAGGAGGAGTAGTCCTCGGGAGAGAGGATTATAATAGGAGGAGTATTCCTGGGGAGGGAGGAGTAAATAAGGAGGAGTAGTCCTGGGGGGAGAGGAGTATAACAGGAGGAGTAGTCCTGGGGGGTGAGGAGTATAATAGGAGGAGTAATCCTGGCAGGAGTGGAGTATAATAGGAGGAGTAGTCCTGTGGGGAGAGGAGTATAATAGGAGGAGGAGTCCTGTAGGGAGAGGAGTAGAATAGGAGGAGTAGTCCTGGGGGGAGAGGAGTATAATAGGAGGAGTAGTCCTGGGGAGAGAGGAGTATAAAAGGAGGAGTAGTCCTGGGGCAAGAGGAGGATAATAGGAGGAGTAGGTCTGGGGGGAGAGGAGTATAATAGGTGGAGTAGTCCTGGGGGGAGAGGAGTATAATAGGAGGAGTAGTCCTGGGGGGAGAGGAGTATAATAGGAGGAGCAGTCCTGGGGAGAGAGGAGTATAATAGGAGGAGGAGTCCTGTAGGGAGAGGAGGATAATAGGGGGAGTAGTCTTGGGGGGAGAGGAGGATAATAGGATGAGTTGCCCTGGGAGGAGAGGAGGATAATAGGAGGAGTAGTCCTGGGGGAGAGGAGTATAATAGGAGGAGTAGTCCTAGGGGGAGAGGAGTATAATAGGAGGAGTAGTCCTGGGGAGAGAGAAGTATAATAGGAGGAGTATTCCTGGGGAGAGAGCAGTAAATTAGGAGGAGTAGTCCTGGGGGGAGAGGAGTATAATAGGAGTAGTAGTCCTGGAGAGAGAGGAGAATAATAGGAGGAGTAGTCTTGGGGAAAGAGGATTATAACAGGAGGAATAGTCCTGGAAGGTGAGGCGTATAATAGAAGGAGTAGTCCTGGGGGGTGAGGAGTATAATAGGAGGAGTAATCCTGGCGGGAGAGGAGTATAATAGGAGGAGTAGTCCTGGGGGAGAGGAATATAATAGGTAGAGTAGTCCTGGGGGGAGAGGAGCATAATAGGAGGAGTAGTCCTGGGGGGAGAGGAGTATAATTGGAGAAGTAGTCCTGGGGGAAGAGGAGTATAATAGGAGGAGTAGTCCTGGGGGAGAGGAGTATAATAGGAGGAGTAATCCTGGGGAGAGAGAAGTATAATAGGAGGAGTAGTCCTGGCTGAGAGGAGTATAATAGGTGTAGTAGTCCTGAGGAGATAGGAGTATAATAGGAGGAGTAGTCCTGGGGGGGAGAGGAGTATAATAGGAAGAGTAGTCCTGGGGGGAGAAGAGTATAATAGGAGGAGTTGTCCTGGGGGGAGCGGAGTATAATAGGAGGAGTTGTCCTGGGGGGAGCGGAGTATAATAGGAGGAGTAGTCCTGGGGGGAGAGGAGTATAATAGGAGGAGTAGTCCTGGGGGGAGAGGAGTATAATAGGAGGAGTAGTCCTGGGGGGAGAGGAGTATAATAGGAGGAGTAGTCCTGGGGGGAGAGGAGTGTAATAGAAGGAGTAGTCCTGGGTGGAGGTGTCTAATAGGTGGAGCAGTCCTGGGGGGAGGTGTCTAATAGGTGGAGTAGTGTGGGGGGGTGTATAGGTGCCCAATGTGTGCGGGGGGCAGGGCTGAGCGGGCAATGTGTGCGGGGGGCGGGGCCGAGTGGGCATTGTGTGCGGGGGCGGGGCCGAGTGGCCAATGCGTGCAGGGGGCGGGGCCGGGCTGAGCCGAGCGGCCAATGCGATGGTTGTCACTTTAATGACGTCATTTTGGAGCAAGACAGACAGACAGACAGAATAAGACAATTATATATATAAATGGGCAATACCTCTAACTTTGGGCAAAACAAAGAAAGTTTAATTATTTAAACCTAATATCATAGGAATCCAGGACAGGCAGAAAATCCCAAATTCTGTTTATTTTATTTAGACATATTAGCATCATGATTTTCAACATTAGGGTACATGCACTGTCATGGTTCACATCAATCATTGTCTCCAATGGAACTTCACATTTGTATTTATTTATTTTTCATGTGAAAGGTAAGTGGTGACTCCTGTGCAAAATGTGTTTAAAAATCCTGAAAGAAAACACAAAAAAAAAATACTGCCACATGTATAGGGACAGGTTCAGGGCTAGTTCTCACCTTACCATCTAAACCATGCACTTTAAACGGGTTCTTTCCTTTTGGCACTTGTGGTGTTAATGCACTTTCTTTTGTAGCAGCAGAGTACTTCAGCTAGCGGCAGTTAAGCAATTGCCAGCTGGGATATAAGCCCTCTGCTTCCTAGACTTGTTGCTGGTTATTCATTCAGTTGGAGCTAGCCAGGGAGCAGAGTGGACGTGCCTTACTGCTGCTGCTATTCTGTTATTAATGTAAATGTTTTTTTCTTCCTCCTTTTTTGGTGGACCTTTACTCCTTGGTCATTTTCTGGTGCAATGTATTGGTGTGTATAGGTTTATGTTTACCCCCGTTTGTTTCTGTGTTGGTGAATTGTTGGGCTCTGTCCAGGTCAATCCCCTGGGTGGTGGCGACTGGACAGGAGACAGGGTTACACTGGTGGCTCAACCCTGACTACCTCTAAGTCTACCATCAGGATAAGGGACAGCAAAAGGTCCCCATACTTAGGGCCAGTATAGAAGCCCCTGTTCCATTTATTACCCCATTACACATACATGCCCCTTTCATTTCCTAGTAGTTAAAAATGTCAAACTTTATTTCTTGAACAGCATTAAGATATTGAGTGAATTTGCCAAAATGCTAATAATTCTGTAGATTAGTTCACATTTAGCAGTGAGATTTTTATTTACATCTAATTTATTAGATGGAAACTGAATGTGCCCCGATTACTGTTAAAATAAGCCATGTATTATGTTGAAATGTCTCCTGATTGCATAGCATAATTACCAGATGTGCTAGGAATAGTCCCTGCCACCTCAGCTCACTGTTCTTTCCTAGGCACTAGTTCTTGTCTTGGCTTTACTTTTCACCAGCGGAGTTTTAAGCAATGGCTTAGCCTTGATCCATGTTATGTTATGACTGGCGTCTCCCCAAGTGTTCATGTTGCCCCATGTCGTCAGATAGGGTGATGCACACTATGACGTCATAACATGTGCTGATGCCTAGCTAGCATCAGAAGCACAGGCAAAGAGTGTCTGGCACCATAGCTACCATATAGAGAACAGGCATAGAGCTGTGACAGCAAGGACAGGGTAGGGGTGAAGATATTCCATAATTTTTTAAACCCAGCAAAATATCAGCCAAATCACATATTGAATCCTCCAAAATTTAACTTGAATACAATTGGGAATTTCTAAAGAAGTTAAATTTGTTTAGAATTGATTCAGTCATCCTTAAGAAAAGCCCACAAAGCTAGAAAAGAACATTGTTCAGTTTGGGGTTTTATTTTGCATTTACATTTATAAAGCTGTCATTTATATATTCTTTAATAGAAACATAAAACAACATAATGTTTATTTAGATGTGAGGTCTGAAAAGAGAAATAAGTTGATACCTCCCAAATTCATGTTCTTCTGTTATGATCTAGGGAAAGCATATAGTATTCTTGAAAAGGTAGTAACAGGAATCACTGGAGAGACATAATAATGATGATACCTTATATTTACCATAACGCCCCCTTGTTGAGCTAGAAGACTAAAACAGTTCAAACATATAACTCTTTTTGGTGCTTTAGTTTCTTGAAGATGTTGGTGTTAACATTATGCTTAAAATTGTATGTTCCGCTTGCCAAAAATATGCTCGTTACTGTCTGGGCACAGCATTTCATATATGTGTTGTGGTGGGTTAGGAGCATCACCAGGTAGGATTTAATTATGGTGCAATAGACGAAGAGGCAGAAGATATACAGTACCAGCCTTATTGATTGGTAAGAGAAACTATGCCGGAAAACACAATAAACAGTTTGTATATTAGCAACAGCGATAACAGACATATAAAAAGTTAGGATGCATTCAAACAGCAGTGTTCTAGCTATCACAGGGAAGGGTTAAATATAAACAATATGCACATTTATCATCAACTACTCTGTTCTAACACCTCACTGGCCTCTGCTAACCAGGCCTTTATTGTGTACTGACTACTGAGGCCTACGCTACACTCTTAACACATTGCAACACATGTATTTGCACTCACGGTACTGCAGCAAGATAGGCCAGTACATTGACTTCAACTCGGTGCCAAGGTGGTTGCATTGACTTTGTGGTGAGCACTTTCCTTTAACAGGGGATTCTGCTCTCTTCTTAGAGCTGAAGAATCAATGATTTCACCAGGTTGAGTCGCTTTTTGTATCCCATGGAGGGTGGGTCAGGAGACCCGTTACCCTGAAGCTTGCCTTGAGTGGCCAAACTTTTTGTTTTTCACCCCTCCCCAAGTTATTTTTCGCATGTTGTGCTCACCTTCTGGTAGAATGCAGAACGTTGTGTGGTGAAACTGCCGCTTGCCCTGCAGCAACACTGCCCTTAGTTGCTCTATGGACTTTGCTCTATGGACTTTGCCCTATAAACTCTACCTTTCCCCATTGTTGCTGAGCAGTTTCATACTCTAACGGACTGGAATCTGCAAAGAGGGAAGGAGAGGGAGAGGAAATGATGGGCCTTAAGGAGTGAGTTCAGGACTGTTGTGCATCTTGTCTAGAGCAGACAGGCGCATGGACACTACTGTCGACAGCAGCAAAGGACTTTTGCCTGCGGGTGGCATGTTTTAAAGATATCCTCATGCGGCACCCTGATGAGTGAATTGAACTCTGACCTTTGGCCATCACTGATATGGACAAAAAAGTAACCTTTTCAATTGATGTTTTATATTTGTGTATATTAAAGTTATGTCAGGGATGACCATATTTAAGTGGGAAGGTGTGTAGTGAGGATTGAGTACCTACGCTGTTTTATACTAAACGTATTATATGTGGTGTTGATTGTTATAAAAGTGTGTTAATATGTAAATGCTGCTAGTGGAGTTCAGGTTCTCAATGTAGCAGAGCCGGGGCCATTTACCAATGGGCACCACTCAACGGGTATAGTTATCAGCTAGGACAGGGTTTAGTCAAGGTAGAGTTGGAGAGACAGGTGGCAAGTGGGTTAGCTAGTAGCGCGGGCCTCATAGAGTGCCAGTTCAGGAAAGGGTTTGAGTGAGAGAATACATGCCCAGGCTGTTAAGTGTTAAGGCCAGTCAGGGAACCGGAGGCTATGACTCACCCTGGCGGGATTAGGGAGTCATTCCACTAAAGAGCTCTTGGGGCCTAGAATTGGATGGAGGTACGAGGAAGAGAGGGGGAACAGAGACACATACCCGGCAACTTGATAACGTGTTCCAAGATAGCAGGAGACAGGTCGACAAACAGTACACCAGAAGCAGTAGACTGTAAACTGCTGCCAAGTGAACTCTGGTGTTGTGTGTGTTACTGTGTCATCAATGATGAGGACTGGCAGTGGGGTGATGGACACCAGCCTGAAGAAATGAGTGTCATGCACCCCACTTGAAGTCACACCTCTACATGGAATCTTTTCGGCAAAAGAGAACGGCGTCCGTACGGCCAGGTGACCATGACTAACTTAACCATCACTTACTGTCCTGGGGCTCATGTGAATTTGTTACTTCATGCAAGCTCTGCACCCAGTGCTGGCTTCAGACTCATTGCCTTCAGACATATCAAACAGCAGGAGGATGTCAAAGCTGAGGCTGGCCACTCACTTCTTTTGTTTGAGAAGTTCGAAGGCGGGGAGAGAACAACCAACTTCACTTGAGGCCTGGAAGAGTAAGTGCCAATACCGCTGGCATGGCGTCGGCACTGGAGCTGAGTATAATTGCTTTTAAGTTAACAAGGGTAAACACTCAGATTCAGAAGGGGTGTCCAAGTAGTAGACAACCCCTTTAATATACTCATCTACAGCACTGTTCTTGTCTGCTGAGTGGCATTACCGGTCTCTAGACTGTCCAGATCATGCTGTGTTGTGTCAGAATGAGGTTCCATAGACTTACATTGTAACAGTGACTTCCAAGTCATGCATAGTACAAATAATGAGCCAGGTTGTTGCAATTGCTGTGGCATCACTTAGAAGTCGAATGGAGAGGAGCTAGATGCTGTAGAAAACAGTAGTAGGTGAGAATATTAACACACTCAAACTAACATTACATGCACATATACAAACCTAATTAATACAAAACTTAGTGGGGTGCTATTTAACCATTACTAGCCCAGCATGGCATTTATTCCTGCATTTTAGTCCAGTCTCAGGTCCTGTAATCATGCCCCTTCAGTATGGTTGACTGTCTCCTGACTCTTTAATCTAAGAAAAAGACTGATGGCACTTCCTAATTTTTTAATATAAACAAGTACCTACTGTACTGAGCATGAAAAATAGTAACTAAAAGAGACAGTTGCACTCTGCAGTGCTAAAATATGTGTAACGATATAGGAATATAAATATGCAATACTGCTATGGAAAACATGTAAAAAATTAGATACTTATCACATAAAAATGGCCAGTTTTATGTGAGCTCAACATCCAACGCCAAGGCGATATCTTATTGTTGAGTCCCTGTCAAACTAATTGCTCTTTTCGGGTTAAAAAAACCCTACAATTTATGGGTGGACAGAACCTGCAAATGAAGAATTAAAATCGTCTAAGGCTGAAGAACAGGAGTGCTCAATCAGAAAGCATGACCCTATAATTTAAGGAAAAGACTGATGGCACTTCTAAACTTTATAATGTGAACAATTACATACTGAGCATGAAACATAGTAAAAAAGAGATAGTTGTACTCTGGAGTGCTAAGATATGTGTAACAATGAATATAGAAATATAGACATGCAATACTGCTATGGACTGACTCTTGACTGTCTCAAATTTTTGGCACTGAAAATATGACAAGGAACAGTGGACAGTGTGAACAGTGGTCAATAAGATTGCATGATTATAGGACCTGAGGCTGGACTACTCTAGAGAAACAGATGTCCCATTGGACTAGTTCTGCCTAATTTGCATCTACCAAGTAAGAGGGATTTTGCCATACATATCTTAATAATTTATGGATACCAATGACTTTATTAGAATACACTAATAGAGCTCTGACAACAAATGGTTGTAATTTGGGGGTATTGGGCATCCTGACAGCTGCACTTCAACAGAGAGACAAAGCTCTGACTGTCACCCAATCAGTGCCTCTGTGATGCGATCATGGGTCCCAATAAGCAGTAAAGATAATATCACTTATACCTAAATAATATCACTTATTTCGGTTTCTGTACCTTTGTATGACCTCCAGCTCTACAGTGTGTGTAGACCAAGATGTCAGTCAAGGAGGAGAGCTAGTGAATACAATTTACTCACTCTACAGTTTGTGATTAGAGATGAGCGAACTTGAGGTTCGGTGTTTGTATCAAACACAGACTTTAGAAAAAAATTAGAGTTCGAATTCTGAGTCTGGGTGCTTTACGTATGCAAACCACTCAAATGTGCATCGCTTTGCATGTGTACACTCTGTGCTTAGCCCACTGTAAGCCGCTTGCAGTATTTGAGCTGCTCGCATTGAGGGTAACAACAGTGTAATCAGATGTATTGTGCACCAAACAAAAAAAAAATATAACTCCACCCACCCTCCCCATATGAATAAATGATGTCAGACAGAACAATGTGAAATCCTGACGTTATAGAACCCCTACTGTCAATTTGCAACTGCCCTGGGATTGAATGAGAATTCAATGAATTTTGGGAAAACAGAGAACCCTAAAAGCATTTTTATTTTTGCCGTCAAGTCTCAAGACCCTGCTTTATAGTGTTTTCCCTACCAACTGTTTATAAAATAATGCCAGTCTAATTGGCTGCCTCTTTATCTAACTTCTTTTGCCAGAGAACATCAATCTCTGTGCTAGTTTAACTAGCATGATCTGGCTTATTGTGAACTGTTCTATGCCAAGTTAAATGTAGTGGTAAAGAACCTTTCTATCCTATTAACCGCAAGATTAAAAGAATCTTAAAGAAATGACCATACTAAAAATAAATCTATGGTAGTCATGGATTTATGATATTGTAAATGTCCATGTGAAAAGAATAGTAAATACAATGAAAGTTACTTTAATTGGGGTGTCCACTACTTGGATAACCCCTTAGTGACGGAGCTAATTTTCACCTTAATGACCAGAACAAATTTTGCAATTCTGACCAGTGTCACTTCATGAGGTTATAACTCTGGAACGCTTCAACGGATCCCAGTGATTCTGAGATTGTTTTTTCATCACATATTGGACTTCATGTTAGTACCAAATTTTTGTGTTTATTTATGGAAAAAATTTAATTTTGGCAAAAATTTTGAAAATTTAGCAATTTTCAACTTTTGAATTTTTATTCCGTTAAACCAGAGATTTCTGTGACCTAAAATAGTTAATAAATAACATTTCCCACATGTCTACTTTACATAAGCACAATTTTGGAAACAATTTTTTTTTTGTTAGGAAGTTAGAAGAGTTCAAAGTTTATCAGCGATTTCTCATTTTTACATCAAAATTTACAAAACCATTTTTTTAGGGACCACATCACATTTGAAGTGACTTCGATAGGCCTAGATGACAGAAAATACCCAAAAGTGACACCATTCTAAAAACTGCACCCCCAAAGTACTCAAAACCACATTCAAGAAGTTTATTAACCCTTCAGGTGCTTCACATGAACAAAAGCAATGTGGAATGAAAAAAGCAAAAATTAAATTTTACCTAAAAATGTTGCTCTAACCCAAATTTATTCACTTTTAGAAGAAATAACAGAACAAAATTGACCACAAAACTTGTTCCCCACTTTGTTATGAACGCACTGATACCCCACATGTGATCAGAAACCTCTGTTTGGACAAATGGGAGGGCTCGGAACAGAAGGAGCAATATTTGAATTTTGGAAAGCAAATTTGGCTGAAATACAGTAGATTGAGGGCACCATGTTGCATTTACAGGTCCGCTAAGGTACCTAAACAGAAGAAACCCCTCACAAGTGACACTATTTTGGAAACTAGACCCCTCAAGGCTTCTATCTAGGGGTATAGTGAGCATTTTGGATCCACAGGTACTTCACAGATTTTGTTAACGTTACGTTGTCATATTGAAAATTTTAATAATTTTCTCAAAAATGTTGCTTTAGCATCAATTTTCTCACTTTTTCAAGAGGTAATTCCAAAAATTTGACCTCAAGGTTTGTTACCCACTTTTTTATGAGCGCAGTGATACCTTACATGTGGTCTGAAACCTTTGTTTGGACAAAAGGGAGGGCTTGGAACGGAAGGAACAATATTTGAATTTTGGAAAGGAAATTTGGCTGAAAAAGATTGCGGGCACCATGTTGCATTTGGAGGTCCCCTAAGGTACCTAAACAGCAGAAACCCCACACAAGTGACCCCATTTTGGAAACTAGGCCCCTCAAGGAATTTATCTAGTTGTTTGGTGAGTACCCTGAACCCCCAGGTGCTTCACAGAATTTTATAACGTTGAGCCATGAAAATAAAAAAATAAAATTTTACCACAAAATTGTTACTTCAACCAGGTAGCTTTTTTTTTCACAAGGGTAACAGGAAAAAAGACACCATGAAATTTATTGTGCAATTTATCCTGAGTTTGGCGATACCTTATATGTGGTGGAAATCAACTGTTTGGGCACACGGCGGGGATCGGAAGGGAAGGAGTGCCATTTGACTGCAAAATTGTCTGGAATCAATAGCGGACGCCATGTTGCATTAGGAGAGCCCCTGAGGTGCCTATACAGTGAAGCTCCTCAACATGTGGCCACATTTCGGAAAATAGAGCCCACAAGGAATTTATGTAGATGTTTGGTGAGTACCCTGAACCCCCAGGTGCTTCACAGAAGTTTATAATGTTGAGCTGTGAAAATAAAAAAATACATTTTTACCACAAAATTGTTACTTCAACAGGTAGCTTTTTTTTTTACAAGTGTAAAAGTAAAAAATTCAGCATAAAATTTATTGTGCAATTTCTCCTGAGTTTGGCGATACCTTATATGTGGTGGAAATCAACTGTTTGGGTGCATGACAGGGCTCGGAAGGGAAGGAGTGCCATTTGACTGCAAAATTGTCTGGAATCAATAGCGGATGCCATGTTGCATTAGGAGAGCCCCTGAGGTGCCTAAACAGTGGAGGTCCCCCACAAGTGGCCCCATTTTGGAAAATAGACCCCTGAAGGCTTTTATCTAGGTGTATATTGAGCAGTTTGAATCCAAGAGTACTTCACAGAATTTGATAAGCTTAGGTTGCCATATTGAAAATTTTCATTTTTTTTTCACAAAAATGTATCTTTAGCATCAAATTTCTTACTTTTTCAAGAGGCAACAACAAACCATGGACCCAACAGGTTGTTATCCAATGTCTTATGAGCACAGGGATACCCCACATGTGGCCAAAAACCTCTGTTTGGATAAATGGGAGGGCTTGGAATGGAAGAAGCACCATTTGAATTCTGGAAAAGTTGAAATAAATTGCGGGCGCCATGTCACATTAGCAGGGCCCCTTGGCTACCTTTACATCAGAAACCCCCCCACAAGTGACCCCATTTTGGAAACTGGATTTTATTCAGGAGTATAGTAAGCATTTTGAATCCACAGGTACTTCACAAAAATGTTGCTGTAGCAACAAATTTCTCACTTTTAGCCTATGTGGCCATGATCCAGCAACACGGCGTCTAGTACACAGTGTCAGCCTTCCTGCAGAGATATGAGTGTTGTCCACGGGAGAACGCAGCTGCCCATGCCCACGATTTGGGTTCAGGCTGCTGTGGACTTAAGCTCTATGCTACCTGCAGAGAACACTCTTGTGTGCAGCATAAACTGACATGCTGAGGCTCGGGAAGCTGCGCCACAGGTCGGTTTATGCTGTGGAGAAAAGAAGCACAGTGGGCATGGGATTTCTAAAAATCCTTCCACTGTGCTTCTACTGCACAATGCAGCGCTATGGATGCAGGGAAAACACTCTGCGCCCAAAACGCTGAAAAATCCCGATTGTGGGCGCACAGCCTAAAATGCTACAATGGATGAATGGATAGATGTCAAACAAATATAACGTCCCATTCCCCTGCATATTCTAAGCTGGCGACCTTTAGTGCTTTTCATGTGGCACTAAAGGGTGCCTAGCCTTGTATTTAGCCCCCCCAAAAAATTAATAATTAAAATAAACGACGTGGGGTCCCCCCTATTTTTGATAGCCAGCTAGGGTAAAGCAGACAGCTGTAGGCTGCAAACCACAGCTGACAGCTTCACCTTGGCTGGTGATCAATTTGGAGGGCTCCCCAGGCGTTTTTTTTTAAAAAAAAAACAAAACAAACAAACGTGGGGTCCCCCCCAAATTAGATCACCAGCAAAGGTGAAGCGGATAGCTGGGGTCTGGTATTCTCAGGGTGGGAAGAGCCATGGTTATTGGACTCTTCCCAGCCTAAAAATAGCAGGCCGCAGCCGCCCCAGAGGTGGCGCATCCATTAGATGCGCCAATCCTGGCGCTTCGCTCCAGCTCATCCCGCGCCCTGGTGCAGTGGCAAATGGGGTAATATACGGGGTTGATACCAGCTGCAATTTCACCTGGCATCAAGCCCTGGGGTTAGTGATGTCACGGCATCTAAACAGATACCCGACATCACTAACCCAGTCAGTAATAGAAAAAAATAAAGACAAAAAAACACTTCCCAAAACATTTCCTCTTTCACCAATTTATTGAAAATAAACAAATTCCGGTCGCTGTAATCCTTTTTGGAGGTCCCTCGACGACTCTGGACCTTCTAGAATATGGGGGGCACGTTCAGGGAACGTATCCCCCATTTTCTGGAAGAGCAAGCTCTCCATGAGTAGTGTGGGTGCAGTAATCTGAGAATACTGCACTCACACTGCCCCGGTCCCACTTGGACAGAGTGACCTGCAGTAACCTAATTCCAGAATATGAGGGGCACGCTCACAGAACGTACCCCCCATTTTCTAGAACAGCAGGCTCTCCATGTGAGGAGTGTGGCTGCAGATTACTGCATTCACTCTCCCCTGGTCCACAGTACAGCAGCATGTGCAAGCAGCGCGGTAAGCGTCCCTGCTTGCAAGGATCCAGCTGACAGCCGCTGTCTGCACATGCGCCGCCAGCTTTCCAAAGGGAGGCGGAGTGATCGCGGGGACGGAGCAGCAGCCAGGTAACGGAAGACCGGGGGGGCTGAGGGGGGGTGATGGCGGGAGACCTGGCGGGACCTGGTGACAACGTTTCTGTCGCATGTGATGTGTCACATGCGGCAGAAAGAGCAGGATGAATGCGGCTGCGCGCTACTGTGCGCTGCGCGCCGCCATCTTGCACGCTCCGGAAGAGGGAAGGGGGAGCACTCTGGAGAACCGGAGGGTGCTCTGGGGGACCAGACAGCTCCGGAAGAGGGATGAGGGGGAGGACATTTCCCTCCGATCTGAAATGTTTGATTATTTCAGATCAGAGGGAAATAAATGCAGATCCGGCGGCGGCAGTTTTCGGCGCGCGTCGGCGCCATTTTGGATGTCCGGTGGGGGGGGTTGATTTCTCCGGTACCGGGGGCTTTGGGGGCACTAGGGGCTTATATTTCTTTATCATCTGACATGTTTGATCATGTCAGATGAGAAAGAAATCAGTATTATTTGCCTTTTTTTTTTTTTATGTGTACGTACAGTTAGGTCCAGAAGTATTTGGACAGTGACACAAGTTTTGTTATTTTAGCTGTTTACAAAAACATGTTCAGAAATACAATTATATATATAATATGGGCTGAAAGTGCACACTCCCAGCTGCAATATGAGAGTTTTCACATCCAAATCGGAGAAAGGGTTTAGGAATCATAGCTCTGTAATGCATAGCCTCCTCTTTTTAAAGGGACCAAAAGTAATTGGACAAGGGACTCAAAGGGCTTCAATTAACTCTGAAGGCGTCTCCCTCGTTATCCTGTAATCAATGAAGTAGTTAAAAGGTCTGGGGTTGATTACAGGTGTGTGGTTTTGCATTTGGAAGCTGTTGCTGTGACCAGACAACATGCGGTCTAAGGAACTCTCAATTGAGGTGAAGCAGAACATCCTGAGGCTGAAAAAAAAGAAAAAATCCATCAGAGAGATAGCAGACATGCTTGGAGTAGCAAAATCAACAGTCGGGTACATTCTGAGAAAAAAGGAATTGACTGGTGAGCTTGGGAACTCAAAAGGCCTGGGCGTCCACGGATGACAACAGTGGTGGATGATCGCCGCATACTTTCTTTGGTGAAGAAGAACCCGTTCACAACATCAACTGAAGTCCAGAACACTCTCAGTGAAGTAGGTGTATCTGTCTCTAAGTCAACAGTAAAGAGAAGACTCCATGAAAGTAAATACAAAGGGTTCACATCTAGATGCAAACCATTCATCAATTCCAAAAATAGACAGGCCAGAGTTAAATTTGCTGGAAAACACCTCATGAAGCCAGCTCAGTTCTGGAAGAGTATTCTATGGACAGATGAGACAAATATCAACCTGTACCAGAATGATGGGAAGAAAAAAGTTTGGAGAAGAAAGGGAACGGCACATGATCCAAGGCACACCACATCCTCTGTAAAACATGGTGGAGGCAACGTGATGGCACGAGCATGCATGGCTTTCAATGGCACTGGGTCACTTGTGTTTATTGATGACATAACAGCAGACAAGAGTAGCCGGATGAATTCTGAAGTGTACCGGGATATACTTTCAGCCCAGATTCAGCCAAATGCCGCAAAGTTGATCGGACGGCGCTTCATAGTACAGATGGACAATGACCCCAAGCATACAGCCAAAGCTACTCAGCAGTTCATGAGTGCAAAAAAGTGGAACATTCTGCAATGGCCAAGTCAATCACCAGATCTTAACCCAATTGAGCATGCATTTCACTTGCTCAAATCCTGACTTAAGACGGAAAGACCCACAAACAAGCAAGACCTGAAGGCTGCGGCTGTAAAGGCCTGGCAAAGCATTAAGAAGGAGGAAACCCAGCGTTTGGTGATGTCCATGGGTTCCAGACTTAAGGCAGTGATTGCCTCCAAAGGATTCGCAACAAAATATTGAAAATAAAAATATTTTGTTTGGGTTTGGTTTATTTGTCCAATTACTTTTGACCTCCTAAAATGTGGAGTGTTTGTAAAGAAATGTGTACAATTCCTACAATTTCTATCAGATATTTTTGTTCAAACCTTCAAATTAAACGTTACAATCTGCACTTGAATTCTGTTGTAGAGGTTTCATTTCAAATCCAATGTGGTGGCATGCAGAGCCCAACTCGCGAAAATTGTGTCACTGTCCAAATATTTCTGGACCTAACTGTAGGTATACAGTGTATACCGGCGATCACATTATCGGGGTCCAAAAAAAAAACCCCAATTCATAATCTTGGGGGTCTCAGCTACCTCCGGTAGCTGAAACCCCCGAGATTTTTCGTCACTGGGGGGCGCTACAGGGTTTTTCCGGCCTGACGTCTCAAGACGTCGGAACAGAATAAGTACCCTGTTTTTCCGACGTCTTGAGACGTTAGGCCGTCGCTATGGGGTTAAACCCTTTTTAAGACTATGTTCTTCAGTCTAAAATAATAATAATAATAATAATAACAGATGCTTACCTTCAACTCCTATTTGACATTGTTATACCACATGAACTTTGCAGTCAATTAGTGGTCACTGGTGGGTTGCATATTCCACACTCACACTTACCTTGGAAGTCTGGGAAACTATGATCAAAGCAGCCCATTAGTTGCCACTGATTGGTTGCAGCAGTCACATATCATAACAATGTCATGCAAGTGCCATGAAGCTCAGTGCTTACAATGCAGGTACAACAACGGGGAAAGAAGTGAGGACATTTTATTTTCCTTTTGCAATGTAGAACACAGTATTTAAATGTGTGTCCAAATAGTACATCATTGTTGCCAGCACATCACCCTGTTTCAATAGATAATGTACTGACAATAATATAATACTGCATGAGGACAGAACAATCAAATTAGCAATCACATTATCCCCATTACATTTTGTTGGCCTATGTAAACAGTATATACAGTGCCTTGCGAAAGTATTCGGCCCCCTTGAATTTTTCAGCCTTTTCCCACATTTCAGGCTTCAAACATAAAAATAAAAATGTTAATGTTATGGTGATGAAGCAACAACAAGTGGGACACAATTGTGAAGTTGAACAAAATTTATTGTTTAGTTAAAACTTTTGTAAAAAAGAATAAACTGAAAATTGGGGCGTGCAATATTATTCATCCCCTTTACTTTCAGTGCAGCAAACTCACTCGAGAAGTTAATTGAAGATCTCTGAATGATCCAATGTTGTCCTAAATGACTGCTGATGATAAATATAATCCACCTGTGTGTAATCTAGCCTCCGTATAAATACACCTGCTCTGTGATAGTCTCAGTGTTCTGTTTAAAGCACAAAGAGTATCATGAAGACCAAGGAACACAACAGGCAGGTCCGTGATACTGATGTGGAGATGTTTAAAGTTAGATTTGGTTACAAAACGACTTCCACAAGTTTAAACATTCCAAGAAGCACTGTGCAAGCGATCAAATTGAAATGGAAAGAGTATCATAGCACTGCAAATCTACCCAGCCGTCCCTCAAAAATTTAATCTCAGACAAGGAGAAGACTGATCAGAGATGCAGCCAAGAGGCCCATGATCACTCTGGATTAACTGCAGAGATCTTCAGCTGAGGTGGGAGAGTCTGTCCATAGGACAACAATTAGTCGTACACTGCACAAATCTAGCCTTTATGGCAAAGTGGCAAGTAGAAAGTCATTTCTCAAAGATATCCATAAAAAGTATAATTTAAAGTTTGCCACAAGCCACCTGGGAGACACACCAAACATGTGTAAGAAGGTGCTCTGGTTAGATGACACCAAAATCGAACTTTTTGGGCACAATGCCAAACGATATGTTTGGCGTAAAAGCAACACAGCTCATCACCCTGAACACACCATCCCCACTGTCAAACATTGTGGTGGCAGCATCATGGTTTGGGCCTGCTTTGCTTCACAGGGACAGGGAAGATGGTTAAAATTGATGGGAAGATGGATGGAGCCAAATACAGGAACATTCTTGAAGAAACCTGAGACTGGGGAGATTTGTCTTCAAACAAGACAATGATCCATAACATAAAGCAAAATCTGCAATGGAATGGTTCACAACTCTCCATCCAACCTCACTCAGCTTGAGCTATTTGCAAAGGGAGAATGGGCAAAAATGTCAGTCTCTCGATGTGCAAAAGTGATAGACACATACCCCAAGCCCAAGCGACTTGCAGCTGTAATCGTAGCAAAAGGTGGCACTACAAAGTATTAACTTAAAGGGGACGAATAATATTGCACGCCCCAATTTTCAGTTTATTATTTTTTTCTAAAAGTTTAAAATAAGCAATACATTTAGTTCACCTTCACAATTGTGTCCCACTTGTTGTTGATTCTTAACCATAACATTAAAATTTTTATCTTTATGTTTGAAGCCTGAAATGTGGAAAAAGGTTGAAAAATTCAAAGGGGCTGAATACGTTCGCAAGGCACTGTGGATGATTGGCAGATGTTAATGGCCTGGATTTTCCCATCTAAATGGGTCATTAGTAGGGATGAGCGAATCCCAACTGTAAAGTTTGGTGTTTGTACCGAACACCAGGTGTCCATGTTCTGGACCCAAACACAGATTTTTACCTGTACTGTATGTCTAATTCCTGTTCGGGTTTGGTTACCTGGATAATAAAAAAAAGGAAGCAAGATGGTTAAAGCAGCACACACTTACCAGTATCCGCTCGTGCAGCTTTCAAACTGCAGGTGAACTCATTGAACTCAGGGACTTCAACTCAGGTGAACTCATTGAGTTCAATGAGACCTGCATCTCGTAGCGGAAAACCACCAGGTTTTTTTGCCAGGAGATCCAGATTTGGTGAAGGTATTAGGTGTATAAATTTCAGCACCAAATCTGTATCTCCTGGCAGAAAACTGCACTAAAATGGTGTCAAAATTGCATCGTGGTTTAATGCCTTTTTATGTCAGAAGATGTAGATTAGATGCAGTAATATGGTGTCTAAAATCTGCATCTCCTGGCAAAAAAAATGCATTTTTCTGCCAGGATATACATGTTATATTGAACTCAATGAGTCAGTCACTGAGTTCAATGAACTCACCTTAGTTGAGTTTACCTGCAGTCACATTTAATGCATCATGGGAGCCTCCAGCTGTGACCACAGTTAAACTCAGTGATATCACCACTCACAGCTGTGGCTCAGTCAGTGTCTACCTGAAGCTGCAGCAGGCCGTCTTGTTCACTAATGTGCCTGTGCTCTTCTTCAGTATGTAATAGAGCAAGGATCATAATGGGGAATCATGATATGGATTATGTCAGACGTTACTGTTTTTGGTTTTAATAAATTGGTGAAAGAGGGGTTTTGGGGTTTTTTTTGTTTGTTTTTTAATAAAGGTTTTTTCTGTGTATTTTGTGTTAATTTCTTTTTACTTACAGGATTAGTAATTGAGGGTCTCCAAGACCCCTACACATTACTAATCCAGGGTTTAGTGGTAGCTGTGATTTTTGACAAATCACAGTTGTCGGCAACCCCTTATATTACCCTGATTGCCACCGCACCAGGGCAATTTGTATGAGCCAGGAAAAGCACCGGAATTGTCACATCAAATGGATAGAACAATTCTGGGCGTCTGCAGGCTGATATTTTTAGGTGGGGTGGGCAATAACCATTGGCTTCACCAGGGTTGGAATACTAGCCACCAGCTGTCGGCAATATCTTGGCTGGGTATCAAAATTGGGATGGACTGCATGTTGATTTTTAAAATTATTTATTTAAATAATTTTAACAAAAGCTGCATGGGATCCCTCGATTTTGATACACAGCCAAAATAACGCGTACGTCTGGTAGCTGCAGCCTGTAGCCATCTGCTTTATGTGAGCTGGGTATCAATATATGGGGGACCCTATGCCATTTTATTTATTTATTCATTATTATACCATTATAGGGACGCAGACTGCTTGTGTGATTCTAACCAATCACAGATGCTGTAAAAAGAGAGTGAGGGCGCTGTCTGACTGCAACTAATCATAGAAGCCGGGACTGACTGTGGGCGGGGAAGCAGTGAATATGTATGAGAGCTAATGATCTGACCCAGAAGCAGTGTTACAGCCATGGGGAGGGTCAGTAAATATAACTGTCCCTGTTTATTCCTTATTTTCTTTCTTTTGCAGCACCGCTAGCCCTTAGTAACACCATTTTATAACACATAACTTCGGGTCCCTTAGACGTATATGGGGTTTGGTATCCTGGGTCAAGTTCGGTTACTGAACCCAATTTTTTTTTTAGTCCATTCTGGTTTGACGAACCTGAATATCCATGGGTTCGCTCATCAATAGTCATTACATGAAATGACCACAGGAAAGGTGATTTGGAAGTGTTGGATACACAAAACAGACCGAATATGTGAAACAATTTATCATGTTTCTAGCAAACGTTTAATAAATTGAATCCCAAAGTATGGTTTTATGAATTACTAGCTGTAGTACCCGACGTTGCCCGGGATAGTAACTGTCTCTCTCCAGCTCTCCCAGTCTCTGTCTGTCTCTCTGTCTGTCTCTTTCTGTCTATCTCTTTCTGTCTGTCTATCTCTTTGCCTTTCTGTCTCTGTCTGTCTATGTGTCTGTCTCTGTCTGTCTGTTTCCCTGTCTGAATTTTTTTTGTCTGTCTGTCTGTATCTGCCTATCTGTCTATCTCTGTCTGTCTCTGTCTGTTACTTTTCTGGTCTGTCTCTGTTTGTCTGTCTATCTATGTGTCTGTCTCTTTCTATCTCTCTGTCTGTCTACATACATACACTCAGCTTTATATATTAGATGATTATCCAGCTGATAACTTTGCTGCATATTTAGTGGTGTTCTTGTAGCAATGAGTCTGAATTCTAGCATTAATGAATAAATTAACTACATTTATAATAATGTTACTCATGGTACATATATGACAATATTGCATATGTATTGTAAACAACAGTGTTCATAAAATAAACTGCCCCCAATAAAGCAGTCAAAGGTCTTAGTAATAACTTCAGCAAATGCTAATATGCTGTCAGCTGATACATGCTTGTCTATCCATGGGCAGTATATATCAACCACTGACTGTATGATTTCAGCTATATATATATATATATATATATATGTTCAACTCTAAAATCCTGCAGCATTTCGAATAAAAACAAAGTTTAATAGCCGTCGAGGGCTAGTTACATAGGAGATTAGTCAGACAGGCAGATTCTCCAGCGACTTTTCCCTGCCTACTGCCCTTGGATTTGATATTCTTTTGCCTGTTGTCCTGATGAAGGAAGCTGAGACTCCTGAAACGCGTTGAACTGTACATGAAAATAAAGAAGCATTAATCTCCTTCTTAATCCGATTGGGTCATTGGCGCGGTGTTGAAAACCCCTTTTCTACTACTCTCTGTTACTGCCCTGGATTGACAGGTCTCTCCTTGCATGTATGAATAGGGAGAAATCATTCAAGGGCAGCGGATGGGGAGAAGCCACCAGGGACCCGTCCATTAGACAAGTGAAACTATTAATCTATGTTTTCTCCATTAAACATATATGGCTGAACACATCCAGCCAGTGTCTCAGACATTGTCCGCAGATTCTATGCATGTATCAGCTGACATATCCCCCTATACAATTTTTACGAGACATGTAATTGATATATTTTGTTATTTGCATGGGATAGACATTGATGCAAGAAGAAAATACTTGAATTCAACGACAAGACTTTGGTCATGTTCTGGATACATAAAAACTAAAGTCAACTAAAGCACACCATTCTACAATACACTGCGAATAAGTAAATGCATGAAAGTGATGTTTCTCAGTATGAA
The DNA here is from genome assembly GCF_048569485.1 of Anomaloglossus baeobatrachus. Lineage (NCBI taxonomy): Eukaryota > Metazoa > Chordata > Amphibia > Anura > Aromobatidae > Anomaloglossus > Anomaloglossus baeobatrachus. The sequence goes on from NC_134354.1 coordinate 463,539,190, forward strand.
AAAGGAAAAAAAAACAGGAAATAGTATTGAGTAGCGGTGAGGAAGACCGATGCCACATTGATTATTTCATTACAACACCTAGTACATAAGAATCAAGTAAACTCAAATATAACTTTGTAGAGATATTTAATCAGAAAGAAGTCACACTGAAATATAATAATTGGTTGTCATTATTATATGTTTCTGGTTTCCATAAATTTTAATACTTTTGCTTTGTTTCCTGGAGTTTCTTTGTACTTGACAATTTATGATTGCTGTCTTGCCTATGATGTATGGTGTTTTGAAGTGCAATAGTCAATAAATTCCAAGAAATAAAATGCATCTCATCAGAACATACTCCTTCCCATCTATAAAACACTGAGCAATGTTTTCAGATTCACATAAATCCTTTATAATACAATACTCTTTTTATTCCTCTAGTACTTTTTGATTTGGCTAAAGACAATGTATTATAATATTTACTTAAGATTCTTAATTATATTAAGAAATATTTTTAAAAGAGTACAAAATTAAGTTTATGAAAATGTATCTAATTCATTTCTCATTCATTGGGAGCTGTTATTTTTATTTGCTAGTATGTATAATAGCATGCACAAATTTTGGCACCACCATTCAAAATTACTATTATTGTGAACAGTTAAGCAAGTTAAAGATGAACAGATCCCTGAAAGGCAGAAAATTAAAGATGACACATTAATGTCAAATTAGGCAAGAAGAAAGTAAGAGGACCACTCTTCCTAATTAGCCGATACAAAGCAATGTAAATACTGTTCCAAATTTTGATTTACACATATTGTTTGCCCATTAGACTGATGGTGGAATACCGAAGAATGAGATAACTCAATCCCTAATCGAAAGCAAAACACTCTCCAAAACTTGCCAATGAATTCAGTTCCTCTCTCTGAGACAGTAATAAAAGAAATTTTGTGTAGTTTAGTGACTTTCCGAACAAAAACCTGATCTAAAGTCTTTGTATTAGGTAAGGATGATAAATCCATTATAAAAACGGCAGATACCACAGATATGGCAGATACAGGTTACCACATCCCTCGAAATTTTTGGCCACCAAAAGTGACGTAACATGAGATCAAGAGTTCTTTTAATCATAGGGTAAGCAGTAAAAACAGAATCATGATGTTTCCTAAAGACCTCAAAATGAAGATTCAGAGGAACAAATTACTTGTTCACCAAACCCTTAGATAACGCATCACATTGAGCTTCTGCAATCTCAGACTCAAAATCAAAACTAAGCGTCAACACCACCACTCCCTTCTGTAGAATTGAGACAGAATCCTCACAAGGTTCTTCCCTTCCCCCCAAAACTCCTGGACAAAGCATTGGCCTTAATGATTTTAGAACCAGGGAGATAATTTACAAAGATTTTAAGCCAATTGAAAAATAATGACCATCGGGCTTGTCTTGACGTAAGATGCTTTGCAGACTCCAGGTAGAAAAGATTCTTATGGTGGGCAATTACTGTAGCAAAATGGCTCCGTGGCATGACATGCAATGATTTAGACCTTAGCTTGTCATTTAGCTGAGGTCTGAAACTTCACATTTGCCACCTAAGGCACCATTTTTCAAAAGACCATCAGATGTCACTGTGCGCATACGCCGCCATCGGCACCAGTTTGCTGAAGACCATCAATTTTCAGTATGTGCATGCGCCGCCCATAGTGCCATTTTGCTGAAGACTGCCAATAGATGAATGTGTGCAAGCGCCTTTGCCATGGGCATTGCTAGGGTAAAATTTTTAAAAAGAGGTATGTACAAATACATATGGGCCATGACAGAGCTGAAGACCCAACCCACAGTCTTGCCCAATAGTCCCGCCCTGATGATGGAAAAAGATAATTCAACAAAACTTCTACCATGAATTCAACAAGAACCAGGCTATGGATTACTTCACTACAGGTAGCTATTAATTTGGCATAATAGAGCCATTATGACCATATCTTTACTTTAACATATTCAAATGTGATGGCAGGTTCTCTTTTAAACATGCGAAACCAACAAGAGACAAAAAAAATGGAGCGTCAAAAACAAGACAAAACATATGTAAGAAAACTCACTCAAAAATGTATGTAAAAAAGCATGTAACCTAATTTACATAATAGGTGCAGAAATGGTGCAGAATTTCTGCAACATCAAAAATTCACCAAAAGCTCATCATGGGTCCATAGCCTAATAAGGAAACTGACTTGCAGAGATAAAAAAAAAAATATACCTGCTTAGGCTATATTTACTAGAGAAAAGTTATTTCTGGACACAAAGTTATATTTGTGATCTAAAATTGATTATTACATGTAAAGGAACAGCCCGTACTGCTACCCTGCAGGGGCTCAAGGGAGGGCAACATGACTAGGAGGGATGCTAGGCCTTTAGGTTTCCTAAGGGGTTAATTCGGAAGTGCATTTTATGTAGGAAACGTTTAGGGTGGAGTTGTGGGGTCAGTTACGATCTGGGGCATTCTCATTGGTCAGGTGGTGGCGTTTATGGGGACAGTATAAAAGTCAGATCATAGGGTTGGTGGTCATTACTACCTGGACGGTGCCCTTCATCATTGCAGATCATGCAGAGTCTCAAGAAGGAAGGCCTCATGGAGGAGATAAAGAGGATGATGCAGCAGCGAGGACAGCAGTGGCTACAGGAACAGCTGCAGTGATGGTTCGAGGATGGTGTTGGTGAAGAAAACAGGACACCCCTGCCTTCGAAGCGGCAGCGTCGATCAAGACCGCCGGAACACCTCAGGCCAGAATTGACTCCGAGGAGACAGCGGCAGGACTGAAGCGACAGCGGGAGATCATCGGCGGCAGCAGGAGATGTGGGAGCGGTGACGTCGTTAGGCCTGTCCCAGAAGCCAGGCCGCAGGCAGTTAGGCATCGGGGCGGCAAGAGACACGGCTGGCCTCTCCTCCCCTTCCAGGTTGCTGTGCGAAGCGATGACGCGAGAGTCGTGGCCGCATGACCTGGTGATGTGGTCGTGTGCTCTGGCGCCTGCATCACCTGACCCTGAAGTGACGTCGTGGTAACCTGATGCAGCCACTGGTGACCCAGAAGTGTCACGGCGGATCCCGGCTGAGCAAGATTTGCGGCCTGTATAGGCAAACTGGGCCCCGGGATCATCAACCAGGAGGAAGTGGCCCGTTTGTGCAGGGCCACACCGACGGAGGGCACAGGCAGATCGGCAGGATGGTGATCGGGACGTTGCAGGGGCAAGAGGACACAGCGTGGATGCTATCAGGCATGCCCCCTATGGCTGTTCTGGAGGACAACGGGCGGTGGAAGGACCGCAAATGGCGGCAACGCATCCTGGTGAATTACCGAAGGGTGTGGGCGGATCGAGTCGCGGGTCGAGCTCACTGGCAGGTGGGCTCCCTGGGGACAGTTCCAAGAATGACAAGAATGAGTACAACTCTAGAAGTGAGGAACCGATTGGAGGACAACGCAAAGGAGACGTAACGGCTGTTTTGGGGCTCGCTCGGAGTCAGTCTGGTAAGATCACGGTTTCTCCTGTTTCTTGTGTGGCTGGTGTTGAGGTTATGGGTGGTGTGCCTGGTGATCCGAGTGGCATGAAGGGTTTGAATGGGGTTCCTGGTGATGGCAGTCTAGCGTCTGAAGTGTTGCGATTGGTTAGGGGTTTGTTTACTCCCATGGCAGGTCCCAGTATGGTCTGGTCGGTTCTTGGAACTGGTGTAGCAGGACAGAAAAGGGTGGTGGGGCAGCGGCTGATGCTGCGGTAGCTAGCGGGTGTGGAGTTAGTGTCCTGGTTGTGGCGGCTCCAGATCCAGCATTGACGACCGCGGTGGATGTCGTTTGGTTGAACGACAAGGCGAGAGGCGAGGTGTATGTTTCCTGGGCCGTTAGAGGCACACCTAGAACAGGAAGTTAGGGAGAAAATATGGAAATTTGAGTATATAGAGATTTTTTCCTTACTTCCTTTGGAGAAGTTCAACCTTGATAGGGTTAAGCTGGACGAGAGTAAAAATGACGAGGAGGGGCAGCGGCGTTATCGGCTCATTCCTCGCACATTTCAAAATTGGTTGCAGGCATTTGTGATCTTAGCTAGCATGGTAGGTAAGAAGTAGAGATGAGTGAACCAGTCGCGGTTCGACTCGAGTTCGGTTCGCCGAACGGAGGGCTCGTTTGAGTTCGGTTCGGCGAACCACTCGAACCACATAGGAAACAATGGGAGGCAATCACAAACACATAAAAACACCTAGAAAATACCCTCAAAGGTGTCCAAAAGGTGACAAACAACTCACAACACAAACACATGGAAAAGTGACAAGGACATAAACTCATGCAAAAACAAAAGAGCTGGACAAGGAAAAAGAGGAGGAGACACAGATATAGGCATGGCACGCCCTTCTAAAATTATGTAAAACACCGCAAGGTGACTCCAAGCGGAGTCTCCCTTTTTTCCAAAAATTGCGCCACACACACACCCATCCCTTCAGTGGCAGCACTTGTGCCCTAGTTGTACACTTCACAGGTAGATTTGCATCAAGCACATTCAAAAATACACCATCCTTCACCGTCCCCAGGATGGCACCGGGGTAGGTGGCAAAGTCTTTGCTGATCCCAGATCTGTTCATCTTGGATCATTTTAAAAAACACAGCAAGCAAGGGTTACTCCAAGCGGAGTCTCCCTTTTTTCCAAAAATTAGGGCACACACACACACCATCAGTGGCAGCACTTGTGCCCCAGTTGTACACTTCACAGGTACATTTGCATCAAGCACATTAAAAAATACGCCATCCTTCACCGTCCCCAGGATGACACCGGGGTAGGTAGCTAAGTCTTTCCTGATCCCAGCTCTGTTCATCTTGGCTCCTTTTAAAAAACACAGCAAGCAAAGGTTACTTCAAGCGGAGTCTCCCTTTTTTCCAAAAATTGGGCCACACACACACCCACCCCTTCAGTGGCAGCACTTGTGCCCTAGTTGTACACTTCACAGGTAGATTTGCATCAAGCACATTCAAAAATACGCCATCCTTCACCGTCCCCAGGATGACACCGGGGTAGGTAGATAAGTCTTTCCTGATCCCAGCTCTGTTCCTCTTGGCTCCTTTTAAAAAACACAGCAAGCAAAGGTTACTTCAAGCGGAGTCTCCCTTTTTTCCAAAAATTGGGCCACACACACACCCACCCCTTCAGTGGCAGCACTTGTGCCCTAGTTGTACACTTCACAGGTAGATTTGCATCAAGCACATTCAAAAATACGCCATCCTTCACCGTCCCCAGGATGACACTGGGGTAGGTAGCTAAGTCTTTCCTGATCCCAGCTCTGTTCCTCTTGGCTCCTTTTATAAAACACAGCAAGCAAGGGTTACTCCAAGCGGAGTCTCCCTTTTTTCCAAAAATTGGGCCACACACACACACCCCATCAGTGGCAGCACTTGTGCCCTAGTTGTACACTTCACAGGTAGATTTGCATAAAGCACATTCAAAAATATGCCACCCTTCACCGTCCCCAGGATGACACCGGGGTAGGTATCTAAGTCTTTCCTGATCCCAGCTCTGTTCATCTTGGCTCCTTTTAAAAAACACAGCAAGCAAGGGTTACTCCAAGCGGAGTCTCCTTTTTTTTCCAAAAATTGGGCCACACACACACCCACCCCTTCAGTGGCAGCACTTGTGCCCTAGTTGTACACTTCACAGGTAGATTTGCATCAAGCACATTCAAAAATACGCCATCCTTCACCGTCCCCAGGATGACACCGGGGTAGGTAGCTAAGTGTTTCCTGATCCCAGCTCTGTTCATCTTGGCTCCTTTTAAAAAACACAGCATGCAAGGGTTACTCCAAGCGGAGTCTCCCTTTTTTTCAAAAATTGGGCCACACACACACCCACCCCTTCAGTGGCAGCACTTGTGCCCTAGTTGTACACTTCACAGGTAGATTTGCATCAAGCACATTCAAAAATACGCCATCCTTCACCGTCCCCAGGATGACACCGGGGTAGGTAGCTAAGTCTTTCCTGATCCCAGCTCTGTTCATCTTGGCTCCTTTTAAAAAACACAGCAAGCAAGGGTTACTGCAAGCTGAGTCTCCCTTTTTCCAAAAATTGGGCCACACACACCCCCCTTCAGTGGCAGCACTTGTGCCCCAGTTGTACACTTCACAGGTACATTTGCATCAAGCACATTCCAAATCCACAAGCATTTACTCTCCCCAGGATGACACAGGGGTAGTAAATTCCTTGTGGATCCATGACTTGTTCATTTTGATGAACGTTAGTCTGTCCACATTGTCACTGGACAGATGCGTGCGCTTATCTGTCAGCACACACCCAGCAGCACTGAAGACACGTTCAGAGACAACGCTGGCAGCTGGACACGACAAAATCTCCATGGCGTAAGTGGAGAGCTCTGGCCATTTTTCAAGATTTGAAGCCCAAAATGAGCAAGGCTCCATTTGCAAAGTAATGGCATTGATGTTCATTTGGAGATACTCCTGTATCATCCTCTCCAGCCGTTGACTATGTGTCAGACTTGTTGTCTGTGGTGGCCTTGCAAAGGAGGGTCTAAAAAAATTATGAAAAGATTCAATAAAATTGCTGTTACCAGCACCAGATACGGTGCTACTGGTACGGGTAGACTGTTGAAGATGACGAGACCGTCCCATGTTTGTCAAGTTACAACTGGGAAATTCACTCCCTGCACCTGCACGGTTGTTTGGTGGAAAAGCCAAGCTAAGATCGAGTAACAGCTTCTGCTGATACTCCTGCATACGTGCGTCCCTTTCTATGGCTGGAATTATGTCACAAAATTTGGACTTGTACCGGGGTTCTAATAGTGTGGAAAGCCAGTAGTCATCATCACTTCTAATTTTGACAATACGAGGGTCATGTTGGAGGTAGTGCAGCAAGAAGGCACTCATGTGTCTTGAGCAGCCATGCGGACCAAGTCCACGCTGTGTTTGTGGCATAGAGGTGCTAACCGTTCTTTCTTCCTCTGACATCTCCCCCCAACCTCTTTCAACTGAAATTTGACCAAGGTCTCCCTCATTCGCTGAGTCTTCCTTGTCCATGGACAGTTAGTCCTCCATTTCTTCATGTTCTCCTGCACCTTCCTCAACATTTCGCCTGCTACCATGCGCCCTTGTTGATCCCTGTCCCCCATGGTCCCATGCCTGCCGCATTGGTGATGATGAACGTCTGGACCTTGGTGATGTTGTTGTGTCTTGCGCATATGAATACTCCTGTAGTTCCTCCCTTTCCTGTTGTCCCACCCCCTGACTCCGAATAGTGTTTAGCGTGTGCTCCAGCATGTAAATGACTGGAATTGTCATGCTGATAATAGCATTGTCAGCGCTAAACATATTCGTCGCCATGCAGAAGGGTGCATAGATCCTTGATCTGAGACCACTCCATCAGGGTGATCTGCCCCACCTCTGCATCTCGTTGGCCCAGGCTATACGTCTTGACGTATTGCACCAGGGCTCGACGGTGCTGCCACAGTCGCTGTAACATGTGGAGAGTCGAATTCCAGCGTGTCGGCACATCGCATTTCAGGCGATGAACTGGCAGGCCGAAAGACTTCTGGAGCGATGCAAGTCGCTCAGCAGCGGTGGTTGAACGGCGGAAGTGAGCAGACAGTTTTCGTGCCCTGTTCAGAAAGCCATCTAGGCCGGGATAGTGTGTTAAAAATTGCTGGACAACAAGGTTCAACACGTGAGCCATACAAGGCACGTGTGTCACCTTGCCCAGGCGAAGGGCCGCACCCAGGTTTGCAGCATTGTCGCACACGGCCTTACCAGGCTGCAGGTTGAGTGGAGACAACCATTTATTAAACTCAGTCTTCAGAGCTGTCTACAACTCAGCCGCTGTGTGACTCTTATTTCCAAGACATTTGAAGCTAAAGACCGCCTGATGCCGTTGCGCTCTGCTGCCAGCATAGTAATGAGGGGAGCGTGATTCCTTCTGCGCAGTTAGAACGCTGGTGGCCTGACCAGGCAGGCTTGGGGCGGAGGTGGAGGACCCAGACGAGGTGGAGGAGGCAGAAGCAGTGGTGGAACTTGGACAGACAGAGGATTGACACACAAGTCGTGGGGACGGCAAGACTTGTGCAGCAAACCCTTCACCATCTATCACCAGAGTTACCCAGTGCCCAGTCAGCGACATGTAACGTCCCTGTCCATGCTTTCTGGTCCAAGTATCGGTGGTGAAATGCACCCGTTGACACACAGAGTTTCTCAACGAAGCGGTGATGTTGTGTGCGACATGCTGGTGTAGCGCAGGCACACCTTTCTTAGAGAAGTAGTGGCGACTGGGCATCTGGTACTGGGGCACAGCGACAGACATAAGATCCTAAAATCCTGTGTGTCCACCAGGCGGAAAGGCAGCATTTCGGTAGCCAAGAGCTTACAGAGGGATAAAGTCAACCTCTTAGCTTTGTCTTGGGTCGCAGGAAATGGCCTTTTATTTGTCCACATCTGAGGGACAGAGATCTGGCTGCTGTGTGTAGATGGTGTTGAGTAGGGTGTCCCTGGAAAAATGCAGGTTTGTGAGGAAAGTGCAGGCGTAGACATGATGTTGACTTCATCCAACGTTGGTGCTATCGATGTCTGAGAGAGCGGTACACACGTACTTGTTTCCCCTTCCAAACCAACTGACGACCTACCAAGCAAACTGCCTGTTGCGGTTACAGTGGTGGAAGTTGTGCGTGGAAAACCAGGTGTGACAGCTGTCCCCACAGTCCTAGAAGAGGAAGAGCGCGCGGATGCACTGGAAGAGGCAGGCGGTGGATAGTTCGCTCCGCTAGGCCGCATTGCAGTACAGTGAGCTTCCCACTGGGATAAATGATATTTATTCATGTGACGATTCATGGAAGAAGTTGTCAAACTGCTGAGGCTTTGTCCTCTACTAACAGAATCACGACAAATTTTACAGATCACATAATTTGGGCGATCTTTTGCTATGTCAAAAAAGGACTCGGCTAGGCAAGGCTTAGAGGGCATGCGACCTTCTGATCCACCCCGACTAGTGCTCAGAGGCAGAGTGGTGGCTAAGGATGCAGTTGTAGACGTGCTACCAGTGCTTCGACTCTGTCCAGGAAGGCGCAAGGTAACTTCGTCGTTGGTTGCATCCTCCTCCACCGCCTCTGTTGACCTCCTCGAGAGCCTGACTGTGGGTTGACAGTAGGTGGGATCTAGAACTTCCTCATCAATTGTTGTGTTTGCACTCCCCTCACCCTCAGACCGAGCCTCTTCTTGCCCTGACAGAATATTTAAGTTGTCATTCCAATCTGGTATCTGCATCTCATCGTCATCAGTATGTTCCTCATTGTCTATAACAACAGGTATTACAGTTTGTGAAAAAGGGTCAACATTATGCTCAGAAACTTGGTCCTCACGGCCTGATTCAGAGTCACAAAGGTTCTGGGCATCACTGCAGACCATTTCCTGGTCTGTACTCACTGTAGCTTGGGAGCAGACTTCTGATTCCCAGGCTATAATGTGACTGAACAGCTCTGCAGACTCAGCCATCTCAATTCCACCATACTGTGCAGGGCGGATGGAGACTTCAGAGCTGGGAGAAAACAAGTGTGATTGGGCTGACAACTCAGAGGACTGGTGTTTTTTGGATGCGATAGTTGGGGTGGTGGAGAGGGCACTTGTTGGACCACTTGAGATCCATTCAAGCATTTTCCTTTTTTGGCCATCATCTACCTTTGTTCCAGTTGTTCGTGTGCGTAAAAAAGGGAGCACATCGGATTGTCCACGGTAAGTAGTAGACATCTTACTTTTGCTGGAAGATGGTCTATCTTCAGCAGATGTTAATGGAGCTTTGCCACCTTCCCCACGGACAAACCCTTTTTTTCCTTTTCCAACACGCCTCTTCCCCTTTCCACCAGCATCTGTCATTTTGCCACTCATTTTGATTGCGACAAGATTGTGCACTTAAACTGTGGTAGTAAAAATTGAGAGGTGGTGTAGATTGCAGCGGTGGTCTATCTTTATTAACAGCAGAATAAACAACAATAATTATCCCTGACAATGCAACTACGGCCCTTAAACTGGCAGCATAGTTTGCTAGTATAATGGCTTAGTAACAATGAGTTTCAGTGTGCAATGCAGAGGTGCTGCAAATAGATTTGCACTAGTGGGACACTAATGGAAGTCCAACAGACACTTTTAGGATGCCACTAAGTTTACTCAGTGTTTGCTAGTATAATGGCTTAGTAACAATGAGTTTGAGTGTGCAATGCAGAGGTGCTGCAAATAGATTTGCACTAGTGGGACACTAATGGAAGTCCAACAGCCACTTTTAGGATGCCACTAAGTTTACTCAGTGTTTGCTAGTATAATGGCTTAGTAACAATGAGTTTGAGTGTGCAATGCAGAGGTGCTGCAAATAGATTTGCACTAGTGGGACACTAATGGAAGTCCAACAGCCACTTTTAGGATGCCACTAAGTTTCCTCAGTGTTTGCTAGTATAATGGCTTAGTAACAATGAGCTTGAGTGTGCAAAGGGCAGGAGGGTACAGTGGCAGGGTTGTGGGTCTTGGTAGAGGAAAGGAAGCCTCACTTTCTATCCCTCCTAATGGGGAAATGCAGCGAGGAAATCCCTGACCTTAGCTACACAGACGCTGTTATCTTGTGTAGCTGTTAAAATCTGTTTTCCCGGACCTGACTGTCACCTATGGCTCTGAGCCTGCTGGTATTAGCCCTTACAAGGGCTAATAGAAACTTCTATCCCTATTCTGTATAGCACTGTGTGTAGAGTGTACACAGCAGTATCGGAGACAGGAGCTATGCCAGCGGTGAGTGACACCCAGACGCAGAAGGCAGATAATGGCGTCCAGACGGACAGATGCCCGTATTTATAATGCAGGGACACGTGACATGGACATCCTATCACACATGCCATTGCTTCTCTGGCTAAAAGTCCACTTAGCTGTGTGTGTGTCTAGGATTGGCTGACATGCTGGCCCGCCCCACTACATGCGCGCGCATAGGGAAGGAAGACAAGGAAAAAAAAAAAAATGGCGATCGCCATTATCCCAGCAGCAGTGATCTGAATGTGCTATACGCTGAAATTTCATAATAGTGTGAGTCACAGAGGGACTTACACTATTACAGCGGAAAGCCAGCTAGTAATTAGCTTGGCTTTTTGCTGCTAGAACCGTTCTCGAACGTAACTAGAACTATCAAGCTTTAGCAAAAAGCTCGAGTTCTAGTTCGATCTAGAACAGCCCCCACAATCACTCGAACCGCAAACTGGAGAACCACAAACCGCGAACCGCGCTCAACTCTAGTAAGAAAGCTCCGCACAATTGTTCGGCGCTTTTTTGTTATTTGGATTCTATTGGTGAGGCATACAAGACTTATGGGGGGACTGCTTGGCTCTGCTATGATGAGCAGTTTCGGCAGCGTAAGGCGGTTCGACCCAGTTTGAGGTGGGACCATAAGGAGATTAGCTTGTTGATGCGGTTGATGGCCGCGCCAAAGTCAGCCTCACAGTCCTTTCCAGGGAATTCCGAAGGGGGGTCATCTGCCACCTCGCTGTGGCCCAAAAAAGGAGTTTGTTGGCAGTTTAATGAGAAGGAATGTCATTTTGGGTCTTCTTTCTGGTTTAAACATGAGTGCTCGGGCTGTGGTGGGTCCTACAGTTACCTTAAGTGCTTCAAAAAAGGCAAAGGGAAGGCCGCAGAGTCTTCTGCAAAAAGGGAGGACTCCGGTGAGAGTAGATTGGATGGTGTCATTTGTAAATAGATACCCTGACCGAGATGTGGCGGATTTCCTGCGAGACAGCTTTAGTTTTGGTTTTAAAATTCCGTCAACTGTTGAGCATGGCAATATTCGTTTGAAGAATTTACAGTCAACTTGCATGCATAAGGAGGTAGTTACAGAGAAGTTGCGCAATGAGGTGAAACTATGGCGTATGGCGGGGCCATTTGATGCCCCTCCATTGCAAGATTTAGTAGTTTCTTCATTGGGGCTGGTTCCAAAAAAGGAGACCAACAAGTTCCGTTTGATTCACCATTTGTCTTATCCTGTTGGTAAGTCGGTGATTGACGATATCAGTCCTGAGTTGGTGTTGGTATCTTATGTCCGGTTTTGACAGGGCAGTGGAGTGGTTAAAGAAGCTGGGTCAGGGTTCCCTTTTGGCGAAAATAGACACTGAGGTGCCTTTCTGCCTTTACCTGTTCACCCAGAGAGTTTTCATCTTTTGGGTTGTTGGTGGAAGGACAAGTTTTATGTGGACTGTTGTTTGCCTAGGGGCTGTTCGATTTCTTGTTCTTATTTTAAAAAATCTGGATCTGGATGATTTCTTGTGCCTGGGGCCTGCGGGATCCCCGCAATGCTACCTTTTGCTTTGCGCAGTTGAACATCTGGCCCGCTGCTTTGGTGTTCTGTTGGCACTGGAAAAGACGGAGAAGCCAGTGACGGTTTTGAAATTTTCGGAGATCGAGTTAGATTCAATTACTATGGAGTGCTGTTTGCCAGAGGATAAGTTGGATTTGGAAAATTGTGTTCAAGGGGCTTTGGATGCCAAAAATGTTTGTTTGCGGGATTTGCAATCCCTCCTTGGTAAGCTTAATTTTGCTTGCAGGATTCTACCTATGGGGAGAGTTTTTTCTCAACGCCTGGCGCAAGCCACTGCTGGCGTATTGCACCCCTTACAATTTATATGTTTGAAGGCTGAACACAAGGCGGACCTTAGAGTATGGTCCCAGTTTTTGCAGTTGTATAACGGGCGGTCATTGTGGATCAGGGAGGCGGTATCTAATAATGACTTGGTCCTCTATATGGATGCAGCTTGGTCCAGTGGCTTTGGAGCATATTTCGGGGGGAGATGGTGTGTCGGTAGCTGGCCTGATTCTTGGAGGTCTTCAGGTGACTAGGAATTTGGCCAATTGAGGTATGGGGTCGGGACTTGAGAGACAGGAAGGTGCGCTTTATGTGTGACAACCTGGGAGTGGTTCAGAGTGTCAATAATTTGACGGTGGATTCACCCCGGTGGCAAACTTTCTGAAGCATATGGTGTTGCTGTGTCTTAGGCCTCCGACACACTCACGTGAAAATCACGCATGTGCCGAGAGACACGTATTTCCCCTGCGTGTTGCGTGCAGGTAAGTACGTGTCTCTGGTACGTGCAGGCCACGTGTGTTCTCCGCATGCTATCCGTGATAACATACGGAGAACAGGTTATTTACATACTCACGTGGTCCTTCCTGCTGTTCGTGGTGCTGATCTTTGGTCTCCAGCCCAGCCCTCCCGTCTCCCCGCTGCTGCTGCTTCCGGCCGCAGTGAAGTGAATGTTAAATCAGAATAATGAGCGGCGGTCGGCAGCAAGTGGCAGCAGCGGCAGAGAAAGGAGGGCAGGAGAAGGTGAGTTAAGGTTTTTTTTTTTTCTCTGACACGTGTGTTTTCTCCGGCGCGTGTCACACGGGACCGCATCCACACTACACCCGTGTGGTACGGGTGCGGGCCGTGTGACAACCGTGCTGCCGGAGAAAAACTGACATGTTAGCGTGTAGAAAAACGCACACACATACAAACGCACACGGACACACGTTCCATGTGGTTTTACGTGTGTGTGCCTGCTACAATAGGGTAGCATTGCTGAACATGTCTCCGTGCCGCCGGTACGTGTAAAAAATGGCAAACACGTCCCGACGGCACGGATGTGTGTCGCAGGCCTTAAACTTAATTTGTGGATTTGTGCGATACATGTCCAAGGTTTCTTGAATTCTGTGGCTGACGCATTATTTCGCTTCCAGTGAGATCGTTTTTGAGTGCTGGCACCGGATGCGGAGCAGCAGGAGACTGTCTGGCCCACCTGGTTGTCGGATCTGGTTTCCATCCAGCTTGGCAACTGATTCAAGGGTCAGTGACGTCTAGTACTTGGCAAAGTTATGCAGCAGTGTGGGAGTAATGGCTGGAGCTGGTAATGTATCAGAGGGGGGAAAGGGTTTATTTGGTGTTATACATGTTGGGCAGGGTGATGGAGGATGGCCTGTCTTGGTCGGCGGTTTCTTGCAGGTTGGCTGGTATAGTTTTCTTTTTTAAGCTGTTGGGCTGGAGCGAGATCACTAAGGATTTTTTTGTGCATCAAGCATTCAATGGCTATCATAAACAAGAAGCACGTCAGGATTGGAGGTGCCCGGTGTCCTGTCCTGTTGCGGAATTTGGTTGCGGCTCTATCTAGGGTGTTTTTCTCGGAGTGCGTTTGTCGGTTGTTGGGGACCGCTTTTGTTCTGGCTTTTTTCGATGCAATTAGAATCAGCGAACTGGTTAACAAGAACACAAAGTGTCACAGAGGTTTGTTGTTGGATGATGTTGAATGTGGGATGGATGCGGTATGTTGCCATTTGAAGTGGTCCAAGATGGATCAGCTGGGTAGAGGTCATGTGATCGAACTTTGGGTGTACTGGGCTTAGTACAGTGCTCGGTCAAATAGGTCTCGTCATTTCTGATGGTGAGGGGAACCCGCGCGGGGTCCATTTTGTTACACCAAGATGGGTCAGCCTTTTTTAACTATGAGTTGGTCTGCATCTTCCGAAGGTGTCTGCAGTGTTGCGGTCTCAACAAGGCAGAGTTCGCGTCCCGATTCTTCAGGATTGGGGGGGGCGACTCAGGCGGCTCATTGGGGACTGGGTGCGCAGAGTCTCTGTAGGATCAGACGCTGGGAGTCAGCTAGGTACAGATCTAACATGCGGCCGGCTTGATTGTGATAGTTGTTCGTGGTAGGGGAGGGTCGCGGGTTCCTTGGATTATGCCTGGTCTTGACTCCTCCCTTTTTCCTCCCCTGTTCCCTTTTCCTCCCCATTATGTCACCTTCTGTTTTGCAGGACCCCGCTTGTTGGTGTGGGTGCTGGGACTTTCGTACGTCTACTCGGACGCCCTTTGGCCGTCAGTTGGGGGTCCCCAGAGACACGGCGATGGTACGGTGGATTGGGGTTAGAGGCATGTTGTTGGGCGGGGTATTTCCTGCCTAGCGCCATCACTCGGAGTTGGGGACGATTTAGGTGTCCGGCATCCAGGGATTTGATCCATGACATTAAGTGCGACTGCCTTCGACTTTTGTCGTCCCACCCGGGTCTAGTACTAGCGTCGTCTGACATTGTTGCGCATCTAGTCTGGAGGCGGGCCTGATCCGTTGAAAAGGCACCACATTTTAGAAACAAATTCTAAGAGAAACCGATATGGTCAAAAAGTGTAACAAATTTTATTAATGAAAAAGAATGCCAACTGGCAGAGTAACTAGAACAGGGGCATCAAATGTATAAATATTAAAAAAGTCAGGAACAGGTATCGCTGCACGGGTATTACAAACACTAAAAATAATAAATAATATTGTTATAAAGAGGTCAGATATACAATACCATAAGAAACTAGACTCAAGTATTCACAGGTATAGTGTGAAAGCGTATATAGGGCACGGGTCAAAGTTAACCGAGAAGTTGTGCGTTTTGTTTCCCATTTGGATGGTGTCACGGTGCGGCATCGGGAGTTGGAATCTCCATCCTTGGAATTTTTGCGGTGGGATAGAGTTCATTTGAATGCTGTGGGAAGTGATATTTGGGCCTTGGGGCTCATGGATGAGGTGAGAAGGCTTTGTCGTTGCAGGGGGACTCGCACGCACAAGGTGGCGGAAAGGAGGGGGATTTCTGAAGGTGGGGGTTTGCATAGAAGAGAGGGGGGAACCCAGTGCAGGAACGGGTTACCCCTGGTGGTGCAAGTAATTGGTGAGATGGGTTCTTGCTGGGTTGAGTCTCAGCGGGACATTTGGTGGGCAACATTTGGCTCGGTCTTCGAATCGGTATGGTGCGGCTGAGGGCAAGTGGTGGAGCCGATGTTGCATTGAACAGTTTTGGCAACCTTCATTTACCCCCCCTCCTTTCGGGTGTTCTTCAACGGGCATTTGCAATGTTTGTTTATTGTTGATGTTTTGAGTTATTTAATAAACGGGGCTGCTGTGGCATTTTATATCCAACGTCACGCAGTCTTTGTGTTTATTTTAGGAAAGAACTTGGGTGGGGGACGGTCAGTTGGTCAAGGTATGTCCTTTAGTCAGACTTTGCGGAGTCATGACATAATACAAATTTAATGAATTGAAGAAGACAAAAATATTCTGATAAAATAAATAATATAAATCTGAAAAATAATTCCTTAGGTTATATAATAAGCTGCTTTAGTTTTATGTAAACAAACTGTAGTACAATTCATGTTGTTTACTACTTTTTACTGTTTTCCGTTGTTTTATTACATTATTTTTATAGCCTGTAAAAAGTAGCAACTCCAATTGTTTACAGGAAGAAGCTAAAAGAATTATTTTGGGTTGTGCTCTCTTCTAGCTGTAAGGGCGGCTTTGCACGTTGCGACATTGCACGTGCGATCTCGATGGGGTCAAATCGAAAGTGACGCAAATCTGGCATCGCAGTCGATATCGCAACGTGTAAAACCTTTTTGATATGATGAACGAGCGCAAAAGCGTCGTTATCGTATCATCGCTGCAGGAGCGAGGAACATCACCTTACCTGCCGCCGGCTGCAATGAGAAGGACGGAGGTGGGCGGGATGTTTACATCCTCCTCATCTCCGCCCCTCCGCTTCAATTGGTCGCCTGCCGTGTGACGTCGCTGTGACGCCGCACGACCTGCCTCCCTAAGGAAGGAGGCGGGTCGCCGGCCAGAGAACGTCGCACGGCAGGTATGTGCGTGTGAAGCTGCCGTAGCGATAATAATCGCTACTGCAGCTTTCACTAGATATCGCACGTGCGACGGGGGCGGGACTATCGCTGCAGCATCGGTAACACATT
This sequence comes from Anomaloglossus baeobatrachus, assembly GCF_048569485.1. Taxonomy (NCBI): domain Eukaryota; kingdom Metazoa; phylum Chordata; class Amphibia; order Anura; family Aromobatidae; genus Anomaloglossus; species Anomaloglossus baeobatrachus. Next base: position 463,555,963 of record NC_134354.1, read on the forward strand.
GTTACCGATGTCGCAACGTGCAAAGCCCGCCTAAAGAAGTTTTATTGAAACATCATTCAAGATTTGTTAGACAGTAGCTTCCTATGACCTCTTTCTTTCATGCAATGTTAAAATGTATGCTCTCTATACTGGGACAGGTAGAAACTGTACTCAAATTTATGACTGGTCAATAACACATACAGCCAATATCTTTAAGGTGCATGTTAAATCTTTCATGAGTACATGGCTCAATACTGTAACTAACCAGACTGCATTTAATCAAACAGATTTTGCCCTCCAGCCGGATCAACCAGAATAATATCGTTCTACAGTGAATGAAAATATTCATTAGTACTAGGTGAGCGAGAAACACTAAGCCAGTAGAAGAAAATTAAATAGCTATGGCACACTGGCACTAAATGTCTGTTATTGAGCTTTGTTTATGCATCTCTTAAAGGGAATCGGTCAACAGGTTTTTGCTAAACCATCTGTATGATGTCTAGGCAGAGACCTGGATTCCAGTGATGTTTCACATACTGGACTGCCTGGTGCAGTTTTTATAAAAATCCCTGTTTTATTTGCTGAATTCTACCACTTCTCTGAATGCTGAGCTCTGTATAACTCCGCCGACACCACTGATTGACTTTCTGTGTCTCCATAGGCAGCAAGCCGCCAATTACTGGTGGGAGTGGGATTACATAGAGCTCAGAAATATAGAGAACTACATGGGAACGGGTTTACTAGTCTTCAAGTGATAAGTCTCCTGTTAATAAAACTATGACTTTATCAAAATTAAAGCAAGTATCCCAGTAAATGTGGAACTAGGGTCTTTGTCTATACATCCATACATCATCCTGCTCTCAGATTAACACTAATTCTGAAAAGGTAATAGTGCCCAAAACTGCTGATCAGCCCATAATGTGCTTAATGTGCATAACGTGCACCTATTCAGACAAGCATTCAACCTGCAGTAACCCTCAGTCCACTACAGTATGTAGCATGACCAGCTCTGTCCTCCCCTATTGTACCCTCACCCATTCCCTGTAGACTGTGAGCCTTTGTGGGCAGGGTCCTCTCTCCTCCTGTACCAGTCTGTTTTTGCAATGTTCATGATTGTTGTACTTGTTTTTTATGTATACCCCTTTTCACTTATAAAACGTCATGGAATAAATGGCGCTATAATAATAATAAATAATAATAATGTGTAAATTATATTTTTATGTTAATTACACACATTGCATTGGGACACCAAAGAGGGCAACTAGGGTAAGGCTGTGAGGCTGAAAGGTGAAATTTCCTTAATGTTGTCACCATAGACTTCATTATTCACTTTGATTTGTGTCCCAAATTTCAAGGGCACTGCCCCGAATCTCCAGGGTGCCCATATTTTTACACTTTAAACTAAGACAATTTTAAACAACTGATTGCTGTTGTACTGATAAGTAGCATCGACATTGCAGCCGGTCAGTGCACATATCCCAGTGCCTAGCAATTGTTTGGAGCTGACACTTTATGTTGTATGTCGTTTCCATCAATACAATTCACCAAAGTTTCCACTACTCCTTGTCACTTTAGTCCCTTTTGCTTACCTTGACTGTTGTCATCAGGGCTTTGCTTTACTGAAGTCCTTGCTGGTTCACTTCACTGGAGCATCCACCGATGTCATTTACTGAAATCCTTGATGTTTCTCATGTTTCAGCCAAGTAGAGAATACAGCCAGGTAAAGTAAGAAGCTACCTATATGTATATATACAGTATTAAAAGTGCTGAAGTGCATACTTTGCAACCCTTTCATCCCATGGCGTCTATCTGGGGTATGTGCATGCTCAGGAGCCATGGTGATGTGTCCACCATGATCCCGATAAGTATGCTAGCTGGATGCTGGCGGCGGGGCACATGCGCCAAACTGATCATTGTTATTGGTCAATGCTCTGGGCATGTGATTGGTTGCCTTGGCAATAAAAAGGTGCTGCTAGTAATAATGCACACTATTCCCATGAAGAAGCAGTTAATTAAACAAGCAAAACACATGTAGGGGTCTTCAGGGTTCTTCATCCCTTTCATGTTGGCCTTCCACCTTGTGCTACATCATTTTTGGTATGTTGTAACTGGCTATGCAAATTTGTTTTACTAGCGGCTAAATGATCGACAGGCCAGAATTCGCATCGCTTACTGCGCATGCGCCACTACCACCTCCTCCTCTCCTGCCACGCCTCCTCTGCTGTTGATCTGCCTGACTGCTCCTGGCCGCATTCCCGAGCTTCGCGCACCCGCTGCATGTCATGCACCTGCCGGGAAACCCGCCAATTTTCAAGACTGCAGTGAGTGGAGTGTCACAGAGATTAACCCTTACACCGCCAGCGTGCCACAGGGATTAACCCTTACACCGCCAGCCTGCCGGGAAACCCAAGATTCAAGGCTGCAGTGGAGTGCCACAGTGATTAACCCTTACACCGCCAGCCCACCAGGAAAACCGCCAAATTCAACTCTGCAGTGTAGTTCCACGGTGATTAACCTTACACCCACAACTGTATACAGATCGAGGGCTGTATACTGTTAGGGAGAAGGAGAGCTGTATACCATTGGGGAGGAGGGGAGCTGTATACTGTTGGGGAGGAGGAGAGCTATCTACCCTTGGGGAGAAGGAGAGCTATATACCCTTGGGGAGGAGGGGAGCTGTATGCTGTTGGGGAGGAGGGGAGTTGTATACCGTTGGGGAGGAGGGGAGCTGTATACCATTGGGGAGGAGGGGAGCTGTATGCTGTTGGGGAGGGGGGAGAGCTGTATACCGTTTGGGAGGGGGGGAGCTGTATACCGTTGGGGAGGAGGGGAGCTGTATAGAGTTGGGGAGGGGGAAGCTGTATACAGTCCGAGGGGGGAGCTGTATACCGTTGGGGAGGGGGGAGCTGTATACCGTTGGGAGGAGGGGAGCTATATACCGTTGGGGAGGAGGAGAGCTGTATATCGTTGGGGAGCTGTATACCATTGGGTTGGAGGGGGCCTGTATACTGTTGGGGAGGAGGAGAGCTATATACCCTTGGGGAGGAGGAGAGCTGTATACCGTTGGGGAGGAGGTGAGTTGTATACCCTTGGGGGGAAGGGGAACTGTGTGCATTGCTGATGTGAAAGAGGCCTTAGGCTAATTTAACATGAGCGCTGTTTCCATCGCTAATTGCTGCACTTTGGCTGCAAAATAGAACCCAGGAAAAGATTTTAAATTGCCGCCATGAAAAGCGGGCATTTTTACCAGCATTGAATAGTGCGGGAGCGCTCCACAGTGCGGCGCTATTGAAAAAGCGCTAGTGTGAAAGCCCTCTAAGGTGGCTTTCAAAGTACTGCTTTTTCATGGGCGCTTAGTGCTCGGGACAAGCACGTCGTTTGCCCGCTGGAGCGTGCTTGCTTAAGGCTATTTTCACACTTGCGTCGTTTGGCATCTGTCACAGTGCGTTGTGTGACGCTTGTGACGGATGCGTTGTAAATAGTGTGATAGTAAAGGCAACGGATTCCTGTGAAATAACACGGTGTGTTAGTTTTCTTTAGCCGAGAGAGAAAGAGCCCCCATTATCACCGCACACACCCAGCGCAATTCACTTCACTTGCTGCGTGGAGTTCACAGTGAGCGGCAGTGTTTTACGACCGCTCCTGTCAGCTTCATGTAGCAGAGCTGAAAGCGTTGTGGGACTGTGTTCTGTCCCCACTTAAAGGCGATGGAAGACGCGTAGTTGTGAGAGGTTGTGAGAATCTTACCTTCGTTTTTCCTATAGGTGGGGCAGACAGGACCAGAGCGCTCCAGAGTGAAACATGCACAAGCTGAGATGAAACAATGGTGGTTTATTTTCTCCAAAGGTTAGGACATGCAGAGTGCAGTAATCCAAGTACTTGGCATTGTAATTCTCCAGCGATGCTTGCCTCTGAAGCTACTACGTGGTCAGAAGACTTTGCTCCTAGTAGCTCCAATCCAATATGGGATGTTGTTCTCACAAACTCTGGTTTGGAAATGAACATACCAGGATGTGATGCAAGAGGGTCATCAGACACTCCCATGGGCTGGACAAAAGAAACAGAGGAGCCAAAAGGTCTGACCAGTAGATGTCAGCAGAGACAAGCATGAAAAACATTAAATAACAGTGTTAACTAAGACAAATAGAAACAGCACACTCCCCGTCTGAAATTCACTTTGGGGATTTCACTATTGAGTCCATAATACAACCTAAAAGGAAAGGCATGTTAAATGCAAAAACAAGCTCAATTGAGTCCAAAACAAGAAGGATGGCTCAAAGTTCAGGTCCGGTAGCGTTCATCCTGTAGGGACGCTCTCTATGGGCAAAAGCATAACAAGTTCGTGGATTGACCTTGCAAAGGTCTTCGTCTCACCTTTCCTGATGACCTTTAGCTCCACCTTCCGAACATTGCCGTCCTGACTGGGCAGTATCGTAGTAATCAGTCCCATAGGCCAGTCAGTCCTTTCAGTGGTCTGATCTTTCATGAGGACTAGGTCTTCTTCCTTGAGGTTCGGCTTGGGATGTCGCCACTTCTTTCTTCCTTGAAGAATGGTGAGGTATTCCTTCCTCCATCGGTTCCAGAAGTAGTCAGCCAAGTATTGAACCCGTTTCCAGTGTTATTGATAAGTGTTCGCGTGGGTGAACTCTCCGCTGGGCATTACCGCGTTGTCAGTTTTTTGGGTAATGAGAATAGTAGGAGTCAATATGGTTGGTGTTTCTGGATCCATGGTCACCGGCACAAGGGGTCTTGAATTGATAATGGCTGAGACTTCAGCTAAAAGAGTGACTAGAGTCTCATGTGTGAGTCTTGAGGAATTGATGTCCATTAGCATGGAGTTCAAGATGTTGCGTGAAATCCCGATCATCCTCTCCCAGGAGCCTCCCATGTGAGAACTGTGAGGGGGATTGAAGATCCAGGTGCAACCTTTCTCTGCCAGCTGATCTTGGATAGGTTTGGTGTCGATGTTCAGTTCTCTACATGCACCGACGAAGTTGCTTCCACGGTCAGACCTCAGCTGTTTCATTGGTCCTCTGATGGCAAGGAACCTTCTCAAGGTGTTGATTAGGCTGGAGGTATCCATGGACTCTAACACCTCAATGTGAACAGCTCGAACACTCATGCAGGTGAATAACACAGCCCACCGCTTGCTGTTTGCTTGGCCTCCGCGAGTTCTGCGTGTGGACACCATCCATGGTCCGAAAACGTCTAGGCCCACGTAGGTGAAAGGTGGCTCTGTAGAAAGTCTGTCTGTAGGCAAGTCAGCCATTTGCTGGTACAGTTGTTTTCCTCTCGCTTTACGACAGTGCACACAATCGTGCAGTATTTGTGCTACACGTCTCTTCATTCCAACAATCCAGAGGCCTGCAGACCGTAAAGCACCTTCTGTAATTTGCCTGCCTTGGTGTTCAGTCTTTTCATGGTGGTGTCGGATCAGCAAGACTGTAACATGGTGTTTGTTGGGAATGATGAGAGGATTTTGTTCTGCAACTCCAAGGTGAGCCTGATTTAAACGACCACCAACTCTCAGTAAGCCGAAACTGTCGATGACTGGGTTTAAATTGGCGAGAGGACTTCTTAATGGAATCTGCTGTTTGTTGTATAAACACTTCCATTCTATGGCGAATTCACTCTGTTGGAGGTGGCGTATTATGAGGGACTCGCTATGGGAGATGTCCTCAGCAGAAAGGGCTTTGTGGCAGACATGCCAGCGATGACAGTCTTTGTTTTTAAGGTCAGTACGACAGCATCTGGCGATATGCACTAACCTAGCGACAGTCCTGACGAGCCTCATCCAGCTGGAGAAACGTTCAAAACGTTGGCAACCGAGGTTGGAAGTTTTTTCTGCACTGGTGGCCAGGGTATTGACTTCAGCTCGGATATCTGGATCGTTGTCTGGAACTAGGATGCTGAAGGCTTCCTGGACACCTTCTTCTGACTGTCTCAGCAGGAACTCTGGACCTGTAAGCCAAGAAGAGTTAGCAAAAGAACTTATAAACGTAGGTCTAGTTGCGTGATCTGCTGGATTCAGTTCAGCTGGTACAGGTTCTGCTAGGTTGTTGCAGACTTTCATGTCCATAAAGGCGACGCTGTGTTCTCTCATTGCAGGCTTGCTGTTCATAGAACGCTGAAGAGAGTTAAATCTGGTCTGAGCTTGAGCTCGGTTGTTTGGGAGTCTTACCCTGGTAGATCGGAAGGGTAATGGAGAGACCCAATGGTTGGTTTTGTCTTTAGAAAACTCACAGTCCATTATTCCGATGAATTCTCTGTCATCTACTGACAAGGCTACTTTATCGTCGTCCTTGGTTGTGTGAAAGACTGATCTTCCCAAGTTGTCGATATGCAGAGAAGACGCGATGTCAGGTAGCTGTATTGTGTCTGGAGACTTCTCTTTCACTCCATAGTGATGAGGACATGGCTTTAAGTAGGTTGTGCGCCCATCTCCATGCACATAAGTCTTGAAGGAATCAATTTCTGATCGATCAACGCACACATTTCCTATGACTACCCATCCCAAGTCCAGTCTCTGGGCGTATGGTGCATAGTCAGGCCCATTACACTGCTGTCGCACCTTGTGTACCCTTAGATTGTCTCTGCTGAGCAGGAGTAGAATCTCTGCGTAATTGTCCAGAGGTGGGATAACACTAGCGAGGTGTCTTAGGTGTGGTTGATGAAATGCAGCTTCTGGGGTAGGAATTTCATTCCTGTGGCTGGGTATTTGGTCACATTCAACGAGCGTTGGTAGAGGTATTTCAGTCTTCCCATTGATAGGAGAAGCAACGAATCCCTGGGCTCTTCTGCCGCTAGTCTCTATGCGACCCGAGCAGATGTTCAAGGTGTAGGGTTCTGATGGTCCATTAATTCCGAAGGCTTCAAATAATTTGGTTCCTGCTAGGGACCGGTTGCTTTGGTCGTCTATGATGGCATACACCTTCATTGCCTTTTCTGGATGTCCCTCGGGATAAACCTTGATGAGGCATATTCGGGCACAACATTGCTGTGTTTGGCCCTCTCCACATACCTCTGAGCATGAGCAGGAGACGGCTGTGGTGGTGTCAGTCTGATTCTTGGACTCCCCGCCATGACTTGGAGTGGGAGTGGTGGTGACTGCAACCGGTGTGTCTCTAGCTAGCTGAGTTGAATGCATGGCTGAAACGTGTTTTTCACTATGACACTTCTCACACTTGACGATGGATTTACAGTCCTTGGCCATGTGCTCAAGTTATGCGCAGCATTTGAAACAGATCCCAAGCTCTGTGAAGACTTTCTTGCGCTCCTGTAGGGTTTTGGATCTAAACCCTCTGCACTTGTTCAGTGAATGCGGTTTTTTATGGATGGGACATTCTTGATTGAAAGACTTATCTCGTGATGAGATGGTGTTCTGTTTATCTCTGCGTGCTGGAGGTGATGGTAGCTCAGTCTTCCTGACACTCACAGTGTTCTTAATGTCTCTAATGTTTGTGTATGGCACCTTCATACCTTGATGATGATGTTGCAGCTGCCGAAGTGTTGAACTCTAGGAAGTCGAGGCTGGGGTCGTTCCTCATCTGGGCCTGCTCATCGATGAACTTGCAGAACTGAATAAATGGGGGAAAGGTGACGTCATGCATTCTTTTGTACCTTGAGACTGACGTTGCCCATTTCTCCCGCAGACTGTATGGCAGCTTCACCACGATTGGGTTCACTCCATGGGCTGTATCCAGGTAGCACAGCCCAGACAGACGAGGATCTCTTTTGGCGAGCTCCAGCTCCATGAGCAGATAGGTCTTGAAGCTTGTGGACTTCTTTAAGGTTGATCTTTGGGATGTCCTGCAGTCTCTTGAATAGGGCTTTCTCTATTGCTTCTGCGCTGCCAAAGGTGCGTTCCAGTCTCTGCCATGCAGCAGCGAGACCTGCTTCTGCTTGTCCCACATAGACGGTTCTGAGGCTCTTGATACGGTTTGTAGAGCCTGGGCCCAACCACTTGATCAGGAGTAGAGATGAGCGAACCGGTCGCGGTTCGGCTCGAGGTCGGTTCGCCGAACGGAGGTCTCGTTCGAGTTCGGTTCGTCGAACGTTCGACGAACCGAACTTGAACCAATAGGCTATAATGGGAGGCAATCACAAACACATAAAAATGCATGATAAATGTACACAAACAATTAATAAACATTGCCATAACACTTACCGGTCCCCGCAATCCCTCCTGCACTCTGTCTCCTGCAGCTATTCCATCCGATGATCGCTGAATCCTCCCGGTGACCGGCACTGCCAGCAGAGATGCAGGACCTATCGTGACGTCAAAATAGCCATGTGACCAGTCACGTGGCTATTATCTCATTGGCTACAGACTGGTCAGATGACTATGACGCGTCATGTAGGACCTGCGAGTGCATCTCTCCGGTACACGGTGCACATATGTGTATCGCCGTGTACCGGCGACATGCTCTAGCACACGGTCGACTCCCCATTCCGTTAGGGACCGGCTGACACAGCCGGTCATTAACGGAGATCACCGTTGCCATAGCAACGCAGTTAGCGGTGACGTCACCGCTAACCGCGGCTCCGAGAGCACCGTTGCTATGGTAACGCGTCTGTCAGCGTTACCGCTGTTACCGCTCACAGCCAGCAGCACTGAACTCTCACGGAGTGAAGGCTGCACGCTGCTTCCCGATTGTAGTGAGGATTGTAGTGAGGATGAGGTGCCCCAGCTCATCAAGTGATGAGCTGGGGAACCTCATCCTCACTACAATCCTCACTACAATCCTGAAGTGCAGTTTCTTCAAATTCATTTAAAGGCACTTGGAACGCTGAAATTGCTGCTTATAATTTAAGCCTCTATTAAAAACCTTTTTGCTTATGGATTGAAAAAAACTCTCCAGGTATCTGAAAAATCATATTGCAGTGATAGTTTCAATTGGCATTAAATATCATATGCCTTGAAGCATCACTTAATATACTATACTAGATTTAATAATTGCTCTACTACCGGCCGGGGTACTGCAACCAGACACCTGGTATCTGTTTGTTGCACTATCAATTACTTTTTCTTTATTTTTACTTTTATTTTTATTTCTACCATATGTGGTTTATTCTTCTTTCTTTTTCCTTGTTCTATTGTGTGAATTGTTTTGAATAAATTTGTGTCTAAAACAAGGATAGCAATAAAAAGTATAAAATATTAATAAAAAAACCTCTTATCAGCGCTGGTTTATTGGGGATTTATTGGGCTGACAGGGGGTAATAAAGATGGAGTCTCTAATGTGTCTGTGTATTTATTTCTATTAAAGTATTTTTTCTCTGTGTGGTGTCTTTTTTTTAACCCTTTATTGGAGATTCTTAATGGCCAGGTCAAACGTGCCTGACATTAAGAATCTCTGGCTTAATACTGGCTAGTAAAACAAAGCCAGTATTAACTCATGATTACCCAACAAGCCACCCGGCTCCAGGGCTGTTGGAAGAGTTGGATATAGCGCCAGATGATGGCGCTTCTATGAGAGCGCCGCTTTCTGGGACGGCTGAAATTCGCAGCAGAGGCGCCCAGAAACCTCGGGCTAACCTGTGCCGCGGATTCCAATCCCCAGCTGCCTAGTTGTACCTGGCTGGACACAAAAATGGGGCGAAGCCCACGTCATTCGTTTTTTAATTATTTCATGAAATAAGTGAAATATTTCAAAAAAAGGGCTTCCCTATATTTTTGGTTCCCAGCCGGGTACAAATAGGCAACTGGGGGTTGGAGGCAGCCCGTGGCTGCCTGCTGTACCTGGCTAGCACACAAAAATATGGCGAAGCCCACGTCATTTTTTTGGTGGGCAAAAAACTTCTGCATACAGTCCTGGATGGAGTATGCTGAGCCTTGTAGTTCTGCAGCTGCTGTCTGCTCTTCTCCATACAGACAGACAGCAGCTGCAGAACTACAAGGCTCAGCATACTCCATCCAGGACTGTATGCAGAAGTTTTTTGCCCCCTGAAAAAATTATGTGGGCTTCGCCATATTTTTGTATGCTAGCCAGGTACAGCAGGCAGGTACGGCTGCCCCCAACCCCCAGTTGCCTATTTGTACCCGGCTGGGAACCAAAAATAAAGGGAAGCCCTTTTTTTATTAGTTCATGAATTTCATGAAATAATTAGAAAACAAATGACGTAGGCTTCGCCCCATTTTTGTGTCCAGCCAGGTACCACTAGGCAGCTGGGGATTGGAATCCGCAGCACAGGTTGGCCTGAGCTTTCTGGGCCCCACTGCTGCGAATTGCAGTCTGCAGCCGCCTCAGAAAATGGCACTTTCATAGAAGCGCCATCTTCTGGCGCTGTATCCAACTCTTCCAGCACCTGCCTGCTATACCTGGCTAGCATAAAAAAATATGGCGAAGCTCACGTCCTTTTTTGTAGTTTTTTGGCAAAAAAAATAAAAAATGCTTCCCTGGATTTTCCATTGCCAGTGAAGGTAACACCAAGCAGTGGGGGTTAGCAGCCAGTAGCTGCTTGCATTACCCTTAGCTAGCAATACAAAAAATGCAGCGGGAGCCCATATATATTTTTTTTAATTATTTATTTAAATAACTAAAAACAAAATGGGCTTCCCTGTATTTTGATTGCTGGACATCACAGTGCTGTAAAAATAAATCTTTAAAAAAAATGACGTAGCGCTCCGCGGTATTTTTGATTCGCAGCGCAGATAAAGCAGACAGCTATGGGTTGCCACCCCCATCTGCCTGCCGTTACCTTGGTTGGCAATCAAAATACAGGGAAGCCCATTAATTTTTTCTATTTAAAAAATAGTTAAAAAAAATGACGTTGGGTCCCCCCATTTTTGATAGCCAGCTAGGGTAAAGCAGACGGCTGTAGCCTGAAAACCACAGCTGGCAGCTTTACCGTGGTTGGGGATCCAATGTGGAGGTCCCCCCAGGCTCTTTTTTTATAATTATTTTATAAATATTAATAATTACACAAAAAAAGTAGGGTCCCCTCCAAATTGGATCACCAGCCAAGGTAAAGCGGACAGCTGTGGTCTGGTATTCTCAGGGTGGGAAGGTCCATAGTTATTGGGCCTTCACAGCCTAAAAATAGCAGGCCGCAGGCACCCCAGACGTGGCGCATCCACTAGATGCGCCAATCCTGGCGCTTCACCCCAGCTCATCCCGTGCCCTGGTGCAGTGACAAATGGGGTAATAAATCGGGTTGATACTAGCTGTAAAGTCACCTGAGATCAAGCCCAGCAGTTTGTGATGTCATGGCGTCTATTAGATACCCAACATCATAAACTGTCAGTACTAACAAAAAAAAAATCGACAAAAGCAATTTATTTGAAAAAACAGTCCCCAAAACATTTCCTCTTTCACCAATTTATTGTAAGAAAAAAAATAAAGGGGTCCCACGACGACTCTGGACCGTCTAGAATATGGGGGGGAGACACTCAGGGAACGTATCCCCCATTTTCTAGGAGTGCGGACCCTTCATGTGAGGAGTGTGGGTGCAATGAATCTGCACTCACTCTCCCCGGGTCCACAGCAGCAGAGTCCATGTCGTAATGGTTGCTACCAAAGCTGCAATGCCCTACTCATGAGGTAAGGGCATGCCTAATCAGGAGAACTACTGTAGAGGAAGCTCTGCTCACTGGTATATAGGTGCTCAGAGGTAATAATAGATAAAATTAGTGAGTAACCTCGGCACTCTAAATCTCCCAGACTAAGTCAGTAAGTCACAACAGATAGTAATGCAAAATCACTCTTTATTGGTCCGTATTAAGAAAAAAAAATTTTTCATAAGCATATATGTTTTTGTCCAAAACAAGTTACAAATGACGTTTCGGCCTGAGCCTTCGTCAGATTGGACTTATCTGCATGTAATCATGAAAAATGACAATAATCAGTATCACATAAGAGTGAGAGAACAATAACATAAACTCGAACAATGTAGAGGTACAATTGGGATGCAGCAAAAAAATTGCAACACAGCAAGAAATGAAACACATGATACAAATGTCATAATACAGTACAAGGATAATATAGTAATGACAAATATGGGGTCAGAGTAGGCTTAGACAGCTCTGGTACGAAAGAGATGTCAATCATAAAGTAACATGTGCAGTAGGTGTAGAGCTACACTATGCATGGCAGAGCTAATGGGTAGTCCGACCATAGAAAAAGAACGGAGAAAAAGTGGAGAAAAAATGGAGAAAAAGTGGAGAAAAAATGGAGAAAAAGTGGAGAAAAGTGGAGAAAATGTGGAGAAAAAGTGGAGAAAAAGTGGAGAAAAAGTGGAGAAAAAGTGGAGAAAAGGTGGAGAAAAAGTGGAGAAAAAGTGGAGAAAAGGTGGAGAAAAAGTGGAGAAAAAGTGGAGAAAAAGTGGAGAAGAAGTGGAGAAGTGGAGAAGAAGTGGAGAAGTGTTTGTTAATGCCAGATGGGAGATAAATAATTTTTTACCTGCGCTGTCATTTACTGTAACGTGATCATCGGTGTACGGTGTATACCTGTGATCACGTGAGCGGGGACCGGAAAAAACGACCTGAATCATGATCTCCAGGGTCTCAGCTAGCCCTGAAACCCCGGAGATTTTCTGACGCCGGGGGGCGTTATTCACTTATTTCTGCCTGCTGTTTATAAACGGCAGATCAGAATAAGGCTACATTAACACGACCAAACAAAAAACAAAAAGCAGCACCAAATGTGCACTACAGCACTAAACATTCCAAACTGTACTTATTTAAAAAATTTTTTTTTTGAGATTTTTGGCAAAAAATTGCAATTTCTTGAGCTGCTTCGCCACGTCACGGCAAATCTCATTTGAAGCAGTCCTACACTAAAATATTTTTATAAAATGTGCCATACGGCCTCACATATGAATAGTAGAACTGCTCTTAGCAGCACTCACCTGGTCTATTTCAATCCCGTACCCATGACTGAGTCATGGCTGTGGGCGGGACAGGTCCAAGCAAATGCTGCATGAAGTAAATAGCCTGTGGACAAAGCCTGATGACTTAATGTGAACAGTCACCAACCGCCAAAATCTAGACAGATGGAATACATCCCAAATTGGGGTGCAAAGCAAGGTGGAGGTCAACCACCGACCAATTCAATGAAGAAAAAACAAAAAGCAGCACCAAATGTGCACTACAGCACTAAACATTCCAAACTGTACTTATTTAAAAAATTTTTTGAGATTTTTGGCAAAAAATTGCAATTTCTTGAGCTGCTTCGCCACGTCACGGCAAATCTCATTTGAAGCAGTCCTACACTAAAATATTTTTATAAAATGTGCCATACGGCCTCACATATGAATAGTAGAACTGCTCTTAGCAGCACTCACCTGGTCTATTTCAATCCCGTACCCATGACTGAGTCATGGCTGTGGGCGGGACAGGTCCAAGCAAATGCTGCATGAAGTAAATAGCCTGTGGACAAAGCCTGATGACTTAATGTGAACAGTCACCAACCGCCAAAATCTAGACAGATGGAATACATCCCAAATTGGGGTGCAAAGCAAGGTGGAGGTCAACCACCGACCAATTCAATGAAGAAAAAACAAAAAGCAGCACCAAATGTGCACTACAGCACTAAACATTCCAAACTGTACTTATTTAAAAAAAATTTTGAGATTTTTGGCAAAAAATTGCAATTTCTTGAGCTGCTTCGCCACGTCACGGCAAATCTCATTTGAAGCAGTCCTACACTAAAATATTTTTATAAAATGTGCCATACGGCCTCACATATGAATAGTAGAACTGCTCTTAGCAGCACTCACCTGGTCTATTTCAATCCCGTACCCATGACTGAGTCATGGCTGTGGGCGGGACAGGTCCAAGCAAATGCTGCATGAAGTAAATAGCCTGTGGACAAAGCCTGATGACTTAATGTGAACAGTCACCAACCGCCAAAATCTAGACAGATGGAATACATCCCAAATTGGGGTGCAAAGCAAGGTGGAGGTCAACCACCGACCAATTCAATGAAGAAAAAACAAAAAGCAGCACCAAATGTGCACTACAGCACTAAACATTCCAAACTGTACTTATTTAAAAAATTTTTTGAGATTTTTGGCAAAAAATTGCAATTTCTTGAGCTGCTTCGCCACGTCACGGCAAATCTCATTTGAAGCAGTCCTACACTAAAATATTTTTATAAAATGTGCCATACGGCCTCACATATGAATAGTAGAACTGCTCTTAGCAGCACTCACCTGGTCTATTTCAATCCCGTACCCATGACTGAGTCATGGCTGTGGGCGGGACAGGTCCAAGCAAATGCTGCATGAAGTAAATAGCCTGTGGACAAAGCCTGATGACTTAATGTGAACAGTCACCAACCGCCAAAATCTAGACAGATGGAATACATCCCAAATTGGGGTGCAAAGCAAGGTGGAGGTCAACCACCGACCAATTCAATGAAGAAAAAACAAAAAGCAGCACCAAATGTGCACTACAGCACTAAACATTCCAAACTGTACTTATTTAAAAATTTTTTTGAGATTTTTGGCAAAAAATTGCAATTTCTTGAGCTGCTTCGCCACGTCACGGCAAATCTCATTTGAAGCAGTCCTACACTAAAATATTTTTATAAAATGTGCCATACGGCCTCACATATGAATAGTAGAACTGCTCTTAGCAGCACTCACCTGGTCTATTTCAATCCCGTACCCATGACTGAGTCATGGCTGTGGGCGGGACAGGTCCAAGCAAATGCTGCATGAAGTAAATAGCCTGTGGACAAAGCCTGATGACTTAATGTGAACAGTCACCAACCGCCAAAATCTAGACAGATGGAATACATCCCAAATTGGGGTGCAAAGCAAGGTGGAGGTCAACCACCGACCAATTCAATGAAGAAAAAACAAAAAGCAGCACCAAATGTGCACTACAGCACTAAACATTCCAAACTGTACTTATTTAAAAATTTTTTTGAGATTTTTGGCAAAAAATTGCAATTTCTTGAGCTGCTTCGCCACGTCACGGCAAATCTCATTTGAAGCAGTCCTACACTAAAATATTTTTATAAAATGTGCCATACGGCCTCACATATGAATAGTAGAACTGCTCTTAGCAGCACTCACCTGGTCTATTTCAATCCCGTACCCATGACTGAGTCATGGCTGTGGGCGGGACAGGTCCAAGCAAATGCTGCATGAAGTAAATAGCCTGTGGACAAAGCCTGATGACTTAATGTGAACAGTCACCAACCGCCAAAATCTAGACAGATGGAATACATCCCAAATTGGGGTGCAAAGCAAGGTGGAGGTCAACCACCGACCAATTCAATGAAGAAAAAACAAAAAGCAGCACCAAATGTGCACTACAGCACTAAACATTCCAAACTGTACTTATTTAAAAAATTTTTTGAGATTTTTGGCAAAAAATTGCAATTTCTTGAGCTGCTTCGCCACGTCACGGCAAATCTCATTTGAAGCAGTCCTACACTAAAATATTTTTATAAAATGTGCCATACGGCCTCACATATGAATAGTAGAACTGCTCTTAGCAGCACTCACCTGGTCTATTTCAATCCCGTACCCATGACTGAGTCATGGCTGTGGGCGGGACAGGTCCAAGCAAATGCTGCATGAAGTAAATAGCCTGTGGACAAAGCCTGATGACTTAATGTGAACAGTCACCAACCGCCAAAATCTAGACAGATGGAATACATCCCAAATTGGGGTGCAAAGCAAGGTGGAGGTCAACCACCGACCAATTCAATGAAGAAAAAACAAAAAGCAGCACCAAATGTGCACTACAGCACTAAACATTCCAAACTGTACTTATTTAAAAAATTTTTTGAGATTTTTGGCAAAAAATTGCAATTTCTTGAGCTGCTTCGCCACGTCACGGCAAATCTCATTTGAAGCAGTCCTACACTAAAATATTTTTATAAAATGTGCCATACGGCCTCACATATGAATAGTAGAACTGCTCTTAGCAGCACTCACCTGGTCTATTTCAATCCCGTACCCATGACTGAGTCATGGCTGTGGGCGGGACAGGTCCAAGCAAATGCTGCATGAAGTAAATAGCCTGTGGACAAAGCCTGATGACTTAATGTGAACAGTCACCAACCGCCAAAATCTAGACAGATGGAATACATCCCAAATTGGGGTGCAAAGCAAGGTGGAGGTCAACCACCGACCAATTCAATGAAGAAAAAACAAAAAGCAGCACCAAATGTGCACTACAGCACTAAACATTCCAAACTGTACTTATTTAAAAAATTTTTTGAGATTTTTGGCAAAAAATTGCAATTTCTTGAGCTGCTTCGCCACGTCACGGCAAATCTCATTTGAAGCAGTCCTACACTAAAATATTTTTATAAAATGTGCCATACGGCCTCACATATGAATAGTAGAACTGCTCTTAGCAGCACTCACCTGGTCTATTTCAATCCCGTACCCATGACTGAGTCATGGCTGTGGGCGGGACAGGTCCAAGCAAATGCTGCATGAAGCAAATAGCCTGTGGACAAAGCCTGATGACTTAATGTGAACAGTCACCAACCGCCAAAATCTAGACAGATGGAATACATCCCAAATTGGGGTGCAAAGCAAGGTGGAGGTCAACCACCGACCAATTCAATGAAGAAAAAACAAAAAGCAGCACCAAATGTGCACTACAGCACTAAACATTCCAAACTGTACTTATTTAAAAATTTTTTTGAGATTTTTGGCAAAAAATTGCAATTTCTTGAGCTGCTTCGCCACGTCACGGCAAATCTCATTTGAAGCAGTCCTACACTAAAATATTTTTATAAAATGTGCCATACGGCCTCACATATGAATAGTAGAACTGCTCTTAGCAGCACTCACCTGGTCTATTTCAATCCCGTACCCATGACTGAGTCATGGCTGTGGGCGGGACAGGTCCAAGCAAATGCTGCATGAAGTAAATAGCCTGTGGACAAAGCCTGATGACTTAATGTGAACAGTCACCAACCGCCAAAATCTAGACAGATGGAATACATCCCAAATTGGGGTGCAAAGCAAGGTGGAGGTCAACCACCGACCAATTCAATGAAGAAAAAACAAAAAGCAGCACCAAATGTGCACTACAGCACTAAACATTCCAAACTGTACTTATTTAAAAAATTTTTTGAGATTTTTGGCAAAAAATTGCAATTTCTTGAGCTGCTTCGCCACGTCACGGCAAATCTCATTTGAAGCAGTCCTACACTAAAATATTTTTATAAAATGTGCCATACGGCCTCACATATGAATAGTAGAACTGCTTTTAGCAGCACTCACCTGGTCTATTTCAATCCCGTACCCATGACTGAGTCATGGCTGTGGGCGGGACAGGTCCAAGCAAATGCTGCATTAAGTAAATAGCCTGTGGACAAAGCCTGATGACTTAATGTGAACAGTCACCAACCGCCAAAATCTAGACAGATGGAATACATCCCAAATTGGGGTGCAAAGCAAGGTGGAGGTCAACCACCGACCAATTCAATGAAGAAAAAACAAAAAGCAGCACCAAATGTGCACTACAGCACTAAACATTCCAAACTGTACTTATTTAAAAATTTTTTTGAGATTTTTGGCAAAAAATTGCAATTTCTTGAGCTGCTTCGCCACGTCACGGCAAATCTCATTTGAAGCAGTCCTACACTAAAATATTTTTATAAAATGTGCCATACGGCCTCACATATGAATAGTAGAACTGCTCTTAGCAGCACTCACCTGGTCTATTTCAATCCCGTACCCATGACTGAGTAAATACAGTTTGGAATGTTTAGTGCTGAAGTGCACATTTGGTGCTGGCTTTTTGTTTTTTCTTCATTGAATTGGTCGGTGGTTGACCTCCACCTTGCTATGCACCCCAATTTGGGATGTTTTCCATCTGTCTAGATTTTGGCGGTTGGTGACTGTTCACATTGAGTCATCAGGCTTTGTCCACAGGCTATTTACTTCATGCAGCATTTGCTTGGACCTGTCCCGCCCACAGCCATGACTCAGTCATGGGTACGGGATTGAAATAGACCAGGTGAGTGCTGCTGAGAGCAGTTCTACTATTCATATGTGAGGCCGTATGGCACATTTTATAAAAATATTTTAGTGTAGGACTGCCTCTAATGAGATTTGCCGTGACGTGGCGAGGCAGCTCAAGAAATTGCAATTTTTTGCCAAAAATCTCAAATTTTTTTTATAATAAATACAGTTTGGAATGTTTAGTGCTGAAGTGCACATTTGGTGCTGGCTTTTTGTTTTTTCTTCATTGAATTGGTCGGTGGTTGACCTCCACCTTGCTATGCACCCCAATTTGGGATGTTTTCCATCTGTCTAGATTTTGGCGGTTGGTGACTGTTCACATTGAGTCATCAGGCTTTGTCCACAGGCTATTTACTTCATGCAGCATTTGCTTGGACCTGTCCCGCCCACAGCCATGACTCAGTCATGGGTACGGGATTGAAATAGACCAGGTGAGTGCTGCTGAGAGCAGTTCTACTATTCATATGTGAGGCCGTATGGCACATTTTATAAAAATATTTTAGTGTAGGACTGCCTCTAATGAGATTTGCCGTGACGTGGCGAGGCAGCTCAAGAAATTGCAATTTTTTGCCAAAAATCTCAAATTTTTTTTTATAATAAATACAGTTTGGAATGTTTAGTGCTGAAGTGCACATTTGGTGCTGGCTTTTTGTTTTTTCTTCATTGAATTGGTCGGTGGTTGACCTCCACCTTGCTATGCACCCCAATTTGGGATGTTTTCCATCTGTCTAGATTTTGGCGGTTGGTGACTGTTCACATTGAGTCATCAGGCTTTGTCCACAGGCTATTTACTTCATGCAGCATTTGCTTGGACCTGTCCCGCCCACAGCCATGACTCAGTCATGGGTACGGGATTGAAATAGACCAGGTGAGTGCTGCTGAGAGCAGTTCTACTATTCATATGTGAGGCCGTATGGCACATTTTATAAAAATATTTTAGTGTAGGACTGCCTCTAATGAGATTTGCCGTGACGTGGCGAGGCAGCTCAAGAAATTGCAATTTTTTGCCAAAAATCTCAAATTTTTTTTATAATAAATACAGTTTGGAATGTTTAGTGCTGAAGTGCACATTTGGTGCTGGCTTTTTGTTTTTTCTTCATTGAATTGGTCGGTGGTTGACCTCCACCTTGCTATGCACCCCAATTTGGGATGTTTTCCATCTGTCTAGATTTTGGCGGTTGGTGACTGTTCACATTGAGTCATCAGGCTTTGTCCACAGGCTATTTACTTCATGCAGCATTTGCTTGGACCTGTCCCGCCCACAGCCATGACTCAGTCATGGGTACGGGATTGAAATAGACCAGGTGAGTGCTGCTGAGAGCAGTTCTACTATTCATATGTGAGGCCGTATGGCACATTTTATAAAAATATTTTAGTGTAGGACTGCCTCTAATGAGATTTGCCGTGACGTGGCGAGGCAGCTCAAGAAATTGCAATTTTTTGCCAAAAATCTCAAATTTTTTTTATAATAAATACAGTTTGGAATGTTTAGTGCTGAAGTGCACATTTGGTGCTGGCTTTTTGTTTTTTCTTCATTGAATTGGTCGGTGGTTGACCTCCACCTTGCTATGCACCCCAATTTGGGATGTTTTCCATCTGTCTAGATTTTGGCGGTTGGTGACTGTTCACATTGAGTCATCAGGCTTTGTCCACAGGCTATTTACTTCATGCAGCATTTGCTTGGACCTGTCCCGCCCACAGCCATGACTCAGTCATGGGTACGGGATTGAAATAGACCAGGTGAGTGCTGCTGAGAGCAGTTCTACTATTCATATGTGAGGCCGTATGGCACATTTTATAAAAATATTTTAGTGTAGGACTGCCTCTAATGAGATTTGCCGTGACGTGGCGAGGCAGCTCAAGAAATTGCAATTTTTTGCCAAAAATCTCAAATTTTTTTTATAATAAATACAGTTTGGAATGTTTAGTGCTGAAGTGCACATTTGGTGCTGGCTTTTTGTTTTTTCTTCATTGAATTGGTCGGTGGTTGACCTCCACCTTGCTATGCACCCCAATTTGGGATGTTTTCCATCTGTCTAGATTTTGGCGGTTGGTGACTGTTCACATTGAGTCATCAGGCTTTGTCCACAGGCTATTTACTTCATGCAGCATTTGCTTGGACCTGTCCCGCCCACAGCCATGACTCAGTCATGGGTACGGGATTGAAATAGACCAGGTGAGTGCTGCTGAGAGCAGTTCTACTATTCATATGTGAGGCCGTATGGCACATTTTATAAAAATATTTTAGTGTAGGACTGCCTCTAATGAGATTTGCCGTGACGTGGCGAGGCAGCTCAAGAAATTGCAATTTTTTGCCAAAAATCTCAAATTTTTTTTATAATAAATACAGTTTGGAATGTTTAGTGCTGAAGTGCACATTTGGTGCTGGCTTTTTGTTTTTTCTTCATTGAATTGGTCGGTGGTTGACCTCCACCTTGCTATGCACCCCAATTTGGGATGTTTTCCATCTGTCTAGATTTTGGCGGTTGGTGACTGTTCACATTGAGTCATCAGGCTTTGTCCACAGGCTATTTACTTCATGCAGCATTTGCTTGGACCTGTCCCGCCCACAGCCATGACTCAGTCATGGGTACGGGATTGAAATAGACCAGGTGAGTGCTGCTGAGAGCAGTTCTACTATTCATATGTGAGGCCGTATGGCACATTTTATAAAAATATTTTAGTGTAGGACTGCCTCTAATGAGATTTGCCGTGACGTGGCGAGGCAGCTCAAGAAATTGCAATTTTTTGCCAAAAATCTCAAATTTTTTTTATAATAAATACAGTTTGGAATGTTTAGTGCTGAAGTGCACATTTGGTGCTGGCTTTTTGTTTTTTCTTCATTGAATTGGTCGGTGGTTGACCTCCACCTTGCTATGCACCCCAATTTGGGATGTTTTCCATCTGTCTAGATTTTGGCGGTTGGTGACTGTTCACATTGAGTCATCAGGCTTTGTCCACAGGCTATTTACTTCATGCAGCATTTGCTTGGACCTGTCCCGCCCACAGCCATGACTCAGTCATGGGTACGGGATTGAAATAGACCAGGTGAGTGCTGCTGAGAGCAGTTCTACTATTCATATGTGAGGCCGTATGGCACATTTTATAAAAATATTTTAGTGTAGGACTGCCTCTAATGAGATTTGCCGTGACGTGGCGAGGCAGCTCAAGAAATTGCAATTTTTTGCCAAAAATCTCAAATTTTTTTTATAATAAATACAGTTTGGAATGTTTAGTGCTGAAGTGCACATTTGGTGCTGGCTTTTTGTTTTTTCTTCATTGAATTGGTCGGTGGTTGACCTCCACCTTGCTATGCACCCCAATTTGGGATGTTTTCCATCTGTCTAGATTTTGGCGGTTGGTGACTGTTCACATTGAGTCATCAGGCTTTGTCCACAGGCTATTTACTTCATGCAGCATTTGCTTGGACCTGTCCCGCCCACAGCCATGACTCAGTCATGGGTACGGGATTGAAATAGACCAGGTGAGTGCTGCTGAGAGCAGTTCTACTATTCATATGTGAGGCCGTATGGCACATTTTATAAAAATATTTTAGTGTAGGACTGCCTCTAATGAGATTTGCCGTGACGTGGCGAGGCAGCTCAAGAAATTGCAATTTTTTGCCAAAAATCTCAATTTTTTTTTATATTAAATACAGTTTGGAATGTTTAGTGCTGAAGTGCACATTTGGTGCTGGCTTTTTGTTTTTTCTTCATTGAATTGGTCGGTGGTTGACCTCCACCTTGCTATGCACCCCAATTTGGGATGTTTTCCATCTGTCTAGATTTTGGCGGTTGGTGACTGTTCACATTGAGTCATCAGGCTTTGTCCACAGGCTATTTACTTCATGCAGCATTTGCTTGGACCTGTCCCGCCCACAGCCATGACTCAGTCATGGGTACGGGATTGAAATAGACCAGGTGAGTGCTGCTGAGAGCAGTTCTACTATTCATATGTGAGGCCGTATGGCACATTTTATAAAAATATTTTAGTGTAGGACTGCCTCTAATGAGATTTGCCGTGACGTGGCGAGGCAGCTCAAGAAATTGCAATTTTTTGCCAAAAATCTCAAATTTTTTTTATAATAAATACAGTTTGGAATGTTTAGTGCTGAAGTGCACATTTGGTGCTGGCTTTTTGTTTTTTCTTCATTGAATTGGTCGGTGGTTGACCTCCACCTTGCTATGCACCCCAATTTGGGATGTTTTCCATCTGTCTAGATTTTGGCGGTTGGTGACTGTTCACATTGAGTCATCAGGCTTTGTCCACAGGCTATTTACTTCATGCAGCATTTGCTTGGACCTGTCCCGCCCACAGCCATGACTCAGTCATGGGTACGGGATTGAAATAGACCAGGTGAGTGCTGCTGAGAGCAGTTCTACTATTCATATGTGAGGCCGTATGGCACATTTTATAAAAATATTTTAGTGTAGGACTGCCTCTAATGAGATTTGCCGTGACGTGGCGAGGCAGCTCAAGAAATTGCAATTTTTTGCCAAAAATCTCAAATTTTTTTTATAATAAATACAGTTTGGAATGTTTAGTGCTGAAGTGCACATTTGGTGCTGGCTTTTTGTTTTTTCTTCATTGAATTGGTCGGTGGTTGACCTCCACCTTGCTATGCACCCCAATTTGGGATGTTTTCCATCTGTCTAGATTTTGGCGGTTGGTGACTGTTCACATTGAGTCATCAGGCTTTGTCCACAGGCTATTTACTTCATGCAGCATTTGCTTGGACCTGTCCCGCCCACAGCCATGACTCAGTCATGGGTACGGGATTGAAATAGACCAGGTGAGTGCTGCTGAGAGCAGTTCTACTATTCATATGTGAGGCCGTATGGCACATTTTATAAAAATATTTTAGTGTAGGACTGCCTCTAATGAGATTTGCCGTGACGTGGCGAGGCAGCTCAAGAAATTGCAATTTTTTGCCAAAAATCTCAAATTTTTTTTATAATAAATACAGTTTGGAATGTTTAGTGCTGAAGTGCACATTTGGTGCTGGCTTTTTGTTTTTTCTTCATTGAATTGGTCGGTGGTTGACCTCCACCTTGCTATGCACCCCAATTTGGGATGTTTTCCATCTGTCTAGATTTTGGCGGTTGGTGACTGTTCACATTGAGTCATCAGGCTTTGTCCACAGGCTATTTACTTCATGCAGCATTTGCTTGGACCTGTCCCGCCCACAGCCATGACTCAGTCATGGGTACGGGATTGAAATAGACCAGGTGAGTGCTGCTGAGAGCAGTTCTACTATTCATATGTGAGGCCGTATGGCACATTTTATAAAAATATTTTAGTGTAGGACTGCCTCTAATGAGATTTGCCGTGACGTGGCGAGGCAGCTCAAGAAATTGCAATTTTTTGCCAAAAATCTCAAATTTTTTTTATAATAAATACAGTTTGGAATGTTTAGTGCTGAAGTGCACATTTGGTGCTGGCTTTTTGTTTTTTCTTCATTAACACGACCAATCCATTTTTGCGGTCTGCAAAAAACAGTCCGTTTTTTTTCACAGGTGCATCCGTGTGGCATCCGTTTCCGTTCCGTAGACGGTCCGTATGTCATCTGTTTGTCATCCGTGTGCCTTCCATTTTTTTTGTGTACTGCAAAAAAACTGAAGGAGGGTAAATGCATAAATTTACCCAGGATCCATAGCTTCATCCTACATGAGGCGGTCACATGTTCACTCCAGTGCCATTTTCTACTGCTTTTCACAGCGTAGAGCGCTCTGGTGATTTTCCTGTGCTTGTGCACTTCATATCAGTCTTTTCTGTGATTATAATGGCAGAAAGACACATAATGTCCCACTCTCCTGCATTTTGTAATTTTGCACCCTTTGGTGCCTTTCATGTGGCACTAAGGGGTGCTTAGCTTTGTATTTAGCCAAAAAAATGAAAAAAAAAAAATGACGTAGGGTTCCCCCTATTTTTGTAGCCAGCTAGGGTAAAGCAGGCGGCTGCAGCCTGCAGACCACAGCTGGCAACCTCACCTTGGCTGGTAATCCAAAACTGAGGGCACCCCATGCTGTTATTTTAAATTAAATAAATAATTTAAAAAAAACAACACGTAGGGGTCCCCCCAAAATTGGATCACCAGCCAAGGTAAAGCAGACAGCTGGGGTCTGATATTCTCAGACTAGGGAGGTCCATGGTTATTGGACTCTCCCCAGCCTAAAAATAGCAGGCCGCAGCCGCCCCAGAAGTGGCGCATCCATTAGATGCGCCAATCCTGGTGCTTCGCCCCAGCTCATCCCGCGCCCTGGTGCGGTGGCAAATGGGGTAATATATGGGGTTAATACCAGATGTGTAATGTCACCTGGCATCAAGCCCTGGGGTTGGTGAGGTCAGACGTCTATCAGATACCCGACATCACCAACCCAGTCAGTAAGAAATAAAAAATAGACGACAAACACATTTATATTTGAAAAAACACTCCACAATACATTCCCTCTTTAACCAATTTATTAGAAAAAAAAACAAATCCAGGTCTGGTGTAATCCAAGGGGTTGCCATGACGATCCACACTGTCCCAGTCAATGAAGAGCACGATGTTCCCCATTGGCTGGGAGAGCAGTGCAGTGACCTGAGCTAACATCAATGGGTCAGCCCAGGTCACTGCACGGGGGTGACAAGTGCTGCTGTCAGCGAGGTACATTACATGCGCTGATCTCTAGCACTGCCGACAGCACCTGTCACTGAGTTCAATGACAGCCAAGTATCGCGAGAGGCCCGTGACGTCACCGCTAGTCAGTCTCGGGTCGGAAGCGAGAGAAGGTGATGTGACAAGCGGCGGCCATGGAGGACAGTGACAGCGCTGAGGTCGGGATGGCGGGACTTCATCACCGCAGGTAAGCCGAGCGGGGCCATGTGTGCAGAGTGTGTGTGCAGAGTGTGTGTGCAGAGTGTGTGTGCAGAGTGTGTGTGCAGAGTGTGTGTGTGTGTGTGTGTGTACGTGCCGCGGGCAGGAGGGGGCGGAGTGAGCTGAGCGGGGAAGTGTGGACTTCCCGCATGTAACTAGGATAAACATCGGGTTACTAACAAAAGCGCTTTGGTTGGATACCCGATGTTTATCTTGGTTACCAGCTTCTGGCAGGCTGCCAGCGATGGCTCCTGCACACTGTAGCTGTAAAAAGCCCTGCTTTTTGCTGCTAGAACCGTTCTCGAACGTATCTAGAACTATCGAGCTTTTGCAAAAAAGCTCGAGTTCTAGTTCGATCTAGAACAGCCCCCAAAATCACTTGAACCGCGAACTTGTGAACCACGAACCGCGAACCGCGCTCAACTCTAATCAGGAGGTCGAGCTCCTGTTCTGCAGTGAAGTTGAGATTGGCGATGGCTGCCTTGAAAGTTGCTTTCCAGGCCCTGTAGCTCTCTGCACGATCATCAAATTTCGTGAGACTAGTGTTGATTAGCTCTCTGCTCACCATGAACCTGGCAAACTCAGACATATCTGATTTCTCACCACTTGTTGCCACGACGACTCGTGATGCCCCTGGGGCGTATGGGCTGCCTGGCGTGAATGGATGAGATGTTACCGGGTAAAATGACGTTGCTGCAGGGTTGAGCTGTGGTTTAGCCTCTGTAGATTCTGATGACCACTGCTTGAGCTGTGGAAGTGGGTCAGGAAACACTTGGTTGCAATCTTGCCGTGGTGACTGTGTTTGAGAGGGCACCTCTTGGTGACTGTTATTAATTTGCTCGGGTGCTTTAGGTGGCACTGGCACTGGTAGAGGTAAGTTGGAGGTTTCGGTGTTGTCGGCTTGGACGGTACTGCAAACCGGGGTTGCTACAGGTAACTGATTCAGTACATAGTCTCTTGTGTGATCAACTGGATTGTCTGCTTCCAGTGGTGGCGAGTCAGCTGGATCAGGAACTTGGATCAATGCTTGCTCAAGTAGTCTCACTTTAGCTAGCGCAACTTCCTCTTCCATCTGTGACCGAAGAATCTTTATCCGAGCCTCCGCTTCTGCCCTTTTGGCTTCCGCTTTAGCAGCTTCTGCTTTTGCATGGACTTCTACTTTAGCGGCTTCTGCTTTTGCAAGGGCTTCTGCTTTAGCAGCTTCTGCTTTTGCAAGGGCTTCTGCTTCTGCCCTTTTGGCTTCTGCTTTAGCGGCTTCTGCTTTTGCAAGGGCTTCTGCTTCTGTCCTTTTGGCTTCTTCCTCTACTTCTCTTTCTGTGAAGGAACATCTCACCTTGGATTCCTCTGCTCTTATGCGGGCCTCTAGTATCCTGTTGCTCAGGGCTGAGCTTCTTGAGGATGATGACCCGGATGACCGAGAGGAACGTCTAGATGAGGTTGATCGGTGTGATCTGGTTTCTTGCTGGTGAGAGATACGGTGTTCGGCCTTGTCTATGGCATCTTGCACCTTGGCATCTCTTTCCTTGTCTACCTCTTCTGCCTTGCTCAGGTCTGAAAGAGCTTCATCAATTTTAGTCTTTTAGAAAGGTAATGTACCTTGTTGACAGTCTCTTGTATCTTTCATGAGCTGTGTTCAGCCGTTCCAGAGCGGCTTGTAAGCATGTGGCATCACCTGATGAGGATTCAAGTCTTGACATGTAATAGGTGACTCGTTCCCACTGTTCCTCCGGGTGTTCACATAGCTCATCTTTCATAGTGTGATAGTTTTCAGTGGCCTTTATCGTGGGTTTGGAAGAGCGCTTCGGTCGGACAACTTGGTCTGCTGAAAGCGTGGGCTCTGCCTCCTGGGCTTCATAATGGACAGTATCAGATTGTATTTGCTCTGTTTCAGCAGTGGGGAACTGTCCAAGGTCTTTTTCGGCCATTTTGATTTAAGGTGTACTGTCTCTTTAAGAAACTTGACTTTTGAATAGGGGTCCAAAAATCGTTGTGCAGCTCTGCAAGGACTCCCTGATGAGATTCCCAAGGTGTATTTAGTAAAACTTGGGGTTCGCAGTCCAGCAATGTGCAGTAATGAGGTATAATGTACTGCAAGTCTATAGAAGTGGTATGGCTAGAGGGAAACAGCAGGTGCATAAACTGTCCCTTTACAATGCAAGCAGAGGTGATGCAGGATGTGGCAGATGGGAGAGCTTCCCCTTAGGCTTGTCCAGGCATGCACTGTGCAGGCAGACTAGTGCACAAGGCTTGTTGCTAGGCAGATTACATGCAAAGTTACAGGGTTCTTAGGGATCTGTAGCCGGGGTATTGAGCTCTTAAGCAGTCTTCTGACTGATTGGGCTCTCCAGGAAGTTTTGCTTTGGGCTCTTAAGCAGTCTTCTGACTGTTCTGTCCCCACTTAAAGGCGATGGAAGGCGCGTAGTTGTGAGAGGTTGTGAGAATCTTACCTTTGTTTTTCCTATAGGTGGGGCAGACAGGACCAGAGCGCTCCAGAGTGAAACATGCACAAGCTGAGATGAAACAATGGTGGTTTATTTTCTCCAAAGATTAGGACATGCAGACTGCAGTAATCCAAGTACTTGGCATTGTAATTCTCCAGCGATGCTTGCCTCTGAAGCTACTACGTGGTCAGAAGACTTTGCTCCTAGTAGCTCCAATCCAATATGGGATGTTGTTCTCACAAACTCTGGTTTGGAAATTAACATACCAGGATGTGATGCAAGAGGGTCATCAGACACTCCCATGGGCTGGACAAAAGAAACAGAGGAGCCGAAAGGTCTGACCAGTAGATGGCAGCAGAGACAAGCATGAAAAACATTAAATAACAGTGTTAACTAAGACAAATAGAAACAGCACAGACTGCTTGAGGATTACGCCGGACCTGGAGGGGTATGTGGGGATTAATAGAGTGGTTTTTTGTCTTTTATTCCAAATAAAGGATTTTTCAGGTGTATGTGTTTATTTACTTTCACTTACAGGTTAATCATGGGGATGTGTCTCATAGACAGTGCTCTGGCAGCGGAAGTTCCTCCATCGTCGCGATGGATACTTGATACACATCCTGTATCGGCGAAATACAAGAACCGGGAGGCCGGCGATGGAACGGAAGGTAAGGTGAGCATAATATGTGTGTGTGCGTGCATGCTTGTGTGTGTTTGTTTGTGTTTGTGCATGTGTGGAATGGCACAATAGGGGACCAGGATGGGACATTGAACAAGTTGTGGAACGAATTGTCTGAGCTTGCAATATTTCCTATGGGAAATCTTGCTTTGCTAGATGAGTAAATTGGTTTACAAGCACACACCCAGAACGGATTGTTCTCGTAAACCAAGGTTCCACTGTATTTAAAAAAATTAAAAAAATTAACCCCAAACACCTGCAAAGGCTTCCTAAGCATTTAAAATGGTCCCTAAGGAGACTTTCACACCAGCGCTTTTTCACTGCTAAATTGTGCGATTTTAAATCACTTGGAAAACCGCTCAGAACACCGCTGGGAAAATAGCCTTTTTGTTACAATGAATGCCTAAGGACTTAAAAACACTACCGCTTAAGGCCACAATCATATCAGCACAGTTCCTGAGCGCTTTTTTCAGGCACTGTAAAAGCACTCGTGAAAAGTGCTTTGAAAAGCACTGTCGTGAAAGCAGCCTAAGGTCTCATGCGCACGTTGCGTACTTACATGCATTTACGCTGCGTAATGCACTGCAGCGTAAATGCATGCGTCCTGCCTTCCCTGCACAATCTATGTAGATTGTGCATGAGACGTGCCCATGTTGGTTTTTTGAACGTAGCGAGTTGGGTGCTAAAATTTTGACCCAAATCCGTGCATTCATAAAAGCAGCATGTCAATTATTTGTGCGTTCTGGATGCAGCTCTCACTCTGTCTATGGTGGGGGCAGCATCCTGAGCGCATAAAATTGGCTTTTTTTCTCAAAAAAACTGCATTCATTCTGCAGTCTTTTTGCAGCGATTTGAAGAGCACATGTGCTGTCATATCGCTGCAGAATATTCAGCAGATACGTGCGCATGAGCCCTAAGGCCAGTTTCACACTAGTGCTTTTTTTTCCAGCGCTAATCATTGTGCTTTTCCAGTGTCGCTGCAAAATAGAACATGGGATTTTTAAATAAAAAAAAAAATCTGAAGGTAAAGCTGTCACTTTTCGAGGAAGCATTGACTAAGGCTGCTTTCACACTTGTTGTGTGCGGCATCCGCTGCAATCCACCGCCTTGAGGAATTGCGGTAACCGTTGCAGGAAGCCATTTATTCCTCATAGGCTTCTATTAAGGGCGGATTGCAACGGATGGTCTTGCGTTGCATCGGCCCCGTGGCGCATCAGTTGTTTTGTCGGGGACCGTCAGTGACCGTCGGGCGGAAGGAATGCTGAATGTAGCGTTTTTTGTTGCTGTAAAAAAACGCACTCCGCAGGATTCCGTTGGGATCCGTTAAGAGGCATAATGAATGTCTACGGTGCTGTATTCCGTCGCCATGCATTTGGCGACGGATTCCAGTGCCCGATTCCGTCAAGTTCTACTGAGCATGCTCACCATGTCCAGCAGAACGTTCTAAATTGTTTAAAATTACTCCTGGTCTTTCTCTCTGTTGGTCAGTCTCTCTCCCTTTCACCCCCTCTCTCATACTCACCAATCACTGGTGCGGCGCTGCATGGCTGTCACACAGCTCTGGCGGCTTTTCCTCTTTTGAAAATGCCGGCCACTCATTATTCCATCTCGTATTCACTGCTTTCCCCGCCCACCGGCGCCTATGATGGGTTGCAGTCAGACACACCCCCACGCTGAGTGACAGCTGTCTCACTGCAACCAATCACAGCCACCGGTGGGCGGGTCTATATCGTGCAGTAAAATAAATAAATAAATAATTAATTAATTAAAAAAAAACAACGTAAGGTTCCCCCCCAATTTTGATACCAGCCAAGGTAAAGCCACATGGCTGAAGGCTGGTATTCTTAGGATGGGGAGCTCCTCGTTATGGGGAGCCCCCCAGCCTAACAATATCAGCCAGCAGCCACCTGGAATAAACACATACACCCAAAAAAATACATTAATTGTAATAAAAGACAAAAAAACACCCTCTTTCACCACTTTATTAATTCCCAAATACCCCTCCAGGTCCGGCATAATCCTCACACGGTCCCACGACGCTTTCAGCTCTGCTACATGAAGCTAACAGGAGCGGTCATAAAACACTGCCGCTCGCTGTGAGGTCCACGCAGCAACTGAAGTGAATCGCACTGTCAGCATGGACGTCACTCAGGTAGTGCCGGTGTGTACGGTGATGATGGGTGCGGTAGTGCCGGGGTGTGTGCGGTGATGATGGGTGCGGTAGTGCCACGGTGTGTGCCATTATGATGGGTGCGGTAGTGCTGGTGTGTGCGGTGATGATGGGGGCAGTAGTGCCGGGGTGTGTGCGGTGATGATGGGGGCGGTAATGCCGGGGTGTATGCGGTGATGATGGGGACAGTAGGGCCGGGGTGTGTGCGGTGATGATGGGGGTGGTAGTACTGGGGTGTGTGCAGTGATGATGGGGGTGGTAGTGTCGGTATATATGCGGTGATGATGGGGGTGGTAGTGCCGGGGTGTGTGCGGTGAGGGGGGTGGTAGTGCTGGTGTGTGCGGTGATGATGGGGGCTCTCTCTCGGCTAAAGAAAACTAACGCAATGTGTTATTTCACAGGAATCTTTTGCCATTTCCAGCCAAAGTGCAGCAATTAGCGATGGAAAAAGCGCTCATGTTAAATTAGCCTAAGGCCTCTTTCATATCAGCACTTTTGAGAGCGCTAATTACTACGATTTTGCAAGCAGCGATTACCGCTCGCAAAAGCGCTTGGTGAAAGAGCTTTTTTTTAATATTGTTTCCTATGGCCTTTTAAGCCCTAGCACTTAAAAATCTTTGTGCTATGACACTATTTGCCAAGTGCTGGAAAAAGCCCATGTTCTTCAAGCTCACTGGCGCTTTTTTGAACACTTCTTACAAGCGCTTTGCTAGGTGCCAAATGGGCGCTTTTCATAGCGCTTTTCCAGACATGGGCTACAAGTGTCGCATTTCCTGTGTTATGCCACTCATGAACAAACAATGCCACAAGCCCCTCATGTATGCAGCCACACCACGTATGCAACCCCCCATGCATGTGACCCCCCCATGTATGCAGCCCTTATGTGTCGGTATATAGGTCCTCCCATTTCTCCATATGAAGCTTCCCCAATGCACAAAGTTCCCCTTCCCCCCAAGGGTATACAACTTCCCTCCTCCCCAAAGGTATATAGCTCTCCTCCTCCCCAACAGTATACAGCTCTCCTCCTCCCCAATGGTATACAGCGCAACTCCTCCCCAATGGTATACAGCTCCCCTCCTCCCCAACGGTATACAGCTCCCCTCCTCTTCAAGGGTATACAGCTCCCCAACGATAAACAGCTCTCCTCTTCCCCAACGGTATACAGCTCCTCACATCCCTAACCATATACAGCTTCCTCCCAACGGTATACAACTCCCCTCCTCCCCAATGGTATACAGCTCCCCCCCTCCCCAATGCTATACAGCTCCCTGCCCCTCCCCAATGGTAAACAGCCCCCCCCTCCCCAATGGTATACACCTCCCCGCCCCTCCCCAATGGTATACAGCTCCCCTCCTCCCCAAAAGTATACAGCTCCCCTCCTCCCCAAGGGTATACAGCTCTTCTCCTCCCCAAGGGTATATAGTTCTCCTCCCCAACAGTATACAGCTCTCCTCCTCCCCAACAGTATACAGCTCTCCTCCTCCCCAACAGTATACAGCTCTCCTCCTCCCCAATGGTATACAGCTCTCCTCCTCCCCAAGGGTATATAGCTCTCCTCCTCCCCAACAAGCTCTCCTCCTCCCGAACAG
Organism: Anomaloglossus baeobatrachus; assembly: GCF_048569485.1. Lineage (NCBI taxonomy): Eukaryota > Metazoa > Chordata > Amphibia > Anura > Aromobatidae > Anomaloglossus > Anomaloglossus baeobatrachus. The sequence continues at coordinate 463,587,623 of NC_134354.1, forward strand.
TATACAGCTCTCCTCCTCCCCAACAATATACAGCTCCCCAAGGGTATACAGCTCCCCTCCCCCCAAAGGTATACAACTCTCCTCTACAACGGTATACAGCTCCCCTTCTCCCCAAGGGTATATATCTCTCCTCCTCCCCAAGGGTAGATAGCCCTCCTACTCCCCAACAGTATACAGCTCCCCTCCTCCCCAAGGGTATAGAGCTCTCCTCGTCCCTAACGGTATACATCCCCCCGATCTGCATACAGCTTGCTGTATACAGTTGTGGGTGTAAGGGTTAATCACCGTGGAATTACACTGCAGAGTTGAATTTGGCCGGCGGGCTGGCGGTGTAAGGGTTAATCCCTGTGGCACGCTGGCGGTGTAAGGGTTAATATCTATGACACTCCACTTACTGCAGTCTTGAAAATTGTCGGGTTTCCCGGCGGGTGCATGACTGGTGGCGGGTGCGCGAAGCTCAGGAACGCGGCTAGGAGCAGGCGGGCAGATCCACAGGAGAGGAGGCGTGGCAGGAGAGAAGGAGGAGGTAGCGGTGCATGTGCAGTAAGCGATGCGAATTCTGGCCTGTCGATCATTTAGCTGCTAGTATTTGTTTTCACATGACTATGTTGATTGCCTTTTGTTAAAACAGGTGACCAGATGTCTCAATGCTGGTAATGCACTGATTTTTCTATATGCAATTAATAGTGATGAGCGAGTACTAAAAAGCTCGGGTGCTCGAGGCTCGGGCCGAGCCTCCCAAGATACTCGTGTACTCGGCCCGAGCAACGAGCCCAATGTTATCCTATGGGAGACCCGAGTATTTTTGTGAAATGACCCCCCGGCAGCATGGAGAAACCCTAAAACTGTCACAAAAGTCTCAGAAGAGTGCTCAAATGACATGGCATCAGCATGGGGAAGACCCCTTGAAGCATTTATCACTCAAAAGTCACAGCTGTGAACAATTTTGTCCGAGTTTTACGCCATTTTTACGGACTCACCAGAAAACCTTGCAAAATGACCCCAAAATGAATTTTCATGGCGGAAATGTTAAGGGCACATACCCAATAGTGAGATAGAGCTGGTGTATGTTACTTTTTGAGATTAATACATGAAAGATTTTACATAAACATTGTGTGGCACTCCGATGTCCAAAACGCACGTTTTGTGCTTTTTACTAGCGATGTCGGTCATTTTTTTTTTCATTCTATCTCCCGTCGGTCGGTCTCGCTCTGTCGGTCTCTCTCTGTCTTGTCTGTCCCCCTCTCACAGTCTGTCGGTCATTCTCCCCCCTCTCTCTTACTCACCGTTCGCCGATCACTGCTGCGGCACTGCACGGCATTCACACTGCTCCTGCGGCTTTTCTTCTTTTGAAAAAGCCGGCCGGTCATTAATCAATCTCGTATTCTCTGCTTTCCTGCTTTTCGGCGCCTATGATTGGTTGCAGTGAGACACGCCCCCACTCTGAGTGACAGGTGTCACACTGCACCCAATCACAGCAGCCGGTGTGTGTGTATACTGTGCAGTGAAATAAATAATTAAATAATTAAAAAAAACGGCGTGCGGTCCCCCCCAATTTTAATACCAGCCAGATAAAGCCATACGGCTGAAGGCTGGTATTCTCAGGATGGGGAGCGCCACGTTATGGGGAGCCCCCCACCCTAACAATATCAGTCAGCAGCCGCCCAGAATTGCCGCATACATTATATGCGACAGTTCTGGGGCTGTACCCGGCTCTTCCCGATTTACCCTGGTGCGTTGGCAAATCGGGGTAATAAGGAGTTATTGGCAGCCCATAGCTGCCAATAAGTCCTAGATTAATCATGTCAGGCGTCTATGAGACACCCTCCATGATTAATCTGTAAATTACAGTTAAAAAACACACACACACGAAAAATCCTTTATTAGAAATAAAAAACAATAACAAAGTCCCTCATTACCAATTTATTAACCCCGACAAACCCTCCATGTCCGGTGTAATCCACGGTCCTCCAGCGTCGCGTCCAGCTCTGCTGCATGCAGGTGACAGGAGCTGCAGAATACACCGCCGCTCCGGTCACCTCCACGCAGCTAATGAGGTGAGTATAGCGATCAGCTGCTGTCACTGAGGTTACCTGGATCCAGCGGTGGCCGCGGGTAACCTCAGTGACAGCAGCTGATCGCGCTACTCACCGCCGCTCCGGTCAGCTCCATGCACCAACTGAGGAGAGTATAGCGATCAGCTGAGCTGTCACTGAGGTTAATCGCGGCCACCGCTGGATCCAGCGGTGGCCGCGAGTTACCTGACTGACAGCAGCTGATCGCGCTTCTCACCTCAGTTGCTGTGTGAAGCTGACCGGAGCGGCGGTAAGTAGCGCGATCAGCTGCTGTCACTGAGGTTACCCGCGGCCACCGCTGCATCCACCGCTGGATCCAGGTAACCTCAGTGACAGCTCAGCTGATCGCTATACTCACCTCATTAGCTGCGTGGAGGTGACCGGAGCGGCGGTGTATTCTGCAGCTCCTGTCACCTGCATGCAGCAGAGCTGGACGCGACGCTGGAGGACCGTGGATTACACCGGACATGGAGGGTTTGTCGGGGTTAATAAATTGGTGATGAGGGACTTTGTTATTGTTTTTTATTTCTAATAAAGGATTTTTCGGGTGTGTGTGTTTATTTACTGTAATTTACAGATTAATCATGGAGGGTGTCTCATAGACGCCTGACATGATTAATCTAGGACTTATTGGCAGCTATGGGCTGCCAATAACTCCTTATTACCCCGATTTGCCAACGCACCAGGGTAAATCGGGAAGAGCCGGGTACAGTCCCAGAACTGTCGCATATAATGTATGCGGCAATTCTGGGCGGCTGCTGACTGTTATTGTTAGGGTGGGGGGCTCCCCATAACGTGGAGCTCCCCATCCTGAGAATACCAGCCTTCAGCCGTATGGCTTTATCTGGCTGGTATTAAAATTGGGGGGACCGCACGCCGGTTTTTTTAATTATTTATTTATTTATTTTACTGCACAGTATAGACACGCCCACCGGCTGCTGTGATTGGGTGCAGTGTGACACCTGTCACTCAGCGTGGGGGCGTGTCTCACTGCAACCAATCATAGGCGCCTGTGGGCGTGGAAAGCAGGGAATATGAGATGGCTGTGTACAGAGCACAGCGCGCCGGCCGGTATAAAGGCTCGGTCACGCTGTGCAGGCCGGCCAATCACTGCAATTCCACAACTAACAGGGCTGTGGCATTGCAGTGGTCTGCCAGCCAATCCCTGCATGAGGGCTGGCTCTCAAAAGAGCGCCAACATGCAGAAATGAAGACCACGAGTAAAGCACGAGTATCACGAAATTACTCGGTACCCGCCGAGTAGCCCGAGTACAGTGATACTCGTGCGAGTACCGAGTAGTAACAAGCATACTCGCTCATCACTAGCAATTAACTGTTCAATTCTTTTTAAACATTGTATGGTACACTGTGCTTGGTGTCTGGTCAATTATGGTCACTGCTTTTTTCACCTCTCTATTTTTGTTTGTGGCTATTTTCTTTAATTTTAATGGATTTAAAGGGAACCAACAAGCAGGTTTTTACATATAAAATACAGGCAGTGCCAGTGCCACAGGCACTAAGGTGCTGGTTCAAATCATACCATTAGTTTAGAGATCCGATGCTTGATTGTACTATTACCACCATTGCCAATGTTGGTGGTGCGTGCACATTACTAGTTTGATGTATTCTTCAACAAAATGGCGTCAGGATCGGTGCATGTGTGTACTGCAATCTCTGGCAACATTTTACTGATGACACTGAGGAGACAACTAAATGCAGTGGCGTTGCTTGGGCTGATGAAAAAATAATTAGTTGTACAAAATTTAAATAAAAAAATGGAGGCAAGCCAGGAGGAGGAAGCATTTCTGAGTAGAGATCAGCGATGTTCGAGGTTCGAGGTTTGCCAATTTCATGTTCGAGTGATTTTGGGGGGTGTTCGAGTCGTTAGACGAACTCTAACGATTTGCTAAAAGTTCGGCAGTTCGAGTTACATTCAAGAACAGTTCGAGCACCAAAAGTGTGGCTTTTAACAGTAAGTATGTGCGCACCTTTCGTATCTGCATGCGTCCTGCGTCCCCAGCACAATCCCTCTCTCTTTCTTACTCACCGATCACGGGTGTCTCGCTGCACGGCTGTCACAAATCTCCAGCGGCATTTCTTCTTTTGAAAATGGCTACGGCTTCATTATTCAATTAGTTATTCCATGCTTTGACCACCCACCGGAGCCCATGATTGGTTGCAGTCAGACACGCCCCCACGATGAGTGACAGCTGTCTCACTGCAACCAATCACAGCCGCCGGCGGGTGGATCGTGCAGTAAAATAAATAAATAAATAATAATAAAAAAAAAATGCGGTTCCCTCCATATTTGATACCAGCCAGGATAAAGCCACACGCCTGGAGGCTGGTATTGTCAGGATGGAGAGCACCACATTATGGGGAGCCCACCACCATAACAATATAAGCATGCAGCCGCCCAGAATTGCTGCATCCATTAGATGCGGCAGTCCCAGGACTCCACCCAGCTCATCCCAAATTGCCCTGGTGCAGTGGCAGTCGGGGTAATGAGTTAATCATGACAGGCGTCTCCCCGAGATACCTTCCATGATTAAACTGTAAGTAAAAGTAAAGAAACACACACAACGAAAAATCCTTTATTTGGAATAAAAGACAAAAAACACCTCATTTACCTTTTTATTAATCCCCAAACAACATTCCAGGTGCGACGTAATCCACACGACACTGCCAGCTCTGCTACATGAAGATGACAAGGAGCGATTTGTGTCCTCTCCACGTAGCACCTGAAGTAAGCCGCGCTGTCACCAGACTTCACTCTGCAATGTAGACTTCAAGATTACCAAATCTGCCTATGTTTTGCATTAGAGCCAGTGGCTCAATGGTTAGAGCTCCCGTCTAAGAAGCAGAAGGTCCCGTGTTCAAGTCCCCGCCGTCCCGGTAAAAAATGTAATTAATTTTAAATTATAATTATTATTTATTTATAATTATAATTTAATTTAATTATGCACTGAGGGGAGGAGCCGGACATCAGCTGTGAGCTGCGGCACACACTGCTAAAATCAGAGCAGTTCACGGAATGAGGCTGCCTTGCTCTCTCCTCTCTCTCTCTTTCTCTCTCTCTCTTTCTCTCTCTCTTTCTCTCTCTCTTTATCTCCCTCTCTCTCTCCTCTCTCTCTCTCTTTCTCTCTTTCTCTCTCTCTTTCTCTCTCTCTTTTTTCTCTCTCTCTCTTTTCTCAGTCTCTCTTTTTCCCTCTCTCTCTCTTTTTGTCTCTCTCTTTCTCTCTCTCTTTCTCTCTCTTTCTCTCTTTTTTTCTCTCTCTCTCTTTTTCTCTCTCTCTTTTTCCCTCTCTCTCCTCTCTCTCTTCTCTCTCTTCTCTCTCTCTCCTCTCTCCCTTCTCTCTCTCTCTTCTCTCTCCCTCTCTCTCTTCTCTTTTCTCTCTTTTCTCTCTTTTCTCTCTCTCTTTTCTCTCTATCTTTTCTCTCTTTTCTCTATCTTCTCTCTCTCTTCTTTCTCTCTCTCTCTCTCACACCTGGCGATGATCAGCTGATGCGGTCACCTGACGGAATCAGCTGACACTATAAGTCGAGCAGTGAGGCTGGCTTTTTACCGCCCGGCTGGGTAAACTATCAGCTGATGCTGTCAGACAGGAGTCTGCACAGAAGTGTGTAGTTTTTGGCTTTTTTTTGTACTGATGCATCAGCTGATTATATAAAAGCCATTTATACAACCAGCTGCTGTGTCATGTGATTCAGGCCCTTGAACCTGACACATCATCTGATCGCTTTGCCTTCCAGCAAACCAATCAGATGATATTGATCCGGATTGGACAGCGCGGGACCCTTGACCCAGGATTATTGCAGAGGGGGGTTCTTTATTTCAATAAAGATGGAGTCACTAATTGTGTTGTGTTTTATTTGTAATTAAAATATGTTTCTGTATGTTGTGTTTTTTTTTATCTGTACTAGAAATTCATGGTGGCCATGTCTAATATTAGCGTGACACCATCAATTTCGGGCTTAGGGCCAGTTGATAATATACAGCTAGCCCTAACCCCATTATTACCCAGCGAGCCACCAGTCACCAGGGCAGCTGGAAGAGATGGATACAGCGCTAGAAGATGGCGCTTCTATGAAGGCGCCATTTTCTGGGGAGGCTGCGGACTGCAATTCGTAGCAGGGGTGTCCAGAAAGCTTGGGCACCCTGAGCTGCGGATTCCAATCCCCAACTGCCTAGTTGTAACTGGCTGGACACAAAAATTGGGCGAAGCCCACGTCATTTTTTTTTTAATTATTTCATGAAATTCATTAAATAATTAAAAAAAAAAAGGGCTTCCCTATATTTTTTGTTCCCAGCCGGGTACAAATAGGCAGCTGGTGGTTGGGGGTAGCCCGTAGCTGCCTGCTGTACCTGGCTACCATACAAAAACATGGCAAAGCCCACGTAATTTTTTTGGGGGGGGCAAAAAACTCCTGCATACAGTCCTGGATGGAGTATACTGAGCTTTGAAGTTCTGCAGCTGCTGTCTGCTGTTTGTCTGTATGGAGGAGAGCAGACAGCAGCTGCAGAAGTACAAGGCTCAGCATGCTCCATTCACTAGTGTATGCAGAAGAGCAGACAGCAGCTGCAGAACTAGAAAGCTCAGCATACTCAATCCAGGACTGTATGCAGGAGTTTTTTGCTCCACAAAAAAATGACGTGGGCTTCGCCATATTTTTGTATGCTAGCCAGGTACAGCAGGCAGGTACGGCTGCCCCCAACCCCCAGCTGCCTATTTGTACCCTGCTGGGAACTAAAAAAAATTAGGGAAGCCCTTTTTTTAAATATTTCATGAAATAATTAAAAAAAAAATCGACTTAGGCTTCGCCCCATTTTTGTGTCCAGCCAGATACATCTAGGCAGCTGGGGATTGGAATCCGCAGCACAGGTTGGCCCGAGCTTTCTGGGCGCCTCTGCTGCGAATTGCAGTCCGCAGCCGCCCCAGAAAAGGGAGCTTTCATAGAAGCGCCATCATCTGGCACTGTATCCAACTCTTCCACCAGCCCTGAAGCCGGGTTGCTTGCTGGGTAATAATGAGTTAATAATAGCTTTGTTTTAATAGCTAGTATTAGGCCAGAGATTCTTAATGTCAGGCAAGTTTGACACGGCCATTAAGAATCTCCAATAAAGGGTTAACAAAAAGACACCACAGAGAGAAAAAATACTTTAATAGAAATAAATACACAGACACACTTAGAGACTCCAAGTTTATTACTCCCTCTCAGCCCTCCACGATCCTGCTCTTCTGTCTTCTTTCTCCTTCAACCCATGCAGCTCTGCTACATCAGACAGCACTGCATGGGAGGAAGACGCTGCTGCTCCCCATGCAGTCTAATCACTCAGTGGCTGTAAGCCGTGACCTCACGGCTAACAGGGGGGTTACCATAGCAACGGTGCTCTGATCACGTGATTCCCAGTGCCGCAATTCCCCAGTCGTGGCATCTAGTCCCTGCATGTGGGCTGACTCTGTAAAGAGCACCCAGATGCAGGAATGGGGAAGCCGATCATGTGCCAGAGCATTTCGCCGGTACACGGAGATGCTGGAACGATCACCACGTACCGGAGAGATGCACTGACAGCATCTAGCATGACGTCTAGCCATGTGACCAGTCTGTAGCCAATGAGATAATAGACATGTGACTGGTCACATGCTATTTTGACATCACGATAGGTCCTATCATCAGTGCTGGTTACCGGGAGGACGTAGTGATTATCGGAAGGAAAAGCGGCAGGAGACAGAGTGCAGGACGCGTCGCAGGGACCTGTAAGTGTTATGGCAATGTTTATTAACTGTATGTGTACATGTATAATGTGTTTTTATGTGTTTTTGTTTGCCTCCCATTGTTTTCAAAGGGGTTCGAGTGGTTCTTCGAATGGTTCATCGAACGTTCGTCGAACGGAGCCTCCGTTCGATGAACCGAACTTGCACGCTTGGGGGGTGGCTCATCTCTATTCTTGAGGAACCAGCCCACGAAATCCCACACCGATGCTCAAGCCACTGCACCAATTATGTAATTTCTAAAGGTTTAATAAAGGATTTTTATGCAATCAAGCATCCAATCTCTAAACAAAAGGTATTATTTGAATCAGCATCTGTTGCACCAGTATGGCGCTGCCTGTACTTTATTTGTGAAAAACCTGCTGGTTGGTTCCCTTTATTAAAAGAAGATAATTTTGTAAGTTTTTAAAGCTAGATTTTGTCTCCTTGGTACCAGTAGTCTAAGGGGTACTTTGCACACTACGACATCGCAGGTGCGATGTCGGTGGGGTCATGTCGAAAGTGACGCACTTCCGGCGTCGCTCTCGACATCGTAGTGTGTAAAGCCTAGATGATACGATTAACGAGCGCAAAAGCATCATAATCGTATCATCGGTGTAGCGTCGGCGAAAACCATAATTACCTTGCTGCGACGGTCCAATGTTGTTCCTCGTTCCTGCGGCAGCACACATCGCTGTGTGTGAAGTCGCAGGAGCAAGGAACATCTCCTACCTCCTTCACCGCGGCTCCTGTCGGCTATGCGGAAGGAAGGAGGTGGGCGGGATGTTTACGTCCCGCTCATCTCCACCCCTCCGCTTCTATTGGCCGCCTGCCGCGTGATGTTGCTATGATGCCGCACGGCCCGCCCCCTTAATAAGGAGGCGGGTCGCCGGCCACAGCGACGTCGCAGGGCAAGGTGAGTGCATGTGAAGCTGGCGTAGCGATAATTTTCGCTACGCCAGCTATCACCACATATCGCAGCTGCGACAGGAGTGGGGACTATCGCACTCGGCATCGCAGCATCGGCTTGTATCCCTAAGTGTGGCCTCACTAGTGACTTGTAGAGTGGCAAAACTATGTTTTTGTCATGAGCATATATGCCTCTTTTAATACATTCCATCATTTTATTTGCCTTTGACTGCAGCTGCCTGGCAGTCGTCACTAACAATGAGTTTGCTGTCCATCCATATATTCAAATTTTTTTACTCAGTTGACAGTTTTACTCAGTGTTTTACTCTTTAGTACATAATTATGCAATTTGTTTCCTCAATTTATCTACATTAATCTTCAATTGCAATTTCTCTACTCAAAACTCCAACTTACGCAAATCTTTCTGTGATATTAAAATATCCTCCTCTGTGTTGATTACCTTAAAGAGTTTAGTATCGTCTGCAAATATATAAAATTAGTGATGGGCGGACCCCCAAATACCTAGGATCGGTGGGTCCAACCGGGTTTAAAAAAACCCACCTGGTTCGGGCTCAGAATTGATCCCGGATATCTGGCCAAATGCCGGCCCCTATATAAGTCTATGGGCAGGGGTGGGATTCAAATTTTTAACAACAGGTTCTCTGTAAACCCCGCCCTGTTGAAAACCACACCCATTCTGTAACCACACCCATTTTGTTAGCCACACCCATTTACTGTACACACACTTTCCTCAACCAAAAAATACAAGTAATTTAAAGTAAAATCTCTTTCCCCTTCTTCCCCTCCTATACCTTCACTCTCCTGTCCAGTACAAGTTGTTCCAGTCACTGTCAGTCATATTGTATTAAACGGTTTTTCTACAATTTTTAAAAATTATTACTAAAGGAGCCCTGCTAAAATTTGAACGTACGACCTTCCCCATACAGATCTCATCCCATGTGGTCTCTTTCCCCTTCAGATCCCATCCCATCATGGCCTTAATCCTCCTACAAATCCCATCCCATGTGGCTCCTTTCCCCCTACAAATCCCATCCCATTATGGCCTCTTTCCCCTGCAGATCCCATCATGGCTTCTTTACCTAGCAGATCTTATCCCATGTGCTCCTTTTCCCATATAGCTCCCATGGTATGTGGCCTCCTCTCCCCATATAGATCCCATCTATGCGGCCTCCTCTCCCCATATAGTTCCCATCTATGCAGCCTCCTCTCCCCATATAGCTCCCATCTTATGTGGCCTCCTCTCCCCATATAGCTCCCATCTATGCAGCCTCCTCTCCCCATATAGTTCCCATCTATGCAGCCTCCTCTCCCCATATAGCTCCCATCTTATGAGACCTCCTCTCCCCATATAGCTCTCATCTATGCAGCCTCCTCTCCCCATATAGCCCCCATCTATGTGGCCTCCTCTCCCCATATAGCTCCCAGCTATGCAGCCTCCTCTCCCCATATAGCTCCCATCTATGCAGCCTCCTCTCCCCATATAGTTCCCCATCTATGTGACCTCCTCTCCCCATATAGATCCCATCTATGCAGCCTCCTCTCCCCATATAGTTTCTATCTATGTGGCCTCCTCTCCCCATATAGCTCCCATCTATGCAGCCTCCTCTCCCCATATAGCTCCCATCTTTATGCGGCTCCTCTCCCCATATAGCTCCCATCTTTATGCGGCTCCTCTCCCCATATAGCTCCCACCTTTATGCGGCCTCCTCTCCCCATATAGCTCCCATCTTTATACGGCCTTCTCTCCCCATATAGCTGCCATCTTTTGTGGCCTCCTCTCCCCATATAGCTCCCATCTTTTGCGGCCCCTCTCCCCATATAGCTGCCATCTTTATGCGGCTCCTCTCCCCATATAGCTGCTATCTTTATGCGGCCCCTCTCCTCATATAGCTGCCATCCTTATGCGGCCCCTCTCCACATTTAGCTCCCATCTTTTGCGGCCCCTTTCCCCATATAGTTCCCATCTTATGTGGCTCCTCTCCCTGCATATTCGGCTCACTGAGTGCTTACCTGCTCCAAGCATCGGCGGCCTCTCCTCTGTCTTCCTTCCTCCGCTGCACTCTGCACACTGATGCTGACAGACGGCAGTAGGAGGAGCTACCTCCTCACACTGCTGTGACCTCTGCAGCGTCAGCGCATCGCTGCACGCCGGGTCAGGGAGCAGTGTCTTAAAGACACTAACACAAGTGAATACAGGGACTTGGATCGCCAGAGCTGTTTCTTGCCGGTTCAGGGAACTGGCTGCTATTTTAACAACCGGTTCACCAGAACCAGACAGAACCGGCTGAATCCCACCCCTTTCTATGGGGACCCAAATCAGGAGCTTAAAAATGGTGATAGAAAGGATAGAGGGATTAGAGCAAACATTTTATATTTACCAATCTGCACGCCACTGTACACTGCTTCCAGGCCACTCACTCTACTTCTGGGACTGCTCATTATCTTCATATATATGTACTGCTACTTCCACCCATTGGCAGTTCTAATGTCTCTGATTGGTTGTAATGAGACAGCGTGTCTGACTGCAACCAATCACAGACACTGTGTGTGTGTCTAGATTGGCATGACAATAAATAAAGAAATTGGCATAGGGTATGATACCCAGCACAGATAAAGCATAGAGCCAAGTACTCCCAGCCGTGTGCTTTTGGATGTGTATCAAAATAAAAGGAACCACTTGCGGATTTTTTTTTTTTTTAATTTCAATAGATAATTAAAAAAAAAACAATTTTGATATGCAGCCATGATAAAACTGAGAGCTGGGAGTTGGTATACTCAGCCTGGGGAGGCCCATGGTTATTGGTGCCCCCAGTCTAAAAATAGCAGCCTGCAGCTGCCCAGGACTGCAGCATATTAGGTGTGACAATCTTGGAACTTTACCTCGCTTATCCCGATTGCTCAGGTGTGGTGTCAATCAGGGTAATAAGGGGTTAATAACAGCTCACAGCCACTAAGCTGCCACTAAGCCCTAGATTGGTAATGGGAGTCATCTATAAGACCCCCCCATTACTAATCTGTAAGTGGAAAGAAATAAACACAAACACCGAGAAAATCCATTCATTGAAATAAAATATACACATACCCTCTTTCACCCCTTTATTAACCACCAAAACACCCAGGTCCAATGTAATCCACATGAGGTCCCATGACGATTCCAGGTCTGCTAAATCTTGTCACGCTCCCCGGGTCCCCTGTGCTGCCCTCCGGCTCACCTGTCACGCTCCCCGGGTCCCCCGTCTCGCTTCCCGGTTCCTTGGTCCGGTCACCGCCGCTCCCCGCTCTCCAGCACCCCTTGCCAGCGCGTCCCCAGCGTCCTGGTCCCCGCACCCGGCGTCCGTCGGCTTCACAGCCCCATCCTGGCCCTGCTGCTTCCTCCTCGCAGCTTCCTGCTCTGGCTTCTGGCACTCGGGCCGCGCGCATGCGCATTAGGGCGCGCGCGGTCATTGACCCTTTCTTAAAGGGCCAGCGTCCATTAACAGGAAATGATGCAAAACAGGTACAGGGTATAAAGGGGGTTTATGTCCAAGGGGGCGGGGCCTGATCTTCGTGTTTCTTAAGCTAGGAGTCAGGTCTCCTGGTGTATATGTGTATATACTCACCTATCTCTCTTGTAGAGCCGTGCCTGCCTCGCCATCCGGTCCAGACCGAATCCCGAACCCCGAACGCAGTCCATCTGCCATCCTGACAGTCCGTACCATCTCGGATCCCTGCGGTGACCTGTCATCTCGCTCCAAAGGTTCCGGACCCCGCCTGACATCTTCTCGGCTTCCGAACCTGAGCTGCGTCACCCGGACTACCACCAGTGACTCCGTAGTCCCAGGGACTTCTCCGTTATACTCCTGTGCACGGACTGTTCTGCTGCCTATAGTGCTCCAGCTACCGGACCCCTTACCACCATCTAGGAGTTCGGCCCAGTGGATCCACCTCCTGGGTCTGCCCGTCCACCTGGCCCTGACAGTAAGATCAGGCCATGGATCCCGCTGCAGCACTAGCAGCCGTACAGGAGGAACTCCAACGCCAGCGTGAGACTCAGACCCGCATGCTGCAATTTATGTCTTCTGTGGACGCCCGCCTGAACACGCTACAAGCGGCAGTCACGTCTTCAGCATCCCGGGCCTCCACTAGTCAAGCCACGGCTCCAGCTCCCGTGGCGACTTCTTCAGATACTTCCAGACTTCGTTTGGCCTCACCACCCCGGTACGCCGGAGACCCCAAGACCTGCAGGGGATTCTTAAACCAATGCTCCCTCCATTTCACGCAGCTGCCGCATTTGTTTGCCTCTGATCAAGCCAAGGTCGCCTTCATCATGTCCCATCTAGAGGGTGAGGCACTGGCGTGGATGAACCCCTTGTGGGAGAAGGGGGATCCTGTGACCACGAACATCCAGGACTTCCTGCAGGCATTCCGTGGCACCTTTGATGAGCCCGGACGCGCCTCCGCGTCTGCTTCGTCTCTTCTCCGGCTGCGTCAGGGGACTCTGATGGTGGGCCAATACGCAATCCGGTTTCGCACCTTGGCTTCGGAACTCGGGTGGAACAACGAGGCCCTAACCGCCGCCTTCTGGGAAGGACTCTCGGGGCGAATTAAAGATGAGCTGGCGGGTCGTGACGTACCGACCACCCTGGATGCCCTGATTACCCTAGCGACTCGAGTGGACATCCGCTTTCAGGAGCGATCCAAGGAAGTGTCCCGTGAGAGACGACCGGTACGGCATTCCTCTCCTCCGCAGAAGCCCGCCGTACTTCAGTCTTCGACAGCTGGGGTCCCCGTCCACGAGCCCATGCAGATCGACAGAGTGCGGCAGTCTGAACAACGTAGAGCTGAGCGGCTCGCCAAGGGCCTCTGCTTTTACTGCGGAGAGGACACACACCTGCTACGCTCCTGTCCTGAGAGGCCGGGAAACTCCAAAGCCTAGGGTTGGTAGGAGAGGCCACCCTAGGTGCTGGGACTCTCTCAGACCCGGTTACATGGACTGTGCAAGTGACAACGGGAGAGACGCGGTTCACGGCTGAGGCATACCTCGATTCCGGGGCAGCAGGCAATTTCATCCAGCAGGCCACGGTGGACAAGTACCAGGTGCCTGTTACTCCACTTGACAAGCCCCTCGTGATTGCCTCTGTGGATGGGAGACCCCTCTCTGACACCATCTCCTGGATCACCAAGCCGGTGGAACTGCGTATCGGTGCCCTGCACACCGAGAACATCGCTCTCTACGTCCTCCCACACATGTCCCATCAAATCCTGCTGGGACTTCCCTGGTTGCGGACACACGAACCATCAGTCAGCTGGGGCACTGGCGAAATCACCCGATGGGGCTCTTCGTGCCATGAGAAGTGCCTGAAGACCATACAACCCATCCGACGACCTCCGGTTCCAGAGAACCTACCGGGGCTGCCCTCGGCCTATTGGTCCTTTGCAGACGTCTTTGATAAAAAGGAATCCGAGGTACTTCCGCCACATCGTCCCTACGATTGTGCCATCGACCTGCTCCCTGGAACTACACCACCTCGAGGACGGATATATCCATTGTCTCCAGCCGAAACAAGGGCCATGTCTACTTACATCACAGAGAGCCTGGCAAGGGGATTCATCCGGAGATCCTCCTCTCCTGCTGGAGCAGGTTTCTTCTTTGTCAAGAAGAAAGAGGGCGACTTACGCCCATGCATAGACTCCGGGGTTTGAATCAAATCACCGTAAAAAACAAGTACCCTCTGCCGCTCATCCCTGAATTGTTTGACCGGCTTAGAGGAGCTCGTGTGTTCACCAAGCTGGATCTTCGGGGTGCTTACAATCTGGTCCGCATCCGCTCTGGGGACGAATGGAAGACCGCGTTCAACACTCGCGATGGGCACTATGAATACTGCGTGATGCCCTTCGGCCTGTGTAACGCCCCAGCCGTCTTTCAAGAACTGGTGAACGACGTCTTCCGGGACCTTCTTTACCTCTGTGTGGTAGTATATCTGGATGACATCCTTGTCTTCTCTCCGGACCTCCAGACCCACAGAGAGAACGTGCAGCTGGTTCTACAAAGACTGAGAGAGAATCGTCTGTACGCGAAGTATGAGAAGTGTGTCTTTGAGCAGTCTTCTCTCCCCTTCCTGGGGTACATCATCTCTGATACCGGACTGCAGATGGATCCAAAGAAGGTCTCCTCCATTCTCAACTGGCCTCCTCCTTCTGGACTGAAGGCAATCCAACGCTTCCTGGGATTCGCCAACTACTACCGCCAGTTCATCCCTCACTTCTCGGCTCTGACTGCTCCTCTCCGCTTTGACCAAGAAGGAGGCTAATCCAAAGGACTGGTCACCTGCGGCCGACGCCGCGTTTGGCTCGCTGAAGCGGGCATTTGCCTCCTCTCCTGTACTTCACCGTCCGGAGTTAAACCGCCAGTTCACCTTGGAGGTGGATACCTCCTCCTCGGGAGCCGGAGCAGTGCTCATGCAGAAATCCTCCTCCGGGAAGATGGTGACTTGCGGATTCTTCTCCAAGAGCTTCTCAGCGCCTGAACGCAACTACACCATCGGTGACCGAGAGCTCTTGGCAGTCAAACTGGCTCTGGAGGAATGGCGCTACCTTCTGGAAGGAGCAGTGTACCCCGTTATCATTTACACGGACCACAAGAACCTGGAATACCTGCGGTCTGCTCAGCGACTGAACCCACGGCAAGCCAGGTGGTCCTTATTCTTTGCCAGGTTTGATTTCCAGCTCCATTTCCGACCCGCGGACAAGAATGTACGCGCTGATGCCTTGTCCAGGTCTTTCATGCCCATGGAGCAGGAGGAGGAGACTACCCAACCCATCATCTGTCCTAGCAAAATCATTCCGGTGGCCCCTGTCACCCTGGCCCAGATACCGCCCGGGAAGACCTATGTCTCTGAGACAGACAGGCAAAAAGTGTTACACTGGGGTCATGCCTCGAAAACAGCCGGTCATGCTGGTCAGAAGAGAACATGGGGTGCGATTGTACGCCATTACTGGTGGCCATCCCTTCGCACGGACGTCGCTGCTTTTGTCTCTGCCTGCTCCTCTTGTGCCAGGAACAAGACTCCCAAACACCTGCCATATGGCCGTCTTCTGCCTCTGCCGATACCTTCAGTTCCGTGGCAACACATAGCGATGGACTTTATTACAGACTTGCCATTGTCCTCCGGACACACAGTCATATGGGTCGTGGTGGATCGATTCTCTAAAATGGCTCATTTCGTCCCTATGGCTGGATTGCCCTCTGCTCAGGAACTCGCGGACGCCTACATACATCACATCTTCCGCTTGCATGGCTTTCCATCTCACATCGTATCCGATAGAGGAACTCAGTTCACCTCCCGCTTCTGGAGGGCTCTCTGCAACCATCTGGGAGTGACTCTGGACTTTTCATCTGCATACCATCCTCAGTCTAATGGCCAAGTGGAGAGGGTCAATCAAATATTGACCTCTTTCTTACGTCACTATGTCAACGCCCATCACGACGACTGGTCCACGCTTCTTCCTTGGGCTGAATTCTCCCATAACCACCACATCAGTGAGTCGTCCTCCAGCTCTCCCTTCCATGTCGTTTACGGACTTCAGCCCTCCGTCCCATTGCCTGTATCCCCTTCTTCGGATGTCCCTGCTGCTGATACTGTAGCCCGTGACTTTGCAACCATTTGGGACTCTGTCAAGGCGTCCCTTGGGCGTGCTTCCCTGCGGATGAAAAGACACGCAGACAAGAGACGTCTGGATCCTCCGTGTTTCTCTCCTGGAGATCTAGTCTGGCTTGCATCCAAGTACGTCCGATTGAAGATACCATCCTACAAGCTGGGTCCTCGCTACATCGGGCCGTTTAAAGTCCTCAACAAGATCAATGAGGTCTCCTACAAGCTACAGCTCCCGGCCACGATGAGGATACCCAACTCATTCCACGTCTCCCTGCTCAAGCCGGTTGTCCTGGGTCCCTTCTCCGCTGCTGCCAGTTCGGCTCCTCCTCCTATAGCCGATGACGACATCTATGCGGTAAGGGATATCGTGGCCATGAAGACCGTACGGGGTCGACAGTTCTTCCTGGTGGACTGGGCAGGGTATGGTCCTGAGGATAGGTCCTGGGAGCCCCGGGAGAATGTGGGTACTCCGCTGATCCGTGCCTTCCTGTCCCGGTTGCGGGGAGGGGGGCGTGGGGGGGGGTACTGTCACGCTCCCCGGGTCCCCTGTGCTGCCCTCCGGCTCACCTGTCACGCTCCCCGGGTCCCCCGTCTCGCTTCCCGGTTCCTTGGTCCGGTCACCGCCGCTCCCCGCTCTCCAGCACCCCTTGCCAGCGCGTCCCCAGCGTCCTGGTCCCCGCACCCGGCGTCCGTCGGCTTCACAGCCCCATCCTGGCCCTGCTGCTTCCTCCTCGCAGCTTCCTGCTCTGGCTTCTGGCACTCGGGCCGCGCGCATGCGCATTAGGGCGCGCGCGCGGTCATTGACCCTTTCTTAAAGGGCCAGCGTCCATTAACAGGAAAAGATGCAAAACAGGTACAGGGTATAAAGGGGGTTTATGTCCAAGGGGGCGGGGCCTGATCTTCGTGTTTCTTAAGCTAGGAGTCAGGTCTCCTGGTGTATATGTGTATATACTCACCTATCTCTCTTGTAGAGCCGTGCCTGCCTCGCCATCCGGTCCAGACCGAATCCCGAACCCCGAACGCAGTCCATCTGCCATCCTGACAGTCCGTACCATCTCGGATCCCTGCGGTGACCTGTCATCTCGCTCCAAAGGTTCCGGACCCCGCCTGACATCTTCTCGGCTTCCGAACCTGAGCTGCGTCACCCGGACTACCACCAGTGACTCCGTAGTCCCAGGGACTTCTCCGTTATACTCCTGTGCACGGACTGTTCTGCTGCCTATAGTGCTCCAGCTACCGGACCCCTTACCACCATCTAGGAGTTCGGCCCAGTGGATCCACCTCCTGGGTCTGCCCGTCCACCTGGCCCTGACACATCTGAAGTGATAGCCCATGGGCATAGAACTTGACTGCCCAGTGTGAGCTTCAGGCAGAGAATGAGCCACAGCAATGAGTGGTGACATCACTCAGGTTATTTGCAGTCACAGCTGGAGGTTCCCACGGTCCTCCACCTGTGATCACAGATAACCTGATCTCACGTGACCTCACTGAACTAAGTGACCTCAGTTCACACCCAGTTTAAATTGCACATTTAAACATGCTGCCTATTGGTGGTGGTCTGGGTAATGATACTCCCATCAATTTCAAGAACATTGGCCTGAAACACTCATTTCTGCAAGCTTCTGCATGCGTGCACAGAGTGGTGTACAGGTTCAGTAGAAGGTTTGTGAGCCCATACAATGCTCTCTGCATATGCTTTTGCAGGAGCTGGGCTCTGCTGCTTAGATAAGTCACAGGACTAGTGATGGGCAGACACAAACTGTAAATGTCCGGATCTGCACAATTTCAAATGTACCCCCTTGCCTGGGGTTGAAATTCTCATGGAATTCTGGGTATTTACCTGAGTCCGGAAACTCTGGAAATAAGTAATAAATAATGGAAATAAGAATGAAGCAAGCACTTCAAACTTACCGAGGCTACGGTGCAGCTGTAACTATTTCCAAAGCTGCTCATTCACTTCTGAGGCCGCTCATTATCCTTCATAGCATATTCGCTGCTTTCTTCACCAACCGGCGTTTGTGATTGGTTGCAGAGACTTGGCACTCAAGATCAATGTGAATAGTGGTTTTTATTGCAAAGAAGTTGTAGGACCAGCACAAGCACAGATTATTTCGGTCAAAAGACCTTCATCAGTGTGCGTGCAGAAGGTCCTCAGAAAGTATAGTAGAATGGTAAGCAACGTAGTTGGGTATGATGCGGTGTCCACAGATGGTGGTGGGACACCACGTCAAATCCACCTATGCTGCTTGCCTTGCTAATATACTTTTCCAGGACCCTCTTCTTGCACACTGATGAAGATCTTTTGAACGAAACGTATGTGCTTGTGATGGATCTACAAATTCTTTATGATAAAAACCACTACTCACATTGATCTTGAGAGCCAAGTATCTATATCTACTTGAGACTGTTTTGGACCCTACTTGTGCACCACCCCAGAAGTGCTGTGTGTATTAACTCACTATCTGATTAGTTGCAGTCAGACGTGCTCCCTGTCTGCTGGTGTATATTGTATAGTAAAAATAAATAAATAAAAAAAATTGTTGTAGGGTCCCCCATATTATGATACCCAGTACAGATAAAGCATATGGCTACAGGCTGCAGCCCCCAGCTGTGCGTTTATCTTGGTTGTGTTTCAAAATAATTGTAACCGCATACAGATTTATTTTTATTATTATTTAAATATTTAATTTTAAAAATCTGCGTGCGGTCCCCCCAAATTTTGATACCCAGCCATGATAAAGTCTAACAGCTGGGGCCTGGTATTCTCAGGATGGGAATACTTGTGCTTATTGGGCCCCTTGAGCCTAAAAATAGCAGCCTGCAGCCATCCAGGATCATCGCATCCATTAGATGTGACAGTCCTGACACTTTACCTGGCTCTTCTGATTGCTCTGGTGTGGTCGCAATTGGGGTAATAAGGGGTTAATGTCAGCTCACAGCTGCCATTAATCTCTAGATTAGTGATGGAGAGGGTCTATGTAATCCACACGAGGTCCCACGATGATTCCAGCTCTGTTACATCTGAAGCTCACAGCAAGTGCCATAGAAACTATGTAAGATATTAAAAACTGACCTTGACAATACAATACCGTATTACAAAAAGATCTGGATAAGATGTCAGAATGGGCAGATAGTTGGCAAATGAGATTTAATGTTGATAAATGTAAAATAATGCACCTAGGACGGAGTAATCCTATAGCTGCATATACATTAAATGGAAGTAAACTCGGGACTACAGAACAGGAGAAGGACTTGGGTATTCTCATTACATATAAGCTGAGCAGCAGTACTCAATGTCAGGCAGGAGCTGCTAAAGCAAACGAGATTTTAGGGTGTATAAAAAGATAGATTAGATCCCGGGATCCCAACGTATTGTTACCTTTCTATTAATCACTTGTAAGGCCTCATCTGGAATATGGGATCCAGTATTGGGCTTCACATTTTAAAAAGGACATACAGAAGTTAGAATCAGTTCAAAGGCGGCTAACTAAACTACTACAAGGAATGGAAGGCCTTCCACATGATGAGAGGTTGAAAAGGTTAGATTTATTTAGCTTAGAAAAAAAAACATCTCAGAGGAGATCTCATTTATATGTATAAATATATATGTGGTCAATATAAAGGACTGCGACATTACGTATTTCTTCCAAAGACCATACTAAGGACCAGGGGGCATACACTGCAAATGGAAGAAAAGTGATTCCGGCAGCTAAATAGGAAGGGCTTCTTTACAGTTAGAGCAGTCAGACTGTGGAATGCCCTAGAACAAGAGGTAGTAATGGCAGATATTATAACAGCTTGAAAAAAAAGGGCTGGATGATTCCTCAGTACACACAACATTGTCGGTTATAAGTGACTTAGAAACAGAATGTAGAATTGGTGGAGGAAGGTTGAACTAGATGGACCTAGATCTTTTTTCAACCTATGTAACTATGTAACATGACTACCCACTGTTACTAAAGAAGTACTCTGGAGTCAGGTTACCTGCGGTCACATGTTCTATGGTGCTTGCTGTGAATTCAGATGTAGCAAAGCTGGAATCATCGTGGGACCTCGTGTGGATTACGTCAGACCTGCACGGGTATTTTGGGGGTTAACAAAGTAGTGAAAGAGGGTGTTTTTTCTATTTTTTTCAAATAAAAGATTTTTTCGGTGTTTGTCTTTATGTACTTTCACTTCCAGATTAGTAATGGGGGGTCTCCAAGACCATCTTCATCACTAATCCATGGCTTACTGGCAGCTGTGAGCTGTGATTAACCCCTTATTACTCCGATTGCGACCACTTCAGGGCAATAAGGAAGAGTCAGGTAGAGTTCTGGGACTGTCACATCTAATGGATGCGGCAATCTTAGACAGCTGCAGGCTGCTGTTTTTAGGCTGGGGGACCTAATAACCATGAGTTTCCCCAGCCTGAGAATACCAGCTCCCAGCTGTTGGCTTTATCATGGCTGGGTATCAAAATTGGGGGGACGCGCACAGGTTTGTTTTAATTTGCAATTACTTTGCCCATTGTATTTTGCAATAACTAATATATATATATATATATATATATATAGGATGGGGGACATTATACCAAGAAGGACCCCAGGATGGGAGACATTATACCATGAGGGGGTCCAGGATGGAGAAAATAATACCATGAAGGGGCGTAGGATGTGGGATGTCGTACTATGAAGGAGTCAAGGATAGGGGACATTATACCATGAAAGGATTGAGGATTGGGGACATTATACCATGAGGGGGCTCATGATGGGGATATTCTGCCAAGAAAGGCTTAGAATGATGGACATTCATGATGGGTGACATTATTATAGGACTGTTTAGAGAATAGGGGATCAGGATGGGGTACATTATACCAGGAAGGGGCCAATGATGGGAGACATTATTATACAGTCATGGCCGAAAGTATTGGCACCTTTGAAATTGTTCCAGAAAATTAAGTATTTCTTCCAGAAAATTATTGCAATTACACATGTTTTGTCATACACATATTAATTTACTTTATTGGTATTGTAACAACACAAACAAAACATAGAAAAAAAAGGCAAACTGGACATAATTTTATACAAACCCCAAAAATGGGCAGGACGAAAGTGTTGGCACCTTTTCAAAATAGTGGGTAAACATCTTTGTTTCAAACATATGATGCTCATTCAAACTCACCTGTACTAAGTGACAAGTGTGAGCTGTAGCTCCGGCACCCCGGCACTAACCTGCCTCTCACCAACAGGGACGTCGACTCACTCACTGCCGTGGCCGATCTGTGTCCTCCCTTGCACTTCCACGGCCATCCAGATGTGCTCCTGCTTTCTCTTCCTCCCAGGGCCTGTGAATGCAGTACAGGTCCCCTGGGAGTGCACACATGCACAATTGCCCTCCTCTTAGGGCCTGAGCGTCATTTTTCGAAAGTGCCTGTCAGCCTATGGCACATGATGTCACTGCTATTTGATCCTTGCTCCTTGCTATGGAGTACGAAGAGGACACTGCTCGCTGTAAGATCACAAAGAGAGTAAGAAGTTATTGTTTATTTTTTTTTTATTTGAATTAGGACAGCCCCAGAGTTCCCAGGATGGGTGATTTTAAAAACTAAAGGACAGGAGACATTATTAAATAAAGGACCCAGCATGCGGGACATTATTACAGGAAGGCCCCAGTATGGGGGACATTATTAAAGAAAGGGATCAGGGTGTTGAAGGGGCACTACAGGGGAAAATTATTAGATAAAGGGCCGGTATATAGAACATTATTACAGGAAGGATGCAGGATGGGGGATATTATTGCAGGATGGGTCCAGGATGTAGTACATTATTACAGAATGGTGCCAAGATGCAGCACATCAGCACAGCACAGGATGGGTGCCTGGACAGCGGATAGTATTACAGGAAGGGACCCAGGACAGAAAACATTACAGGATGGGACCCTGAACAGAGGACATTGTGAAGAGATGCCATTTGCCACCAGTTTGGCCATATTTCAGAGCTGCAACGTTACTGAAGTATCAAAAAGCACAAGGTGTGCCATACTCAGGGACATGATCAAGGTAAGGAAGGCTGAAAAACCACCACCTTTGAACAAGAAACATAAGATAAAACGTCAAGACTGGGCCAAGAAATATCTTAAGACGGATGGATGGGCCAGAGGCTGATCATCAAAGGGCAGAGAGCTCCACTCCGACTCAGACACCAGCAAGGTGGAGGTGAGGTACTGGTATGGGCTGGTATCATCAAAGATGAACTTGTGGGACCTTTTCGGGTTGAGGATGGAGTGAAGCTCAACTCCCAGACCTACTGCCAGTTTCTGGAGGACAACTTGTTCAAGCAGTGGTACAGGAAGAAGCCAGTATCGTTCAAGAAAAACATGATTTTCATGCAGGATAATGCTCCATTGCATGCATCCAACTACTCCACAGCATGGCTGGCCAGTAAAGGGCTAAAAGATGAAAAAATAATGTCATGGCCCCCTTATTCATCTGATCTGAACCCCATAGAGAACCTGTGGTCTCTCATAAAAAGTAAGATCCACAGGGAGGGAAAACAGTACACCTCTGGGAACAGTGTCTGGAGGCTGTGGTAGCTGCTGCACGCAATGTTGATCGTAAACAGATCATGCAACTGACAGAATCTATGAATGGTAGGCTGTTGAGTGTCATCATAAAGAAAGGTGGCTATATGGTAGGCTGTTGAGTGTAATCATAAAGAAAGGTGGCTATATTGGTCACACATTTTTTGGGTTTTGTTTTTGCATGTCAGAAATGTTTATTTCTAAATTTTGTGCATTTATATTATTTACCTGGTGAAAATAAACAAGTGAGATGGGAATATATTTGGTTTCTATTAAGTTACCTAATAATTCTGCACAGTAATAGTTACCTGCACAAACTGATATCCTCCTAAGATAATATCCAAATCTAAAAAACCTAAAAAAATCTAAAAAAAAAACACTCCAACTTCCAAAAATATTAAGCTTTGATATTTATTAGTCTTTTGGGTTGATTGAGAACAAAGTTGTTGATCAATAATAAAAAAAATCCTCTAAAATACAACTTGCCTAATAATTCTGCACGCGGTGTAGTTGAACCTGGCCAAGCATCCAACTGCTCATTATGAGTATCGAGCACTGAAGCCTGGTAGGACTTGCTCATCACTATTCTCCAACTATCTGACTTTTGAACCTGCATCCTTGTCAGGATTACTTTGGTGTTCTCTTACATTGTTTTCAGTCCTTGATTTGAGCACATTTCTTGCAGTGATGCACAACAGCTGAAAGACGCTCTAAACTCATTAAGTTGCATATGCCTCTAAACAGGAATGTGTTAACAAGTTTTTGCTATGTGATCTAATGACAGCATGATGTAAGAGTTAAACACTGAATTCAGGGAAGTGTCACTTATTAGGCTGTTTGCTGTTGTTTATTTACAATGATTGTTTTATCACCAGGGGATAATCACTGCCCAGACTACAGCTCACAGCCTGCTAGAACGTCCATACCCCCTCCTCTGATAACTAGTTCAGTAAACAATGTATCAATAGGATATGCTGGGGAATGAAAAGAGCGCGTAGGGTCTTATCCGGTGGTAAAGAATAAACTGAGATATTAGGTATGCTTAGTAATAATAATGTGCATATACTGTAATGCAAGACTGCTCCAGACCCAAGAACAAGGGCGATTAGAACGATGAATACTAAATAGATCGTTTTTGTACTGCCCTTCTCATGTAATGCAGATGTAGAAAAATCCGCGATCAAGAGAATTATTAGCAACTACGGTTTATTTTAACTTGTTTAAAGTCCTACACCAGCTTCTTCATCAGAAAAAGACCAAATACATCAGACCGTCGTCAGACAGGTTCGTTTTACTCTACTGATGATGTGTTGTCGCAATAGCAATCCTGCTCAGTATGAGAGGAATTGTAGGTTTAGATATTTTGTGCGCGTGCTTGGTTGAGGAAACAATAGGGCGAATCTACCATCTGTGGGATTATGACTGAACGCCTTTTAAGTCAGAATCCCCCTAAACATGATGGTACCGCAGTGCCGAGGAGTTCATCCCGGCCAATAATAGTCGAGAGCCCCCACGTGCTTGGCGAGTAACACCACATGCTCCATGGATTGGAGAGTGGACAGAAGCTCCACTGTCTCTTTCCCAAAACACACCACAGGTTTCACTGGGAACCCAGTGCTAAATCATTCATGGACGACTTTGTTTGCTCAAAGAGGTTTAGTACATAGCTTGCAGTGATCAATTGAAAGTCATTCGTTATAGATAAGCTTTTGAAAAAATGTATCTCTGGTATAGGGTCTATTTCTTATAACTTATCCGAATATATAGATAAAAGAAGCTGTTCCCAGCCAGCTTACGCTCGGCACACCCATTCCTATCTAATTAACTCTGCTGGTGATTAATTAAATGAATTAAAAATGTATATTTAATTGTATCCTGCTCTTTTACTTCAGAGAAGTTGATGTATGGTGGTACACTTGTCCGTGAATGACTAAAACGGGTGGGCCACCAGAAAATCTCATTGACTGAAATCCAAATCCAAAGGATACAAAGGCGAAAGCACTGTTGTACTTTCTGATGTTCTTTTTAAAATGTTTTGTTTCCTTCATATCTTCAGTTAACCACGCTTGAAACTGCTGAGGATATTAATTTAATTCACATAAGTTTATGGGACCACTTCTGCAGCACAACACAATCTTTGCATTGTGTAATTTTTCTTTCCAAAAGTGAGACGCATCGCAATCACTACACTTAGCATCTCGCTTTCCCACGGGTATATTCTCTGGATTTCTTGCTGCATACTTCGAAGGTGGTGTGTTGGGAATATCATCCGAGTGAGTACTAGTGTGGAGCTCCCTCTGGTGGCCAGGAATGGTAATGAAGATGAGCTGGATTCTGTGATTCAGACAGGTGATGGAATTAATTGGGAATCCAGCAAAACCTATTGCAGATCAGCCTAGTTTATTTAGGAGAGCATTGTGTGCCTGGCGGTCGCCGGTGATAGATGTTCCTGCCTTTTTCTGAAGATGGCTGGGAGTTTTCCCTTCTGATTTTCCCATTTGTTGGGTGCCTGAATCTACTCCAGATAAGTTTAATGTTTCTGTGCTTAACTGCTGGATTTGCACTAAAGAGTGTTACTGCTTATTCCATTTGATTCTGTGTTTGGTTTCTTGTATGTGAGGATCTGTCTTTCTGCTTTTGGGAGCAGGGCAGTCCCTGTAGCAAGAAAGGGAGCTTGCTCCATAGTCAGTTTTGGATTATTTACACTTTAGAATATTACTTGTTCTGTGATTTGTTTCTTCCCATTATATCTGCAGTACTGTTTAAAGTGTCAAACACGAGAGTACTTGATATAGTGGGGGAGAGTCTGTGTGGTCTCAATATTTTTTATTATCAGGAGATTGGTATGTTTACAGGTTTTTTTTGCCGCAATCAGTTATCTGTCTTGTCCTGTTCTATCTAATAAGCCGGGTCTCACCTTTGCTGATATATATTTTCTATCTGTGTATTGTGTTTTCTTACATCACCATTGTTGCATGTTGGGGGCTTGCTATTTCTTTGGGGACTACTCCAAGGCAAGTTAGGATTCCTCATTTCTATCTTTGTGGTATAGCAAGTTTCTCAAACAGTGACAAGGTGTCTTGGTGTGTTAGGAACATCCCACTGCTACTTCTAGTGTTGTCTGATAGATAGGGGATTGCGGTCAGCTCAATTTCTGACTACTCTTGTGGTTTTTGTTTTTTTTTCCTTATTAATGGGATTTTTCGTGATCGTCCACGGTTACCAGATCATAACAGTGGTGGCAGTTTACGTCGACGGGCATTGTTGTTTTTAACTTCCGCATGTGTCAAATTAAGTCTTCGTTGATGCTGGGTATATGTATCAGCTTCTCTTCTTTCTGGCGCTTGGTTGATATAAATCTCGTGATATCTCTCTCTGTCCTAATCAATCTGCTCAGGTATTCGTTGATGATAGGCGTTGATTCTATTTTCTCGGTCTTGTTGAACTTGCTGTGGGGTTCGTTGAGTGAAAGCAATCCGCCTGTTGTTGAGATATCATTCATTCTGCTGAGCGGTTCGTTGTTGATAAGCTTCCTTATATCTTTGCTTATCCAGCTCTATCTGGTGTTTTTTGTTGATGAGCAATCCTACGATGTTGTAGAATTGTTGTTGTTCAGCAGCTACTGCATCGTTGTCCATATTTTCCTGCGGCCTGTGAGATGGAGCTGGTGACTCTTCTTGGTTTTGGATTTTCTTTTGGAAAATGCGGATGCAGTTAAGTGTACGTTTACCTTACTTGAAGTGGTTGAATTACATGTAAAGGAATTTGATAATTGTCGACTGGCAACATGAATCCCAATGATACACGGAAAGCAAGACATTGTAATAGTAGTGACAGTGGAACGAAAATGGGATGTGAAAAGTGCTGGGAGTTTCAATTTTGCAGTAAGCGGCCTTTGTCTGTCATTCAGCTTGAGATGTGTGAGTGTGCAATGTACACTACAGGACTTGTCTCTGTGCTTACAGGACCTGTGATGATGTCACATGGAGGGGAGGAGTCAGGGGGTCACATGATCAGCTCCTCAGTGTATGCAGGAATCTGCTGTGCTGGTTGTCATGGTTCAGGTGAAGTTTACGTGTGGGGTCAGGAGGGATTTAGAGTGTGGATGTAGCAGAGCCGTGTGTGTACAACATGTACGAAGCAGAGCCTTGTTTATGATGCAAACGGTTCGGAGCCGTGTGTGTTTGACGCGTACAGTTCAGAGCCGTATGGAGCAGAGCTGTGTGTGTTCAATGTGTATGGCTCTGTGCAGAAGTATTAGCGAGTAACCTCGAGTAATCACATCGGCTTATATATATAGATAATGCAAATACATGTTCTAAGCCTTCCTAGTAAAATAAGAGATTCCACTCAGTTTATTGGGCTATACGACAAAGTTTGAAATGGGACTCCACTTACATATTCCTTGTTATGGATGTTACTACACTTTATTAAAAAAATTGCACATGAAATTGGTTTACTGTGTTTCAAAAAATATTTAATTCTTGATGACAGGCTATGTGGGGAACAAAAATCCTTCATCCTTTAAGGTTTATCCTTCAAACTATTGAACAATATTTTCACTTTCCTGGGGAAAAATTTCCAACAATGATGAGGACTGCAATGGATTGTAAGGTTGCACGAACCTATGCCTATTTATTCATGATTCTTTGAGGACATTTTTATTTATAACTAGCTGTACTACCCAGCTTCGCCCGGGTTAATAACTGTTGTTAACAAAATAGAATGTATTAACAAAAATGTATTCTGCACACAAAAACCACAAAACAAATAGATAGAAATGTAATTATAATGTCTGTCTCCCCCTCTGTATATATCTCTGTCTCTCTCTCTATCTCTTTGTCTGTCTGTCTCTTTCCCTGTCTCTGTCTCTTTCTCCATCTGTCTCAATCTCTTTCCCTGTCTGTCTATCTATCTCTGTCACTTTCCCTGTTTGTCTCTTTCCCTGTCTGTCTCTTTCCCTCTCTTTCCCTGTCTCTTTCCCTCTGTCTCTTTCCCTGTGTCTGTCTCTTTGTCTGTCTCTTTACCTGTCTTTGTCTGTCTCTTACCCTGTCTGTCTCTTTACCTCTCTTTCCCTGTCTGTCTGTTTCCCTATGTCTCTCTGTCTCTTTGTCTGTGTCTGTCTCTTTACCTGTCTGTGTCTGTCTCTTAACCCATCTCTCTTTCCCTCTCTTTCCCTGTCTGTCTCTTTCCCTGTCAGCCTGTCTCTTTGTCTGTGTCTGTCTCTTTGTGTCTGTCTCTTTGTGTCTGTCTCATTGTGTCTGTCTCATTGTGTCTGTCTCATTGTGTCCGTCTCATTGTGTCCGTCTCATTGTGTCCGTCTCATTGTGTCCGTCTCATTGTGTCCGTCTCATTGTGTCCGTCTCATTGTGTCCGTCTCATTGTGTCCGTCTCTTTGTGTCCGTCTCTTTGTGTCCGTCTCTTTGTGTCCGTCTCTTTGTGTCCGTCTCTTTGTGTCCGTCTCTTTGTGTCCGTCTCTTTGTGTCTGTCTCTTTGTGTCTGCCCCTTTCCCTGTCTGTGTCTGCCTCTTTCCCTGTCTGTGTCTGCCTCTTTCCCTGTCTGTGTCTATCTCTTTGCCTGGCTGCATTGTGACACACCAACATTCCATATAAGGGCGTGGCTGCGCATTCTTCTGAAATTCTGGCTGCACTGTGGCTCCGAGCTCCATTCGCTTTAATGGAGGCAGGTTTTTTGGCGAATAACTGTAAAGAGCGGGGTTAAAATTTCCCCTCAAAACATAGCCTATGACGCTCTCGGGGTCCAGAAGTGTGAGTGTGCAAAATTTTGTGGCTGTAGCTGCGACAGTGCGGATGCCAATCCCGGACATACACACACACACATACACATACACACACACATTCAGCTTTATATATTAGATAACACAGAGAAAGAAGGTCTTGTACGAGGGGCTGCTGATAAGTCTTTGCTTTTGTGATTTTTTTTTTGTTTCTATGGTAACAAATGTTGCATCACATGAAAGCGTTATGTGTCTAATATATGTTTTCAAAATGTTGTGTTTGTTGTTTATGGCAACAATGTTCTACGCACACAGGAAAACAAAATGGCAGAGTCTAATGCGATATCCACAGCAACTGAGAGCAGAGGAGTGATAAACTTCTTGTTTCTGCAAGGAAAGTCCATCAAGGATATTCATGGTGATATGTCGCAGACATAAATTCTAGGGATGATCGAATACCTCAAATATTTGTCTTCACGAATACTTGCCGAATAGGTCGCCGCTACTCGACTATTCGTGAATATTCTATGCGCAATGTACGTCTATGGGAAACCCCAATGACAACTATTCAGAACTATTCGGGCTTCCCATAGACTTACATTGCGCATCGAATATTCGCATAGCGGCGACCTATTCGTCGGATATTCACGAAGCCGAATATTTGAGGTATTCGATCATCCCTAATAAATTCCCTTCATATTCCACAGTTAAGAACTGGGTTGCCAAATTTAAAATTTGTCACTTCAGCACCAATGATGAGGAATGTCCTGGACAACCGAGAGTGGTTGTTATTCTGGAGATGCTGTGCACAACCTCAAACTGGAGAATCGAGGAATTTCAGGTAAAGCAATAGCAGACATCATGAGGATTTACCATGAACGTGTTTGTGTCATTATCCATGAATATTTGGACATGAGGAAGCTATCTGCAAGTGGGTCCGCAAATGTTTGACAACAGATCAGAGAAGCATGCGAGTGAAAACTTCCCGGTCCATTTGTCAGCGTTTTCAGACTGATAAGAACTCCCTGGACTGACTGGTCACTATGGATGACACCTGGATTTATTGGTATGACCCTGAAAACAAGGAGCAGTCAAAAGAGTGGAGGCACAGTGGTTCTCCTCATCTAAAGAAGTTCAGGGTGCAAAAATCAGCCACTAAGGTGATGGTATCTGTGTTCTAGGATAAAGAGGGCATGCTGCTAGTAGACTACTTGCAAAAGGGTTCCACCATCATGGCAAGGTATTACATTGAACTTTTGGACCAATTGAAGGCAGCTCTGAAGGCCAAAAGGCGCAGCAAGATGTCCAAAGGAATCTTGTTCCTGCAAGACAACGCCTCTGCTCACATTGCACAAGTGACCACGGCAAAACTGGCAGATCTGGGCTTCCAGCTGGTTGACCACCCACCTTATTCACCAGATCTAGCTCCCTCCAACTATCATCTGTTTCCAAACCTGAAGAAACACCTCAAGGGTACCAAATTTCACACCATTTCTGATGCCATGGCTGCTACGGATGCCTGGTTTAAGGCACAACCAATATCCTTTTTTTTGCTAGGGTTACAGAACTTGGAATACCGATTTAAGAAATGTGTTGTCATCAGTGAAGAGTATGTGGAATAAATGTAAAGCTTCATCATCCTAGCTCGTTTCTTTCTGGGTAAAGGCAAAGAATTATCTGGAGGCTCTCGCACTGTGCAAAAGCACATTGATGACCTAATCCTTATTGGGGAGTGCTGTAAAGGTGACTTACATCCGATGCAAATAGTATTGATTTTATGGATCACACCATTTTTTTTTTTATAAATGATGGTCAAATTTTTAGTAAAACATATTTCAATAAAGTAGACTCAAACAGCTACATTCATTACAATATGGGGCACATCAAATGGCTTGAAAATATCCCCAAAAATCAGTTCAATAGAATCAGAAAAAAATTGCACCTCCAATGATGACTTTTTAGCACAAGCAGAAATTTTACAGAATTGATTCACAAACATGTTTTTGGCCTTTTCCTGATGAAGAAGCTAGTATAGATTTTGAAAATTATTTAAAGGGGTAGTCCCATCTCCAAGATCCTATCCCAATATGTAGTAGGTGTAATAATAATAATATTAGCAAAGACCTCCAATTAGAAATGTAGTATAGTTTTGATTCACTATGTTGCTTACCTCATGTGCAGGGCATTGCAGGACCTTAGGTATGCATGGTTATGACCACGAGTAACTAACTAACTAACTGTCACTATATGCATGGTCGTATCCATGGATGTGAAGGTCCTACAATGCCCTGAACATGAGCTAAGGGACATAGTAAATCAGAAGAACTATAGTACATTTCTCTAATTGGAGATATTTGCTAATAATATTATTATTATTATTACGCCTCCTATATATTGGGATAGGATCTTGGAGATGAGAATACCCTTTTAAACTGTGGGTGCTAATAACTCTTTTGATCGTGAACTTATCTTCGACTGCATTACATCAGAAGGGCAGCACAAAAAACCATCCAATTAATACTCCTCAATAAAGAATGTACACATATTGCTGTGCTGTGGGCGGGGTTAGCTTTCTGAGCTATGCTACATCTACAAAAAACTCTGTCTCCCAACTGCTGCACCCAGTAATCTAAAGGTGGCTTTATAATAATGTTCGCTACGGCAGCGATCAACACATATAGGCCGTACGATGGGGGAGGGTGCTATCACGCTCGACATTGCTAGCATCGGCTAGCGATGTCACAGCGTGTAAAGCCCGCTTAAGGCTAGTTTCACACTTGCGTTCAGCGCATTCCGTCACTATGGAGAATAGCGCAGTCTGTTAACGCACTGCGCTATTCTCCATAGACTTGTATGGACGACACACTGTAACGCAAGTGTCTGCGGTGCATCCGCTGGACGACGCAGCATCATTACTTTGATGCTGCGTCGGGCGGATGGAACGCAGCAGGTAACGTTTTTCTGCACTTGGCGGAGTGTCAAAAAAACGCAACCTGCAGCAATCCGTTTGGCGTCTGTTGTTTTTATAATGGACGCCTATGGTGGCGGATTCCGTTAGAATGCGTCATTTGACGGATTCCGTTAACGCATCCGTCTTTACACAACTGCGCATGCCCAGATGTGTAAAGTCAAGGAAAAAACCTATAACGGATTGCGTTATTTTGTACGATCCGTAGCATTGCGTTGTGCCACTATATGCAATGCATCCGTTGCATCCGTCACACAACGCAATGCTACGGATCCCGTCCAACGCAAGTGTGAAACTAGCCTAAGTGAAACATCGTTGGATTCAGGGTCTCTTTCCCTACATTATGCTGCTCTCAGATGAGGTAGCAAAAACAGGTGACAGATTCCCTTTAATGAATTTGTCAAATCTTCTTCCAGCGCACCCTTTATCAAGATCAGTGTACAAATCATATTCACGTATTCTAAAACATGCAACATAAATCTATATTGCATCTATTAAAACCGACTCATAAATCCAGTGTGAACCAGACTTAATCTTTATACACACAGTCATAATAATTACAAAAATAAAACCTGATGGTGATAGAATAAACTCAGATGCAGAGCTGGTAAAAAGAACATAAATGAAAAAAGTACTTAGGAAAGATGAGGAAACTAGCTGGATCTGTGGCTGCACATTATTTTTGGTTACAGATTAGATACATTGTAACTAAGAGTAAACAAATCCGAGCTGCAGAGTGAATCAGACAGGTAGGGAGAAGACAGGCATATGTCCTGGATGCAGAATTACAGGCTGCAGAGTGAATCAGGCAGGTAGGGAGAAGACAGGCATATGTCCTGGATGCAGAATTACAGGCTGCAGAGTGAATCAGGCAGGTAGGGAGAGGACAGGCATATGTCCTGGATGCAGAATTACAGGCTGCAGAGTGAATCAGGCAGGTAGGGAGAAGACAGGCATATGTCCTGGATGCAGAATTACAGGCTGCAGAGTGAATCAGGCAGGTAGGGAGAAGACAGGCATATGTCCTGGATGCAGAATTACAGGCTGCAGAGTGAATCAGGCAGGTAGGGAGAGGACAGGCATATGTCCTGGATGCAGAATTACAGGCTGCAGAGTGAATCAGGCAGGTAGGGAGAAGACAGGCATATGTCCTGGATGCAGAATTACAGGCTGCAGAGTGAATCAGGCAGGTAGGGAGAAGGCAGGCATATGTCCTGGATGCAGAATTACAGGCTGCAGAGTGAATCAGGCAGGTAGGGAGAAGACAGGCATATGTCCTGGATGCAGAATTACAGGCTGCAGAGTGAATCAGGCAGGTAGGGAGAAGACAGGCATATGTCCTGGATGCAGAATTACAGGCTGCAGAGTGAATCAGGCAGGTAGGGAGAGGACAGGCATATGTCCTGGATGCAGAATTACAGGCTGCAGAGTGATCAGACAGGTAGGGAGAAGACAGGCATATGTCCTGGATGCAGAATTACAGGCTGCAGACAGTTGCACACATTTCCACAGCAGATAAAGCTTTCCCTACAAATCCATGTGAGCCTCAGCTCCTGCTCCTCCTCCAGTTCCAGCAGTGAGGCAGGCACAGAGCAGGCAGCTATGTCAGACACATACGTGCACACTGTATAGTATAGGCAGATTGTTTCCAGTGTATGGACAGCTGTAGGGTCTGCTGTGCATTACAGACTTGTACCCTCCCTCACCCCCTGCTGCCCCCTCTACCATTCAGTGCTCTCTGATCAGCTCTTTGAATTGCCCGCTGCCAGTGCATGCCAACCAAGACAATTCCTAATCCTAATTTCTTCAGGAACGTGTCCGGATTCTAGAGGGGTATGCCATTGTGGAATGGAGTTTATAGCAAGTTCCCCATCACAGCTCCTGGATGTATGGAGTATTGATGCTCCCTGGTACACAGCTCATGACTGATCAGGACACTTGTTTGATACCCATATTGCAAAGCAAGGTAATGGGCAGGAAAGATTCCTGGGAAAGGTGATTTGCTTGAACTGAATGCACCTCCATCCGGGTCTAAGCTTCCAACAAGCCAAGGGCAAAGGACACTGACCTGGATCATCAGTCAAAGATACAGGATCCAAAGAGAACAGCCTTGAGGATCAGACAAGTAGCACAACACAGACAGGTAAGGAAGGACTCCTCCTTCATTCCATTTGTAATGATTGTATCAGTGTGAGGTTCCAGCAAGGAAGAAGTTAATGTGCTGGTCATTGTCAGCAGTCCTATTCTGTTCTGTAGTTTGGGAAATAACCTGTTGTCATAGTGCTGGGGATCCTGATCCATTACCGCCTATGTGCAGGTCCTTGCATTTTTTTTAATTAGGAGATGTATTTTTTGGCTTGCTCCAACTAGGTTCTCACCAGAGTCCAGTAATTTAGGTTTGATCATTTACCTCTTCACTGCCTGCAGTGAATGGAAGCATGGAGCTGTTCATCACTCTGGTAATGGAGCAGGCTTCAGATTCTGAGGTCCAAGCAGCAGCCTCTCAGCATGGACTGGATAAACTGTAAGCATTTTACATTTACTTGCCTATTTGGGCAACCTGGCATCCATACATAGAGGATATCAGGTCCTCGCTCCATCTAGGAGTCATTTTTATTGTAGCATTGCATTATAAGTTATCACATCATGAATGGCAATAAGGGGGCAATAAAAGATGGCAGGCTTACTTGTTGGGTACTGTGCACACAAAGTTAAACGCATTTATATGAAAATAGAGGGACTAATAGGTACTGTGCACACTATGTCCCATAGCTAAATGCATTCATATGAAAATAGAGGGACTAATACGTGTATATAAAAGGTGGACGGTGTTGGTGAGCAACATACCTGGGTTTTAATATGACATTTTGTAAAGCACACACCCTCAATGTAAGCCCAGTCCTCTAATTGCTGCCTCTGACTACACTGACTGCTTGGATAATCATTTTTGCCTGCAACTGTGGGATAGTCAGGATTATCTGGACTGAATCATTAGCACATAAGAACTAAGTTGTACAGCTGTACAGTAATTCAAATCAATCATGTCACGCATGAACATGGGTCACGGGCTGCAGTGCTCTTCTGGACCACATACATTGCAATATGTGACATACTATAAGTGCTGGATTCTTAATTGTGGAAGCCTATAATATTGTCGATGCAGCCTTGACTCACTAAATGCATCTGACTGGTAAATAGTATACTATGTGATCACAGCAGAGTAACCCCATGACCCACATCTATCTATAAATGTCATAATTACTCCAACTACAGCTATAGGTTAGCAGAAAATATTGTGTCTATGTTGTATTTTCACCCACAATATGTCCTAAAATCTTTTGGGTATATGATGAAAAACATTTAGGATGCGATTATAAAATGTAATTTGTATTTTTTTATATATATATATATATATATATATATATATAAAATTTGTGCATGAATAAGTGAAGACTCCCTCTCCGCTCGTGGTGGGTTGCTCTAGAAATTGCTTGGCTTTTAGCAGACGTGTTTTGATTTTTTTAGTGAGGTGGAAGAATGAGTTGGGTTCAGACAAAGTCAATATTTTTACAGAACACTGCCTTCCCATGTCTTCCTCAATTTTCATTGTGAGGGGTCCCAGAAAGCGTAGCAGGCATGTATCTAAGGAAGAACTGTTCTCGGATGATAATGACTTCCAGTAGCTGATGACCCAGGCCAAGTTCCAACTTGCTTCTTGTAGGTATAAAAACTACAAATCTCAGTGGCAATCTATTCAGGCATCAGTGCTGTTACTCATGCTCTGTGTGGCTTCTGCTATGAGCCAAAGATGACTCATAACATTTGGGCACAGTGGCATACTGATTAAGATGCAGCTTTATCATGATGAAAACTTTGATCAGCAAGCAGTAATGTGTCTCTTCACGGTGAAGCGTTGGTTTCTCGGTGAGGTAGACAAAAGACTCGAAGGAAGAATCCTTGAAACCTTAGAAATATCTAGATGCAGATTGCGTGTTTCATTCTTCAGTTTATTATAATTTTTAGATTACTCCTAGATGCCAAGTACTAGTGTTAATGAGGTATGATACCAATTTGGTTGGGTTTAATGGTGGAAGCTTGTTTTTTATAAAGCGCTGCGGAATATGTTGGCGCTATAGAAATAAAACTTATTATTATTATTATTATTTTATAAATGCATAAGTATTATCATATACACCGTCAGATCTCTTCCAATAGGGAAGGCATTTCTTATACAGAAAGTGTTTACTAAAATGTATCCAAATTACAATGTGTGGGAGAATATGGAAACCTAATTGCACCTAACCAGCATGGATCATAGAAAAAGCAGGGGATCCAGTAATAGAGATCTTCATAAAACCATTCTTTTATTTCAGAAAATATTAAAACAGTTGAACATGGTGGAAAAATCATAAAACATTTTTCAAGGACAGCATGATTGAACAAACACATTTTTGGACTGATGAAAAAGACTAAGGATTCAGTCTGATACGCGTTTGTCCTACAAAGATTAAGGACTCAGTCCGAAAGGTGCTTGCCATACAAAGACTAGGAACTCAGTCTGAAACGCGTTGTCATACAAAGACTAAAGACTCAGTCCGAAACGCGTTTTTCATACAAAGACTAAGGACTCAATCCGAAAAGCGTTTTTCATACAATTACTAACGGCTCAGTTCGAAAGGTGCTTGCCATGTAAAGACTAGTGACTCAGTCTGAAATGCGTTGTCATACAAAGACTAAGGACTCAGTCCAAAAAAGTATCAATCATACAAAAACTAAGGACTCAGTCCGAAACGCGTTTTTCAAATGAAAAATAGGGACTCAGTCCAAAAGTTGCTTGCCATACAAAGACCAAGGACTCAGTCCAAAATGCATTTTTCATACAAAGACTAAGGACTCAGTCTGAAATGCGTTTGTCATACAAAGACTAAGGACTCAGTCTGAAATGCGTTTGTCATACACAGACTAAGGACTCAGTCTGAAACGCGTTTGTCATACAAAGACGAAGGATTCAGTCCAAAAGGTGCTTGCCATGCAAAGACTAAGGACTCAGTCGGAAATGCGTTTGTCATACAAAGACGAAGGACTCAGTCTGAAACGTGTCTGTTCGATCATGATGTCCTTGAAAACAATGTTATCATTTTTTTCTACCATGTTCAACTGTTTTAATATTTTCTGAAATAAAAGAATGGTTTTATTAAGATCTCGATTGCTGGAGGTCTTGCTTTTTCTATGTTCCCTGCTGGCACTACCAGAATCCACTGCAATGGACTTTATTACTAACCGGTGAGATGACTAATTTCCTTCTGTTAACCAGCATGGATGACTCAAACCTTATCCATAGTCGGTTCCTACATATCATTTCTGACCATTTGAAGATTAATTATTCAAGTTTATCGTAACAATATATAGTTAAACAATTTAAACAAAATAGTTTACTAGAGTGCACAGTCTATATTTTTGGGCTTCTTAATAATAATAATAATAATAATAATAATAATAATAATAACAATAATAATCATCATCATCATCATCATCATCGTCATCATTCCAAAACAGACATATAAATAAGAGGACGAAATCTCAGCCATGTGAGGTTTTCAGTGAATGAGCTTTTGAAGTACCTAAAAAAACTAAGCTATGCATAAAGCGTAAGAAATTAACCACTATGTGTTCTTGTAATGACCATATAGGACTATACCGTGCACTCCGGCTGGCAGTGTCCCACTTCATCAATCACCCTTAGTCTAAACACACTGCCCGTTATACAATCAGATATATCTTGTAGACGTCATATGGTGCCAATTTTTTTTTACAAAGTTTTTTGTATATTCACTATAAGAATACGAGCACCTAAAAAAAATATACCCTTCAAAGCACTCGAATGGTTGAAGCATTTCTTAAAAATTCATGTGACATAGATATACATAAATACAAGCAAATTCATAGCATGATTTACTGTCTACAGAGCAGACCAGAAATGGGTTTTTATTAGTGCTTTGGATGTTTCAATTTTGATATGCTACGTTGGCTTTCCTTCAGGTTTGAAGCTGTAATTCATTCAGTGAGTGACATTTTTCCTATAAATATTTATGAAAGTATCAGATGTAATTTGTACATAGGTCTATATCGCTCTATAGGTGATAAATGCTTTTACAGGATGTATAAGAAAGCTGGAGTTACTGTTTGAATGTATTGGATTTACATGTTAAATAATAAAAATATAATACTAATAATAGCAATCATTATTTAAAAAAAAAAACTACAAAAATTGGAGGTAAAATATGTGTCTGGCATCCTCTTTGTGATAAAATCCAATATATATATATTTTTACTGCTTTGATTTCAAGTTAAGATCACTCTCTCTAGTTTGTCTTGACACCTTTTTATTTTTGTTCTTTCTAAAGGATGACATTTGAAGGTCATGAAAGTGTTTTTTTCTGCCCAGCCAGTTCGTGCTGCTTATTGTATTTTGTCTCTTCAGTTGCTTCTTGTCTGAATTTTTATCATACAATGTGATTCTTTTATTTTTAGAGTTTAGAGCGGAGAGCTAGAGTGAGATGGACTGAAGTCAATGACATGAAATGTGTTTGAGGATTTCTTAGTGAAGGCTTTTTAAAGAAAAAAAAAGAAAGAATATCCAAAATATCAGATACATATGACTTAAAATCTATTACTTTATACCATAATGAATCAAATATGCTAAATCTGAATAATTTAACATATATATATATATATATATATATATTGTTGTCATTTTTCAGTGTATATATATATGTACATATGTATATTTATATATATATACACACACACACATATATATATATATATATATATATATATATATATATATATATATATATACCGGTATGTATATATATATGTATATATATATATATATATATATAAATATATATATATATATATATATATATATATATATATATAAAAATATATATATACATTGAAAAACGATAATAATATAAACATATATTTAGAATAAGTCAAATTCAAAAGCCTTATAGTAAAAATCACCTAACGAATTGGCGTGAGTATGGGGTATGGAGGGAATAGGGGTTAATGATAGATACTTTGGGCTACAGTGTTACAATACTGAGCTTTCAGAGATCATCAGTTTTAAGTTTCTAGTGGACAG
Organism: Anomaloglossus baeobatrachus; assembly: GCF_048569485.1. Classification (NCBI taxonomy): domain Eukaryota; kingdom Metazoa; phylum Chordata; class Amphibia; order Anura; family Aromobatidae; genus Anomaloglossus; species Anomaloglossus baeobatrachus. The sequence continues at coordinate 463,626,434 of NC_134354.1, forward strand.
CCATTACAGAAAGATGTATGAAGCTGCTTCTGCATCCTGACAGATGTAGCCGTCTTCACTATCCCTATAGAAAGAGATAAAATCTGACCACAAATAATACATCATACTGATAGTATCATCTGTATGTTATAGACTTAAGAACGGTTTTGCCACAGTTTTTGTTAAAACTGATATATATATATATGGCTATAAAACAGTAACAATTCATGCCATATTAGCAAAAAAGGACACATTTTCTAACCATCTCTATCCTGAGAAATAATAAAAACACATGGGGGAACTTATGAAAACTTGAGATTCATATGCCACTCTTAATCCCAAAGTAATCTGGATTAAGAGCACCAAAATTGGTAAAAGGTTGATAAATGTGGGGCATATTTGGCTATTTTTGCATCAGGAAATGTATATTTCAGCTTTAATTTAACATAGATTTCAATTACATTGTACTTTTTGCAGTAAATTATGGTAAATTTATCACACAATTGGCCACAACCCCATTTCCAGAAGTGTTGGTGCCTGCACTAAAGCACAAAAATAGCAACATTTTTGGGCCAATGTCCATTGTGCCACTTTTTGCTGTGTCTATGCTTAGGAGTCCAGTGGGCAGTCCTAGTAAGTGATTGACAGCCACATCTGTTTACACAGCCATATAGGGAAAACTGTCACTGAATTTGATCACTAACTAGACCCGTCACCATAAAAATATTCAGGGATTTAAATTATTAGAATATAAATTATATTACATCTTTTCCCATAAAGCTGTACAACAATCTACTTAGCTGTTTTGCTTAAAAACATGATACCGATTCTTTCACCTTACACACAAAGAGTTAACTATACCTTGACGTGGAATATATCAGAAAACATTACCTAGGTATTTAACATAGCACACGTCATTGTATATATCAAGCTAGGTGTGGAGTTAGGCGTACTTTGCACACTACGACATCGCAGGTGCGATGTCGGTGGGGTCAAATCGAAAGTGACGCACATCCGGCGTCGCTGTCGATATCGTAGTGTGCAAATCATTTTACATACGATTAACGAGCGCAAAAGCGTCGTTATTGTATGATCGGTGTAGGGTCCGACATTTCCATAATTTTGCAGCCGCGACGGTACCATGTTGTTCCTTGTTCCTGCAGCAGCAAACAAGCACACATCGCTGTGTGTGAAGCCGTAGGAGCGAGGAACATCTCCTTACCTGCGTCCAGGCTGCAGGTGGGCGGGATGTTTACATCCTGCTCATCTCTGGCCCTCCGCTTCTATTGGCCACCTGCCGTGTGACGTTGCTGTGACGCTGCACGACTCGCCCCCTTAGGAAGGAGGCGGGTCGCCAGCCAGAGCGGCGTCGCAGGGCAGGTGAGTGCATGTGAAGCTGCCGTAGCAATAATATTCGCTACAGCAGCAACCACAAGATATCGCACCTGCGACGGGGGCGGGGACTATCGCTGCAGCGGCGGTAACACATTGTTACCGATGTCGCAGCGTGCAAAGTACCCCTTAGTGTTTTCTGCATCAATACATTGCTGCATTATTAATGTTCAAGTAGTAGAAAGCCACGGCATACACCATCCAATATTCCAAGGTGCTTTATTTCATGGTGAAGTGCAGATAAAAATAACGGGGAGAAAGCTGGGTGCAGGCCCGCTAAAGACGGACGACGGACGTTTCACACCTCTTAGTGCTTCGACGGGTCCAATCAAAGCACCAAGAGGTGCAAAACGGCCGTCGTCCATCTTTAGAGGGCTTGCACCTAGCTCTCTCCCCGTTATTTGTATCTGCACTGCACCATGAAATAAAGCACCTTGGAATATTGGATGGTGTATGCTGTGGCTTTCTACTCCTTGGACATTGGTCTGGATTTTCTTTTCCTATGCCTTGTGCACCCATCACTTTTTCCATGAGGAGGACTTAAGCTGACATTTTTATCCGGTTATAAGGTAGAGCACGGTTTGTTGCAGAAACCGCTTCTGTTTGATACATTGCTGCATTATAATACGTGTGTAAAGTTAGCCAATGCTACATGTTTACCTGCCCAATAGATTTCATATCAGCATAATAGGTTTCCTTTAAATTAATATTAGCCCTACAGTATTCTACATGCAATTATTCAGACATAGCAGGACATTTTTAGAAACGGAGATATGTAGGATAAAGTAGAGATCATAGGGCAAACGTTTTTCTGGACTTCATGCCATTAATCCCATTGATAAAACCTGCTGTCATCCTCTTATAGACTGAAATGACTTTTTACTTCTTAGCATTCTCTTGACTGTAAACTGTCATATCCCAGTTTAGTATTGGGCTACGATAAGCACATTACACGTTGCTTCTCTGAATTACAGCATTTTAAGGTCACTTGTAGGAAACGCAAATCTCTCTCTGTGCTTCAGCGTAGTAAATATATCTCATATTCCGTTTGTAGAAAGCTAAATTAAGCTGAATGAACAGTGGTCTATTAATGACTGTATGCAGCTCGCGCAACATCTGCTACTAGAAAGTCATTCAGGTACTTTTGGTTTACAAGGTTTATATAAAACTGCATACAGCAGGCATTTGGCGGCTGATAAGCTATTCATAGTCCTGTAGACTGGAAGTTCTCTTTATATGTGGCTGTTAATAGATTATGTTGTTATCCAATTGTTGTCAGCTATGTAGTTGCTCAAGAACTGTGCTTGCTTTAAGGCTAGCCATGACTGCAGTGTAGTAGAGGCTTCTCTTTACTGAGTACTCTACATCCACTTCTAGCCTGCCCCCTCCCATTATCCCAGATACCCTTCCACAAACAGACAAGATACCATTTTGGATTAATTTTGCCAAATCAATATTTATTATGATTCAGAACATACAATAACATTAACATGAAGGTGAGGAGATTCTTGGAGCTCCAAAATCTGGCAGAAAACACTCAATAAATGACAAAACATCCCACCGCAACCACAGGCTCAAGAGGACCACGGTTGCTGGAAAACCATTAACCAACTGCAACTCCCAGAGACCCCACCATGAAAAGCCCCAAATCTACCAGACAATTAACCAAATTCGAAAACAAAATGGTAGGTTACCATCCACCAGATGTACAACCTCCCAAACACAATTTAGCCACCAACTCCAAGAACTTCCTCTCCACTGCGTGGCGAAATGACCCGATGACCACTTTTGTTTTCACGCTCTCCAGTGGTGCCGACGTGCCAATTGTAGATTTCCCTATTACTTCACCTTATAAACTCCTCTCCTAACTGCTGACCAACCTCTGCTTGCCCTCCAAAGTCATGAGTCATTAAGCCCATGGCTCTGCTGGGCTCCATTTTTCCTAACATATTGGATTCCTGTTAGCTGAAATTTGTTCTGTCTGTGACTACACATGCCCACTAAGTTGTCTAACAATTAATGTGTTCTGAATAGGAAGGAAGAAGTAAAGTTGGATTATACATAATTTGATCATGACTTGTTTAAAGAGAACCTGTCACCTGATTTATGCTGCCCAAACCACAGACAACATGAATGAGAGCCTGGCTGCGTGATTGCTGCATGATTTCTGCATTTCAAAACAATATATTTTAAAAATGTGGCTCAGTTTTCCCAGCGCTGCTCTAGGTTATTAACAGGTCTCTGACTATAGAAGAGACTTATCAATCACTTCAAGCGGCAAAGGTTGAAGCTGGCCAAGGACTAGTCAGAGACCTTTGTGGTGTCTGTAATTAGCAGCTCGTGACGATTAGCGGATTATAGGTTCTTTTTAATATCAGTAAAGTGTATTTAAGTTCATTTGGTGCTGAAGGGGTTAAGAGTTCCTTTTTGATTCTGCTGAGATTCCATTTATGTCTAATTTCAGCTGCCGTACCTTTGTGCCACTCCACTTCATTATTTAAATTCACCCCTGGCTCTCCTATATGCCAATGTTAGTTGTTCTATACTGACCTTCTTGGACAAGTTGTCTTTGTGGAAAGCTATGGAAATCCGTTTGTTGTTGTATTCCCATGTGTTTGTCTCTCTTACTGTGTTGTCATTGTGTAATACTGCATTTCCTTGAAATTAAGACCCGCATTGAAGAAATGCCAAACTGGAGTCTTTGGCTTTTTTGGAGCATGCTTAAAATATAAGCCCTGCTATAAAAATAAGCCCTAGTTGTCGATTATCATACTAACAATATCCTGAAATAGGGTTTGATCTGCCCTTTCAGGATATGTAGCTTTTATCGGTGTACGTTGTTTAAGCTCAGAAAGTTTAGATTCACTTGCTAGTTAATGGAATGAATATTCACCCCTTTTTCTGCCCATAATCCCGCCCACACCTCTCCTGGAATTAGTGATTAGAACTTGTGTTAATGAAATAATGCATATTCACCATCTTCACCTTTCATCCCTCTGCCAATGTCAGTGATTGGAACTTGTGTTAATTAAATAATGAATGTTCACCACCTTCCTCGCAAACCCTTCTGTGCTGGGTGTCAGTGATTCACTCCGACTGTCATATTACTGCCTGAGGATCGTAATGCAATGCTCCCATTGGCCAGCGGCTCTCCTGACCTTAGTATGACAGAAGTACATGCTGACACGTCGGGTCAAAAGAATATTCATTAATATAATAGCACAAGTTTCAACCAGTAATACTGGCAGAAGGGTGGGCAGGGAAAGAGGGTTAATATTCATTATTTCATTAATATAAGTTTCAATCACTGGGTTGGATTATTATGGGAGGAGTAAGGGGTGAATATTCATTTTTTATTAATGGGTGACCGAATCACTCACACCAATACAAAATATAAGAGATCCCCTGAAAATAAGCCCTAGCACATCTTCTGGAGCCAAAAATAATATTAGACACTGTCATATTTTTGGGGAAATATGGTAGTAAGACTAGTGTCTTTCTACCCAGATCACTAGCAAGGGCTAGTTCAGGGTCAGCCAGGGCATAGGCACGTGATCTCGCACAGTAGGAAGGACCCATCTGGGATTCAAATATGGATCCAGTCACAGCTCTTGCAAACTACATTCACTTTATCTCTGGAAGAGATATGTGGTCACAGGTTTTGCAGCAGACTGTAGGTCTGGTGGTCTCAGCTTGCAGTCACACTCAACCTGAACCCAAAGTAGACCTCCCTGACAGGTTTTCTTGGGAGACAAATACACTTGTGGTGTTCAGGGAAGCCTGTAAACTATATTTAAGGCTTTGTCCTTGTTCCTCAGTTAGTGAGGAGCATCGAGTGCGGATTGTTGTCTCTTTCAAGGGAATCCTCAGTCCTGGGCCTTTTCCCTTACAAACAATTTTCAGTCCCTTTGTCAGTAGATGATATTTTTTGTGGCCCTTGCCTCATTTATGATGATCTGAATTGAGTCTCCCTTGCCGAGTTCACGCTACATTTGCTTTGGCAGGGGGATCAGTAAGGATTGGACTTTTGTTCAAAGTTCTACAGCTGGGCTACTGACACTAGGTGGAATGACTCAGCGTTAGATGCCATTTCTGTCAGGGTCTGTCTGAAGGGCTGAAATATGCCCTGCCTCTGTATGAAGCCCTGGTGCGTTTAAAACCGCTATGGCTTTAGCCATCCAGATTGATAGATGCCTCAGTTATAGACCAGTGTAGACTCATTTTCCAGTAGAATTCCCTAGGAGTGAAAGCTCTCCCATAGGTCTGGCTGAACCCATGTAGTTAAGGGGACCTCTCCTTGGTCTGGGCTTTCTGCGGTTCTCCGTAAGATGGGGTTTGTTTATTTTATGGTAAAAATGGTTATTTTATTGGTGCCTGTTTTTCAGTACTTAAACTGAAAAAAAAAAAATTGGAAAAACTTCTCACCCCAGGTTGTGTGGAGTATTGCAACTTGGTAGTATCTATCTCCTCTGCATGTGGATCTCAGTTTGTCTTGCCTGCTGAGATTGTTTTGGGTACAAAAACTGAAGTAATTTCTGTTCTTTTTGATAGTGGGACGGGGATAATATGTTCGATGCTCGGTTTGGTCAGACTAATGGTGTCTCTTATAGTGTTCTGGTGAAACCTATCCCCATATCTACTATCAACCCTGCGCCTCTGGGACAAGGGTGGTTACGCTAGTTATGCAAAACTTAAACGTTCGATAGAGGCCCTTCAAAGTGAGCTTATTTCTTGTCATGTTCTTGAATGCCTTCCTAGTCCTATGGTATTGAGCCTTCCCTGGCTGGTTAGACACAAACCGGTGGTTGATTGGCAGTCTAGGGAGATTTTGTTTGGAGTTGTGTGGATAAAAAATAAATTTTTTGAAAGTCCATCCAAATGTAAAATACAGACATCAATGTCAAAAGAAAAATTTAAAAAAGGTACGTGTTTCGAATGATAAACATTCTTGATCATGATTAAGAATGTTTATTATTTGAAACGTGTAGCTTTTTTAATTTTTCTATTGACATTGATGTCTGTATGTTCCCTTTGGATGAGCTTTTAATACATTTCTATTTTATGCACACATGATGAAGTTGGATTTTCTTCCTTTTAAGAATTTCTCCACATCTATCATTGGTTTCTTTGCTCTGGAGTGCTGGTTTGAGGGTGAGCTGGACTTTTTCTTTTTACTTTATTGTTGATGGTAACTTGAACTTTCAGGTGTCAAAAATTGTTGAGTCTCATTTTGTTCGCTACTATCTTCAGTATCTGGTTCAATGGAAGGGTTATGATCCTAAGAAGAGAATGTGGGTACCAGCTTCTAAAGTAAATGCCAGGAGATTAACCTCTTCATGACACATGACGAACTGGGTACATCATGGATCATGTCAGGGTAATAGCCAATGGCTGCCGCAGGCAGCTGGCACAGATCCCCGCACATGTCAGCTGATTTGAACAGCTGACATATGTGCTTTCTAGGCACGAGTGGATTTGTGATCCACCTGCGCCTATTAAGCCCTTACAATGGGCTGTCAAACTGTGACAGCACGCTGTACATGCCTGGCGTGGTAATTGCATACTCACCGTCCACCATCGGAAGTCACGTGACATGATCATGTGGAGCTGATGGTTGCCATGGTAGCATAGGGTCATGTGATGAGTCCTGTAGCTATCATGAGTCACTTCCTCTTACACCCGGCAGAACGTCAAGTGTGAGAGGAGATCAGCTTTTCTGAAGCTGTGCAGCTGTGATCTACAGAAATGAATGATCGATCAGACTGCTTATCCGTATAATCCCCTAGGGGAACTACTGTAGTAAAATAAAAAAAAAAAAACTTAAAAAAAAGTTTTAAAAAAATTAAAAAAAATAAAAAACCTAAAAGTTCAAATCACTCACTATTCGACCCATTGAAAATTAAAGGGTTAAAAAAATAAAAAAATATACACACATTCAGAAATGCCTGATCTATCAAAATATAAAATCAATTAACCTGATTGGTAAACTGTGTAGCCACAAAAAAATTCCAAATGCCAAAACTACATTTTCTGGTCGCCATAAAGTTTGCGCAAAATGCAATAACCGATGATCAAAACGTAGCATCTGCGCAAAAATGGTACCGTTAAAAACGTCTGCTCGATACTCAAAAATAAGCTGTCACTGAGCCCCATATGCCAAAAAATGAGACGCTTTGGGATTAGAAATATTGGGCAAAAAGTGCGCCACTTTTTTTGGACAAAGTTGTGTATTTTTTTAACCCCTTAGATAAAAGTTAACCTATACATGTTTGGTGTCTAGGAACTCATGCTGACCTGAGGCATCGCACCCACAAATCAGTTTTACTATATAGTGAACATGATGAATAAATTGTACAAAAAAAATTGTGTGATCGCACTTTTTTTGCAATTTTTCTGCACTTCGATTTTTTTTTGCCATTTTCCAGTACACTATATGGTAAAACTCGTGATTTTATTTTAAAAGTACAACTTGTACCACAAAAAATAATACCTCATATGGCACGATTGATGGAAAAATAAAAGGTTACGGATCTTGGAAGAAGGGGAGCATAAAAACCCGGAAAATCGCCCGAGGGTGAAGGGGTTAATACATTACTTCCATGCATCTCATTTGAATAAACCTGGTGCTGAAAGTCTGGAGGACTCTCATAGAAGAAAGCATACTGTTACGAGTGTGTCATGTTTGGTGGATACCTTTGCAGTGTCTGTGATTGAAACGGCGTGGTGATTAGCATAGCATAGGTTCTCTTTCCCATGAGTAAACTGGATTTAACTACATTTGGTGCTGAAGGAGTTAAGAGTTCCTTTCTGATTCTGCTGAGATTCCGTTTAACTATATTTTTAGCTATTGCACCTTGCTGCCACTCCCCTTCATTATTTAAACTTACTCCTGGCTTTCCCATATGTCAGTGATCTTCTATGCTGACCTCCCTGGAAAATGTGTCTTTTTGGAAAGCTGTGGAAATCCTTTTATTGTTGTATTCCCATGTGTTTGTCTCTATTCCAATATTGTCTTTGTGTCCTAGTAAGACTAGTATCTTGCTGCCCAGCTCACTAGCCAGTGCTAACTCAGGATCTAACAGGGCAGCTTAGGCACATGATCTCACATGGGGAATTCGACCCTTTTAGGGATGATAGGGAGTGCAGAGTTCAGCCACAGGTAAGTGTTTAGGGGCCACCCATACCGCCTTTCCCTATCACCAGGGCCCCCGTAGTGCCTGTTTTCCTTCCCTTTGCAGCACATGCTGGGTATCATCCCACCCTGGAGTGACAGGTTCTGATTCATGATCCATTAGATGTCTGCCTGTGACTACCAGCTTAAAAAATATAATTAATCTGTCACAAGATGTAGCGTAAATGTGTTTATCTTTGGCCACCCAGTGGTTGTGATGTGTATTGCAGCTTGGCTATTTGTCTCAGTATTGTATCAAATTTGTTTAGTGAGAAATCGGAACCTTTAAAGAGTCAATTAAGGCAATGGTAATGATGAATGCTTGTATATCCATTTATTAACAAGATCCCCTGCCTACTGTCAGTGAATAGAAACATTCTTATTCCATACAGACCTGATACTTCTTAAGAATTGCTACAATGTATCCTGATTAGATTCTTTTCACTGCCATCAAGCAGAGATTTTCATAAAACATTAAGTTTTGACTATGTTACACTGGACAATGTTTTAGAATCTATAATGAGTGTTTGTGTTTATATTGCAATGATAAAAACATAATATGCAATATCTTGTGTGCGTTTTAACGTTATGCTATGTTAAAGGTATATTTGTAAAGGTGTTCCTTGGAGTGCAATTTTAGTGCACCGTATTTTTAGGTCTAAAAAATGTGTTTTGCATCATATTATTACATTAGTGCCCTCTAGTGGAATGAATAGTAAGCCCAAATGAAGAGTTTGCATAGCTAGCTCGCTCTCAGGGTTCATGTGTCCTGATGCTTGGGAAGGCAGGGCTTTACCATTGTGTACTGATATGCAGAAAAAGCAGAAGGGAATGACTGTATAAGGCTACGTTCACACTGTGTATGGGCTCATAGTGTGAGGAATAGCTCAGGGAGCTATATTTTTTGACCCTATTTTTGGATGTAATCATCTGCATATCATTTGTTTAATTGTGTATGAAATCAAAGTAGACTGCATTACATCCTCTTATTCAGAGATACTACTCTACTACTGTACTCTTGTACAGTGGGTCATTGCAAAACAAACATACAAAAAAAATACCCAATTTTTTCACATTGGTGCTATGGAGAACAAATATCTAGGCATCCATATACAACATATGGCCACTGTTGGGCATATACATATTTCATAAGCAAAAGTGCCCTACAGTGGCTTACAAGGTATGGTGCTCTTAGCCTTATATACAAAATAATGCAAATACGGAAAATGTATTCAAATCGAGGGAGAGGAGGAAGGAAAAAAAATAATGTATATGTGCATCTCTCTCCTGCGCTTGGGTGACAAAATACATCCAAATTCTAAAGTTCTCAATTTTTATTATAATTTACTGTAGGAAGGGTAAGGGTTCCGTCACACTTTAGCGACGCACTAGCGATCCCACCAGCGATCTGACCTGGATCGCTTGTGCGTCGCTACATGGTCGCTGGTGAGCTGTCAAACGGGCAGATCTCACCAGCGACCAGTGATCAGCCCTCAGCCAGCAGCGATGTGGAAGTGATGCTGTGCTTGCATGGAGCCGGCATCTGGAAGCTGCGGACACTGGTAACCACGGTAAACATTGAGTATGGTTACCCGATATTTACCTTGGTTACCAGCGCACACAGCTTAGTGCTGGCTCCCTAGACTCGTAGCAACCGTACACATAGTTACATAGTTACATAGTTACATAGTTACTTAGGTTGAAAAAAGACCTAGGTCCATCTAGTTCAACCTTCCTCCACCAGTTCTACATTTAGTCACTAAGTCATTTATAACCAACAATGTTTTGTGTACTGAGGAAATCATCCAGCCCTTTTTTAAAAGCTGTTATAGTATCTGCCATTACTACCTCTTGTGGTAGTGTATTCCACAGTCTGAACCGCTCTAACTGTAAAGAACCCTTTCCTATTTAGGTGTCGGAATCGCTTTTCTTCCACTCGCAGTGAGTGCCCCCTGGTCCTTAGTACTGTCTTTGGAAGAAATAAGTCATGTGCCAGTCCTTTATATTGACCACACATGTATTTATACATATAAATAAGATCTCCTCTGAGACGTCTTTTTTCTAAGCTAAACATATCTAACTTTTTCAACCTGTCATCATATGGGAGGCCTTCCATTCCTTGTAATAGTCTAGTTGCCCGCCTTTGAACTGATTCTAACTTCTGAATGTCCTTTTTAAAATGTGGAGCCCAAAACTGGATCCCATATTCCAGATGTGGCCTTACAAGTGATTTATAGAGGGGTAACAATACGTTGGGATCACGGGATCTAATCTCTCTTTTTATACACCCTAAAATCTTGTTTGCTTTAGCAGCTGCTGCTTGACATTGAGTGCTGCTGCTCAGCTTATTTGTAATGAGAATACCCAAGTCCTTCTCCTGTTCTGTAGTCCCGAGTTTACTTCCATTTAATGTATACGCAGCTGTAGGATTACTCCGTCCTAGGTGCATTACTTTACATTTATCAACATTAAATCTCATTTGCCAAGTATCTGCCCATTCTGACATCTTATCCAGATCTTTTTGTAATATTGTACTATCCAGGTCAGTTTTTAATATCCTACATAGTTTGGTGTCATCGGCAAAGACTGACACTGTACTATCAATCCCATCCACAAGGTCATTAATAAAGAGAGTAAAAAGAATCGGTCCAAGCACAGATCCCTGCGGCACCCCACTGCTGACTATAGCCCATTTAGAGAATGTACCATTTATGACTACTCTTTGTTTCCTATCTTTTAGCCAATTCCTTACCCAGTTGCATATTGTGTCCCCTAGTCCTTGCTTCTGGAGCTTTAGTATAAGGCTATTATGTGGTACAGTATCAAATGCCTTTGCAAAGTCCAAATAAATCACATCAGCTGCATTACCAATATCCAGGTTTGAACTTACCCCCTCATAGAACCCCAACAGGTTGGTTAGACACGACTTATCTTTCATGAATCCATGCTGTTTGTCAGTTATCATATTATTTTCTGCAATATATTTTTGCATGTCATCCCTTAAAATGCCCTCAAAAACTTTGCATACTACTGATGTCAGGCTTACTGGACGGTAGTTGCCTGGATCTACCCTCTTACCTTTTTTAAATATCGGTACCACATCAGCAATCCTCCAATCCTGAGGCACCAACCCTGTTACAAGTGAGTCTAAAAAGATGAGATACAGCGGTCTGTCGATTACGGAGCTCAATTCCCTCAATATTCATGGATGAATGCCATCTGGCCCTGGGGATTTGTCAATGTTTAATTTACTGAGACGTAGGCGTACTTCATCTTGTGTTAAATTAATTATATCAGGTGGTGGACTTTGATTTTTCACTTGTTGAATGATCCCTGGTACAGTCAGTTCCTTGGTGAATACAGATGAGAAATGCCTATTTAATATCTCAGTCTTTTGTTTGTCCTCTATAACTAACTTGTTATTATATTTTAAGGGGCCGATACTATCCTTTGTTTTCCTTTTGGCATTAATGTATTTATAACCTTTGCTTATTTACCCGATGTGTAATCCGGCTACGTGTGCAGGGAGCAGGGAGCCGGCACTGGCAGCGTAAGAGTGGCGTATGCTAGTAACTAAGGTAAATATCAGGTAACCACCTTGGTTACCCGATGTTTACCTTGGTTACAGCTTACCGCAGGCTGCCAGACGCCGGCTCCCTGCTCCCTGCACATTCAGATTGTTGCTCTCTCGCTGTCACACACAGCGATGTGTGCTTAACAGCGGGAGAGCAACAATAAAAAAATGAACCAGCAGTGTGTGCATCGAGCAGAGATCTCACAGCAGGGGTCAAATCGCTGCTCAGTGTCACACACAGCGAGATCGCTAATGAGGTCACTGCTGCGTCACAAAAACCATGACACAGCAGCGATCTCGCTAGCGATCTCGCTATGTGAGAAGTACCTCTAAAGGTGGTGTCACACACAGCGACGGCGACAACGACGTCGCTGCTCTGTGACGTAGCAGCGACATCCCGCCGATGTCGCTGTGTGTGACATCCAGCAACGAGCTGACCCCTGCTGTGAGGTCGCCGCTCGTTGCTGAATGTCCTGCTTCATTTTTTGCTTGTTGCTCTCCCGCTGTGAAGCACACATCGCTGTGTGTGACAGCGAGAGAGCGATGAACTGAAGCGAGCAGGGAGCAGGGAGCCAGCTTCTGGCAGCCTGCGGTAAGCTGTAACCAAGGTAAACATCGGGTAACCAAGGGAAGCCCTTTCCTTGGTTACCCAATATTTACCTTCGTTACCAGCGTCCGCTGCTCTCACGCTGCCTGTGCTGCTGGCTCCCTGCTTCCTGCACGCCAGAGTACACACCAGGTAAATAAGCAAGGGTTTGCTTATTAATCCGATGTGTACTCTGGCGTGCAGGGAGCCAGCGCTAAGCGGTGTGCGCTACTAACCAATGTAAATATCGGGTAACCAAGCCCTTGTTTACCCACTATTTACCTTAGTTACCAAGCGCAGCACCGCTTCCACCCATCGCTGCTGGCTGGGGGCTGGTCACTGGTCGCTGGTGAGATCTGCCTGTTTGACAGCTCACCAGCGACCATTTAACGACGCAGCAGCGATCCTGATAAGGTCAGGTCGCCCGTCGTGATCGCTGCTGCGTCGCTATGTGTGATCCCAGCATAACTCTTCACTAACAAATAAAACTGTGTACAAATAATCATGTGCTAATCAATTCTTATCACTTTTTTTATTGATCACTGTTTTATCACTATTTATTACCACTTCTTGCTGTCAAAGAATGGAAACACTCTTGTTTTCATTAGGAGGTTGGACATTGATCCAAGTCTTTTGTTATTTACCTTTCATGATTTGCTGCTGTTTTATAAAAAACGATCATCCGTCGTTGTAAAATATTTTCTTCTGAGTTTTGTTCTACACTCTTCAGCATTGAAATGGCAACATCAAGAATGAAAAGTCGTAGAGTTGTAGAAATCATAGGATCCATAGACATGTTAATATGTAAAAGATGAAAACATACAAACAAAATGTTCAAAACATCTAGGTTTACTTGGTATTGAATATGAAAACCACATGCAGAAATCCCTACGCTTACACGTGTTGGAATGCTATCAATGAGGTTATTAATGGTTGTCTGAGAAATGTTTTGTTTCACTGAATGCACTTGGTCAAATAATCAAGATCCGCTGCTGGCTGCTCTCTTTACAATTGCCGACCAATGACATTCCAGATGTGCTCGATGGAAGACAAGTCGCAAGGCTCTGCAGGCCACGGTAGTACATTTAGGCCATACAGTCTCTTCACAGTAGCATGAACACGATTGGTGTTGTAATGTTAACAGTTCCTGAGACATTTTGGAGAAAGTAACCATATCAAGTCATTGATTCTGATGCTACCAATAATGAAAACTGAAAATGTAAGGATGGGTGACTGATGCCCTGCAACCCCCCTGAAGACATCATGATTTATATGTATATTTATGTATGTGCAATGTTTACATGTGTGTAGCCTTGGGTACACTGTTCTCAGCCACCACTAGGTGGCACTGCTTCCTGGAACCTTAGCTTAGGGAAGAGCTTAGGGTTGGGATGGAGTGGCAAGGCTGAAGGAGTTAAGGTGAAGGAGGCCGGCCCACAGTATGGGTTAAGGCAGGGTATACTTCCTGGTTAGTTCAGATAGGGACACTTTTGAGTAGAGAGAAGAAGCTGTACCTGAGGGACATATAGTGGGAGAAGTCCAGAGTAATTCGGCCAGACCCTCAGGGTCACCCCAGGAAACCCAGATCAAGTGGACAAAGAAAACTCTTCAGAAATAGTCACGGACCGACCCTGAAGTTATGGGCCTTGATACTAGTGGAATTTCCGGGAGAAGCAACTGACGCCAATAGGACCCGTCTAGAAGCAAGGTAAGATAGACCTGAGCAAATGGTTCGGCACAGAGACAGTGGTGAAGGAACTCCGTCCGGTGGTGAAACAAATCCCTGAGGGAGGGGATGCGGTTAAAGCCATGTGGGACTCCATGAATTTACTAGCTGCCAATGTGGTGTTGCCAGGGGAAACAGACAGTCCTACAGAAACTGGAGAGATGTGCAGGAGGGAGCAGTCTGCAGGAAATTGTGTAAAGAAACAAAACAGTAACATGCCTGTAATGTGCAAGCTGTGTGGCCGCAGTGGATGTGTGCCACAGAAACTTTGTGAATCTTTCAGTAAAGTTATGTTAGCTGTTTTCCTGGACTCTGTCTCTGAATTAACCCCTAGCAATTGGGGTTGTTGTGTTCATCGTTACACTGTGGAGGTGGCAGGAGTGTAGCACCGAAGAGAGACATTGCCTGGATGCAGGGGCTTACCTCTGCCAACAACTACTGCCCCTTGCCACCCCCACAACTCCAGTTTAGTAATACAACATCCTCTAAGAGTTGAGACTTAGGAATCAATCAGTGTCTATGTGGTGCCCCTGAGGCTTCAGTCACCACAGAGTACTGCACATCACTTAAGGTGCGGTACTCATTCTGGATCCTGAGGAGGTCGGTACCGGTTTCACCACACACCAACTCATACACACAACCAGGTTGGCCTCCCCACTGGGGATCGGCTAGGGTTGGGTTTTAAGGCAGTCACCAAACATGGGGGGTGGCCACCCACTAGCGACAGGGAACCGGGGGGGAGGAACAACCAACAGGGGGAGTGAGGAGCAACACAATAGTTTGGAAGTTCTCCAGCAGGAGAAGAAGAGAGCAGTCAGGTTTTACCAGTGGCTCTGGTGGGACGCAGGAGTCAATGCGGTCGCCGAGGGGAGAGCTTCATTGCTCCCTCGGGACCGACACTGAGCAGGGTGCAGCATCCTAGGGAGGGTTTTACTTCAGATTGTCCACCAAAATCTGCAGGCCAGAGGGATTGTATGTGTGTCGTCTCGGCACGGACCGGGGTGGTCGTGGCTCGAGGGGTCCGGACCCTGGCTCAGCAAACACTCCGATCCTTGAAAGGGGATTATTTACAGGGGACAAGTTTGTGACACCACCTCTGGGTTGTGGTAATGGGAGTACCGCCGCTGCTGGAAGGAATACCGGGGCAGATGGTGTGGAGCAGCAAGGTGTCAGTCCCTCCGCAGGTGTGGAAAGGCCCCAGCCTCTGGGGTTTTGGTGGATATTTGGGAGCGCAGAGTACAGGGGACCAAGGTACTCACTGTGGGTAGTCGTGGTGCTGGATGAAGATTATAAAGTAGACACTCACTCTGAAGGTAAACCAGAGTCTCTGTGCCTCACTGTCACTGCAGGGAGCCCATTCGGGTATCCGCTCCCACCGGTGTCACTTGGTAATCCAGAGCCCACATTTGTGCACAATTTAGTTTGTCTGTTGTGGCCCCTTGGCTTGAAGCTGTTAGGGCCTCGCTCACTATATTTAGTGTAGCTGTGCTCTTTATGGCTGGCACTTGGGATTTTAGTGGGCTGCTTTACTGGAAAACCCTATCCCCCGCGGTGTGCTGACGCCTTCAATCTCTGAGCTCTTAGGGAAGTTCGTGAAGATACTCTCCCTCCCAGGTTAATTATCAGGATGTTGAATCGGTTCCTGACCTAGGGTCCTGTACCCCATTGTGCTTTGTACCGGTTAGTTCTTTTGGGTTTCTGATGCCGAGAGTCCTCCTAGACTATGTCTGTCGCACCCTTTTCGAATGTCACTGCCACCGGTCCCTGACTCCTCTGGTCCCGGACGACTACAGCTCCTCACTCCTTGAGGGCTCTCACTACGCTGCTCTCTTCCTCCCTCTCACCAGTCTGCGTGACCTCTAGGTGGGTGGCCCTATTCCAGCTTGACCAACCCACTGGTGTGTCTGACAGATCATGATGGGAGGTGTTGATTGGGATTTGTGGTGCTGATGGTAGTGACACCGATTTCTGGGAACCTGGAACCATGGAGGGTAGGCCCTGCACCCTGGGTGAAAGTATGCAGTTCCCTGTGGCACCCTGATATATTCAGGGGCGCCACATAAGTCCCTCTGGCCACCACAGTTCCCAGAGCACAGTGCTACATAGGGTCCAGAGTTGTGAACTACGTCCGGCCCCACCAAGGACCCACGGCACCGGCATACGTTACGGGAGCAAACACCATTCAATAACCAGGGTCCCCAAGAAACTTCAGGCCACGAGGGTCCACCTCTAGAAGCGCAAGGAAGAAAACCCCAACGTCCACTATACCGGTTCTGACCTCCAACAGATCCGGGATCGTCTGCGGCCCATCAGGGCAGTGATCAGCATCTCTTGGGTAAACCAGGACTGTGAGTAAAGAAACCTTGAACCCGCAGAGACTGTGTCCGCCTGTCTTTGTCGGCGCCCCGCGCCGCCTGCCATTACTACTCCCCTCATCATCCTCCCTGAGGCCCACTTCACCTGTGGGGAGCAGAAACATGTTAGCTGCTACTACCATCCACCCCAGAGGAGAGCGAGAGCAGCGGCGGCTATTACCTGGCAGCGTACCGCAAGTTGCGTCACGAAATCAAACCTCCATCATCACCCCCCTTCTTTATTGTACACCTCGGGGCCACGAAGCCAGATAGGGCCACCTGTGACATCCCCAGACCCGATATCACCAGCCCGGCGACGAGTAAACATTAACCCCTTTCCCCGTGGGTGCTACATCTATACTTAGAAAGCAAGCAATAGAACTGAACTATATTACCACCAAGTGGAGGATTGCTACTTCCAATAGGTGGCACTAGAGTTCCTGCCCTCTTCTTCTCTGAAAAGAAATCCTTATACCAGCAAAGTCTGTGATAATCCTGAAGTGTTTGGCACATTTGCAGGTTTTTCCCTTACAGATTTGGTTGCAGAAAATAATCTGCCCCATGTCAATTCTTTCTGCATTTTTGGTTGCAATTACACATTGAAAGCAATGAAAAAAGCATAAAAATGCAGCAAATTGCAGCAAAAAATTAGTCAAATCAAGGCAAAACTCACGTTTTATCCACACCTTTTTCCTGCCTGGACATGCAGATTTGTTTGCAGAATATCTGCAACCAAATCCGCAACGTGTGCACATAGCCTTAAAGGGAATCCGTCACCAGGTTTTTGCCACCTAATCTGAGAGCAGCATAATGTCGGGGCAGAGGCCCTGATTCCAGTGATGTTTCATTTACTGGGCTGCTTAGTGTAGTTTTGATAAAAATCACTGATTAATCAGCAGTAGATTATCATTAGAGGACTACTTGGCGTACTGCCAGGTAGTCCAGCATATTCATGAGCTCTGTATAACTGCTAGGTCTGCAGCAGAGAAAATACTGATTTATTCAAAACGATAGCAAACAGCTAAGTAAGTGACACATCGCTGAAATTGGGGTCTCTGTCACTACATTATGCTGCTCTCAGATGGGGGAGCAAAAACCTGGTGACAGATTCCATTTAAAGGGTCACTATTGACTTTTAGGATTTCTGACTATAATAGGTAGCAGAAGAGTTCAGTCCTCTCTGAGAAGGGTTTTTATGAATAATTAAATTCATAGGGGAGCATGGCATATGCTATGAGGGTTCCTCACCCTATACTGACTTGGTGCTTCATGCAAGAAAAGACTTTACTTCTCAGTCTCCATGTTAGATATTGTTATACTTGTGATAAAAAGGGGATTCTTAAAAAACCCACACATTATAACCTATCCATAACATATAAGATAATGTGCTGATCACTGGGGTCTTACTACTAAGTGACTCAGTGATCCTGAGATCAGAGGTCTGCATCTCTGCCGTAATTGGAGTGAAGGTTTCCTCGCTTGATCACCGCTCCATTCATTGTCAGTGCGACTGCTAACATACAGTCCTTGATTTTGGACTGGAGCTTGAATATGCAAATAGGGCTGCAGAGCCCCATTCTCAAGGTTTTAGAGCCCTGACCTTGGGATTGCTGTACATCCAGCAGTCAGAGTATCGGCAATTAACAAGTTCTCCTCTATGCAATAGAATGTGCTTTTTTGTACTCTTTACATATAGCTTCAAGTTTTGATGATACAAAAAAAGGCCAAATCTGTAAGCTAAAAATAAAGTACCCTAAGGTCATATCAACTTGAGGGGCCACTCTATATTATGTTCTAACAGATTTTGTCTTTTTGGCTAATACTTCTATGTTACAAAAAAAAATAAAAAAAATCCCATGCTTGGCTAATTTCCCAATATATAGTTCATAGTTTTTAAGGTTGAAGGTAGGCATAAGTCCATTAAGTTCAAGTTATAGCCTAACATGTTAATCCACAAAAAGCAAAAACCCCATGAGGCAGATGCTAGTTGCCCTATATTAGTGGAAAAATAGCATTCTTGACTCCACATATGGCAATTAGACTAGTTCCCTGCGTCCATAACAGAATTTAGTACTCACAACATGTAATATCAGATTTTTCCAGAAAGACATCCATACCTCCTTGTACTCCTGTACTGTGTCAACCATTACAACATCATGTGGCAGAGAGTTTTATAGTCTCACTGCTCTAACAGTAAAGAATCACCGTCTGTGGTGCACATTAAACCTTCTTATGGTGGATACCCCCTTGTCCCTGTCACAAGATTAAGTGTAAAAATATCATTAGAGAGAGCTCTGTACTGTCTTCTCATATCTTTGTACATTGTAATAAGATTACTGCTAAGCCTTAATTTTTCCTGACTGAATTACCCCAAGTTTAATAACCTGTCTTGGTACTGCAGTTCACCCATCTCTTTCCCCGTCTGTCTCTTTTCCCATCTGTGTCTTTCCCCGTCTGTCTCTTTCCCCATTTGTCTCTTTCCCCATTTGTCTCTGTCTCGTGCCCTATCTCTTTCCTTTTCTTTGTCTCTTTCCCTGTTTTTGTCTCTTTCCCTGTCTGTCTCTTTCCCTGTCTGTCTCTTTCCCTGTCTATTTCACTGTCTGTCTCTTTCCCTGTCTGCCTGTTTTTTCCCTGTCTGTTTGTCTGTCTCTGTCTGTCTCTGTCTGCCTCTTTCTCTTTGACTGTCTGTCTCTATCTCTTTCTCTGTCTGTCTGTCTCTGTCTGTCTCTTTACCCGTTTCTTTCCCTGTCTGTTTGTGTCTGTGTCTCTCTCTCTGTCTCTTTCCCTGTCTGTCTCTGTCTGTCAAATCAAATCAAATCAAATAGGCTTTATTGGCTGGACCAAAATACAATCAGTATTGCCAAAGCAAGAAAATAAATGTGACAGGGGAGTGGGTTAGGGTTGTCGGGATGGGGTGTTGGGGCCACAATTTGGCAAATGATGGTCCATTTAAAAGTCTTTAGTACCTCTCAGCTTATGACATGTGGTGACATATTGGGCGGCGATCTCCACCATTGATTCTTCTTCGTGGATGCAGCGTTTTCTCTCCTCATCCATGGATGGAAAGTACGGGGTATGAATGGTAAATTTCTGGAAGTGGGAGGCCCTCACTGCTGAGTATTTGTTACAGTGCAGCAGGAAATGTGCCTCGTCCTCCAGAGCCCCTTGCTGGCAGTGCTGGCACACTCTGTTCTCCCGCGGCTTGTATGTCTGTCGGTGCCGCCCTGTTTCAACCTCTAGGCTGTGGGCACTCAGTCTGTACAGGCTCAGGGTCTGCCTGTCTTTGGGGTTGCGTAACCTTTCCAGATATGGGGCCAGAATGTAGTCCCTCCGCAGTGACCGGTAGATGGTGAGTTTCTGGGAGTTCTCTAATTCACTCTTCCAGTCCTCTATGTATTGCATCTTGCAGCTTTCTGAGATCTCTTTTATTTGGGCTTTGGTCAGGGTGTGTTGCTGACTTTGGCTGTACTGGCTCCTGGGGTTCCTGGCTTGCTCTGGGCTCTGGCTCAGCAGGGCTTTATGATGGTAGGAGCTGGGGTTGCTGTTCTGCATGTGCGCCTGGTGCGATAGAGCCCTCTTGTGTATACTGAGCCATAAAGGGAATCGGCCCAGCTCTGCCCGACAGGCTATGTTTGAGGTGCTGCACTGGACTTTGAGGAGATATTTGCAGAACTCCAGATGGAAGACTTTGGTTGGGCTGGAATCCCACTTTGTCTGGTCTGGATAGGTCACTGAGCCCCATACCTCACTGTTATACAGCAGTATAGGTGTGATGATGCTGTTGAATATCATGAGACAGACTCTCACCGGTGGTTTGAGGTAGTACAGTTGTCTTCTGAAAGCATAAAGGATTCTGCATGCTTTCCCTTTTAGGGTATCTGCTGCTTGCTTTAGGCTACTGGTTTGGCTTAGCTCCAGACAGAGGTAGGTATAGTTGCTGGTCTTCTCCAGCGCGGCACTATGTAGTGTGAGGGAGTGGAGGTTTCATTGTAATTCCTCTTCTGAAACACCATGACTTTGGTCTTCTTTTCGTTGATGGGCAAAGCCCATGTGGTGCTGAATGTTTCTAGCACAGCCAGGCTAGCTTGGAGCCTTTCTTGGATGAGGAAAGCAGCAGGAGGTCATCTGCGTACAGCAGGATCTTCACCTCTCGGTCATGCAGGCTGAGACCTGGGGCAGGGGAGGATTCCAGGGCTGAGGCCAGTCCATTTATGTAGATATTGAATAGAGTTGGGCTCAGCCTACAGCCCTGTCTTACCCCGCGGCTCTGCCGGAAGAAGGCCGTCTTCTTTCCATTCACATTTACACTGCATCGGTTCTCAATGTATGAGCTGTTGATCAAATCTTAGGTTCTGCCACCTATTCCACTCTCTAGGAGTTTAAGGAACAGGCCTGGATGCGACACTGAGTCAAAGGCCTTCTTGAAGTCCACAAAACATGCAAATATTTTCTCCTGTTTTTTGCCATGGACATGGGTATTGATGAGGCTTTGCAGGGTGTAAATGTTGTCCGTGGTGCGGTGGTTTGGCATGAACCCGCCTTGGTTCTGCTGAGGATGTCACGCTGGGTGAGGAAGGTGATGTCCCTTTATTAATAATGCTGTTAAACAGTTTTCCCAGAATGCTGTTAACACAGATCCCTCTGTAGTTTGCTGGACCATATTGGTCTCCATTCTTGCAGATGGGCGTTAGGAGACCTTGATTCCAGCTCTTTGGGAAGTAGCCGGCACTCAGGACGTGGGTGAATAGTTTAGCCAGTACTTCATGTCTGTCTCTCTCTCTCTGTCTGTTTCCCTGTCTCTGTCTGTCTCTGTCTCTTTCCCTGTCTGTGTCTGTCTGTCTCTGTTCCTGTCTGTCTCTCTCTGTCTCTTTCTGTCTCTCTCTATGTCTCCCTACTGACATCATATTACGTCACACATAAGATTCTTATACTAACAATTTATTTTGTTCCTATAGCAACCACTCATAGCTCCAATTAATAACCTATAGATCGCAGCTCCATTGACTTTAATGGAGGCAGGTCTTTTGGAGAGTAACTGTAAAGCGCGGGGTTAAATTTTCCTGTCAAAACATAGTCTATGACATTCCCTCAGTCAAATGATGTGTATGTGCAAAATTTTGTGATTGTAAATGCGACGGTGCGGATTCCTTTAGCGGACATACACACACACACACACACACACACACACACACACACACACATACACACACACACACACTCAGCCTTATATACTAGATTTTTTTAACCCAACACATGAAATTAAGGCTAATCATATACCTTACATTACAAAATCTTCATATTTACTCAAATGAATTGAAGGTAAAATGAATACACCCAAAATCACAATTGAATTACATTAGATCAAACTGTTTCGACATGCAATAAATCCATATTACTGTGTTATATATTGAACTTCTTAAGATATACATTGAAGTGACAATATGTTAAAATTAGTTTTGTTTTACCCAGATTTGGATTGTATTAAAATTAATGAGGCGATTCCAGAGATTAGATATGCTAATGTGCTGAAAAAATAAACAAAAAGCATTTCATAAAGGTGAAAAAAATTCTGAGTGAGCAAGCATATAATGTAATAATTGCTAAGACATGGCATCCCATACATGGTCTGTATTTGCTATCTTGTCGTATACACTACATGGTTCTTAGGAAAAGACAGAGGCTTTAAATGCACCACAAATATATCACTATGGCTGGTTGCACAAGTCCCTGAAACATGGACCATGCAATACTAATTAATACATAAAACACAAGTATTTTCTGATCCAATGACTGATTCGTATTTTTTCTTATTCCCTGATTTCAAAAAACATTTCTATTTTTAGCATCACGTATGGATTTTGCACAAAAGCTGTGTGAAACTATGTTCAAGCAAGATGAACAAGAGAAATCTTTGTAGTAGCAAAAAAATTGACACAATATTACATGAAAAATGTCTTGAACATTCATTCTGCATCTTTATTGGAAATTATTTTTAGCAATTATTCCTTTTCTTTTCGAAACTTCTCTTGATACCATTTCTCTTATAGAAGGCCTGCAGATTTTCTCTCTGAAGCATCCAGTAGTAGTGCCCCATCATGTTCACGTTGCATCTATCTTGGTATTGTCATTCCATCTCCTTAACCCCATTATGACAGCCTTATGGAGATAATAATGGCAGCAGAACATAGTACTTATTATGATCTGCCGTTTATAAGCGGCAGGCAGAAATAAGTGTATAGTGCCCCCAAGCGTTGGAAAATCTCTGGTATTTCAGCTACCAGCGGTAGCGGAGACCCTGGAGATCATGATTCAGGCCATTTTTTCCAGTCCCCGCTCACGTGATCACCAGTATACGCTGTATACCGATGTTCACGTTACAGTAAATGACAGCGCCTGTAAAAAATGATTCATCTCCCATCTGGCATGATTAAACATATCAGATGAGAGATAAATCTCCTCCTCGTGGTCCCCCGGTGTCGCCTACATGCCCCTCCCAACACCCAACCTCCTCACGAAAATCCAAGATGGCGGCACGCACAGCAGCGCGCCGCCTGCATTCACCCTACTCCTTTGATTTCTGTCGCATGTGCCATGACACATGCAACAGAAAACTCCTCCCCAGGCCCTGACAGGTCCCCCCCTATAACCACCCCGGTGTTCCCCGGTGTTCCACGGTACCTGTGCAGCGTTGATCTCCCGCGATTCCTCCTTCTTCACAATAGACTCTGCCGCATGCGCAGAGAGTGGCTGTCAGCTCAGCTTCCTGCTTTGAGAGCTGTACTGGCTGCGTGAACTCTGCTGCGGTGGACCCGGGGAGAGTGGGTGCAGATTCATTGAACCCACACTCTTCACATGGAGAGTCTGCACTCCTAGAAAATGGGGGATACGTTCTCTGAGCATGCCCCCCATGTTCTAGAAGGTCCAGAGTCGTCGTGGGAAACCCTTATTGGATTACTGCGGACCGGTTTTTTTTTTTCCTTACAATAAATTGGTGAAAGAGGAAATGTGTTGGGGAGTGTTTTTTCAAATAATTTTTTTTTTGTCGTCTATTTTTTTTTGTTAGTACTACTAGTTTGTGATGTCGGGTATCTGATAGATGCCGTGACATCACAAACTGTTGGGCTTGATGCCAGGTGATATTACACAGCTGGTATCAACCCCACTTATTACCCTGTTTGCCACCATACCTGGGCAACTGGATGAGCTGGGATGAAGCAACAGGATTGGCGCATCTAACGGATGCGCCACTTCTGGGGCGGCTGCGACCTGCTATTATTAGGCTGGGAAGGGCCAATAACTATGGACCTTCCCACCCTGAGAATACCAGACCACAGCTGTCCGCTTTACCTTGGCTGGTGATCCAATTTGGGGGGACCCTACTTTGTTTTTTTTGTAATTATTATTATTTATAAATAATTATAAAAAAGAGCCTAGGGTGACCTCCAAATTGGATCACCAACCAAGGTAAAGCTGCCAGCTGTGGTTTTCAGGCTACAGCCGTCTGCTTTACCCTAGCTGGCTATCAAAAATGGGGGGACCCCATGTCGTTTTTTTTTAATTCTTTTTTTTTGGCTAAATACAAGGCTAAGCACCCTTTAGTGCCACATAAAAGTCACTAAAGGGTGCCAGCTTAGAATATGTAGGGGGGTGGGACATTATATATGTGTTTGACATCGGTCTGTCTATCTATCCATGCATCCATCCTTCCTAGCTTTTTTGGCTGCGTGCCCACGATTGGGGTTTCAAGCGTTTTGGACGCTGTGTTTTCGCTGCGTTGTACAGTACAATCACAATGGAAGGATTTTTCTCTCCTGCCCACTGTGCTTATTTTCTCCACAGCATAAATTGACATCTGGCACTGCAGAATGTCAATTTATGCTGTGGAGAGGAAAGTTCTCCGTGGAGAGAAGAGAGATAACGTTAGCAGCAGCCGTACCTGGACCGTGGGCATGAGCAGCTGCGTTCTTCCATGGACAACACTCACATCTCCGCAGACTCAGTGTCACCAGATCGTCGGCACATAGCCTAAAAGTGAGAAATTTGCTGCTAGAGCAACATTTTTGTGATGCCCCTGGGGGTTCAAAATGCTCACTATACCCCTGAATAAAATCCTTGAGGGGTCTAGTTTCCAAATTGAGATCTCTTGTGGGGGGTTTCTGCTGTATAGGTACCCTAGGGGGCTATGCAAATGTGACATGGTGCCCACAATTTATTTCAAAATTCAAATATTGCTCCTTCCATTCCAAGTCCTCCCATTTGCCCAAACAGAGGTTTCTGACTACATGTGGGGTATCACCGCGCTCATAAGAAAGTGGGTAATAAACTGTAAGGTCCACTTTTTGGTGTTACCTCTTGAAAAAGTGAGAAATTTGGTGCTAAAGCAATATTTTTGTGAAAAAATGAAAATTTTCAATATGACTGCCTAATGTTATCAAATTCTGTAAAGTATCTGTGGGTTCAAAATGCTCACTATATCTCTAGATAAAATCCTTCAGGGATCTAATTTCCAAAATGGTGTCACTTGTGGGGGTTTCTGCTGTTTAGGTACCTTAGGGGCCCTGCTATTGGAACATGGTACTCGCAATCTATTTCAGCCAAATTTGCTTTCCAAAATTCAAATATTGCTCCTTCTGTTGGGGCCCTCCCATTTGTACAAACAGAGGTTTCTGACCACATGTTTTATATCAGCGCATTCAGGAGAAACTGGGGAACACATTTTATGTTTCATTTTGTTGTGTTACTTCTTGTAAAATGAATAAATTGGCGCTAAAGTAACATTTTTTAGGTAAAATATATATTTTTTTCATTCAACATTACTTTATTCCTGTGAGGCACCTGAAGGGTTAATAAACTTCTTGGATATGGTTTTCAGTACTTTGAGGGGTGCATTTTTTAGAATGGTGTCACTTTGGGGTATTTTATGTCACCTAGGCCTCTCAAAGTCACTTCAAATGTGACGTGGTCCCTAAAAAAATGGTTTTGTAAATTTTGTTGAAAAATGAGAAATTGTTGATGAACTTTGACCCCTTCTAACTTCCAAACCCCAAAAATTTTGTTTAAAAAAGTGTGCTAATGTAAAGTACATAAGTGGGAAATGTAATTTATTAACTATTTTGTGTGACATAACTCTCTGGTCTAAGGGCATAAAAAGTTTGAAAATTGCAAAATTTTCAAAATTTTCATCAAATTTCCGATTTTTTCACGGATAAACGCAAAATTTATTGTCCTAAATTTATAACTATCCTGAACTACAATATGTCAGAAAAAAAAAATTCTGTATCACCGGGATCCACTGAAACGTTTCAGAGTTATAACCTGTGAAAATGACAGTGGTCAGAATTGCAAAAAATGGCCTGGGCATTAGGGACAAAACTGACTTTGTCCTTAAGGGGTTAATAACATGATGAACAACATTATGGTTTTCAGGAAAGCAGTCCAAATGAGAATGTAAAAAATGTAACTCCAAATTAATCAGACAACACTAGACTTAGAAACGTTTCAGGGTGTTCTTCACAATGGACTTATATTTTGGATCTTTGTTATCACCTGAGAATGTATTTACAACTTATTTAAAAGAATCCCAAGCCTTTTTCTCAACAGTTTTAACTTTTGTTTTGACCACATTGTCCTTCATGAGTTTTCAAATATATGGCCCCTCAAAAAATACCTTCCTTCAGTTTTGCTTTGGACAGTCCCTTGTTTTGGTAGAGCTTTTACAAACTGCTTCATCAGCCCAAACTTGATATTGAGTGGTGGCAGCAGAACCTTAGTGGGATCAACTATCCCAACTGTTTCATTCACACAAAAAGCATGGGTACTTTGTGTATCCTCCTAGCTTCCCAAGGAGCAAAGAGAGAACTTGGGGGTCTGTGCAGCTCAATAACTGCGGCTCTTTAAGTGTACAGAGGATACATACCAGAAAAGTAATCCCATGGTATATATTCTTCAATATCACCATTATTCTTGATGTGATTCACAGAAAAAGACATGAATTCAAAAAAGTAAAAAAAAAACAAAAACAGAAACAGCCAATAGCCAGCAAAAGATCAAATAGCAAATATACTCGCAGGATGCAGCAGGCTCCCCCATGATAAAAGCGGGGGCAATATAGGTGCAGAATACCAATGAGGCAACCACTCGCAACCTACCATTTAATTGAGGAGGTGTTTGCTTTTACACTGTGTGCAGAATTATTAGGCAAATGAGTATTTTGATCACATGATACTTTTTATACATGTTTTACTCCAAGCTGTATAGGATTGAGATACAACTACCAATTAAGTAAATCAGGTGATGTGCATCTCTGTAATGAGGAGGGGTGTGGTGTAATGACATCAATACTCTATATAAGGTGTGCTTAATTATTAGGCAACTTCTTTACCTTTGGCACTATGGGTCAGAAGTCCAAAATTGTGAGATGCTTTGCAGAGAGATGCAGCAGTCTTGAAATTGCCAAACTTTTGAAGCGTGATTAGATCACTGAACAATCATGTGTTTCATGGCAAATAGCCAACAGGGTCGCAAGAAGCATGTTAGGCAAAAAAGGCGAAAAATAACTGCCCATGAATTGAGGAAAATCAAGCATGAAGCTGCCAAGATGCCATTTGCCACCAGTTTGGCCATATTTCAGAGCTGCAACATTACTGGAGTATCAAAAAGCACAAGGTGTGTCATACTCAGGGACATGGCCAAGGTAAGGAAAGCTGAAAAACGACCACCTTTGAGCAAGAAACATAAGATAAAACGTCAAGTCGGGGCCAAGAAATATCTTAAGACTGCTTTTTCATAGGTTTTATGGACTGATGAAATGAGAGTGACTCTTGATGGGCCAGATGGATGGGCCAGAGAATGGATCAGTAAAGGGCAGAGAGCTCCACTCCGACTCAGACGCCAGCAGGGTGGAGGTGGGGTACTGGTATGGGCTGGTATCATCAAAGATGAACTTGTAGGACCTTTTCGGGTTGAGGATGGAGTGAAGCTCAACTCCCAGACCTACTGCCAGTTTCTGGAAGACAACTTCTTCAAGCTGTGGTACAGGAAGAAGTCAGTATTAGTAAAGAAAAACATGATTTTCATGCAGGACAATGCTCCATCATATGAATCCAACTACTCCACAGCGTGGCTGGTCAGTAAAGGTCTAAAAGATGAAAAAATAATGACATGACCCCCTTGTTCACCTGATCTGAACCCCATAGAGAACACGTGGTCCCTCATAAAATGTGAGATCTACAGGGAGGGAAAACAGTGCACCTCTCGGAACAGTGTCTGGGAGGCTGTGGTGGCTGCTGCACACAATGTTTATCGTAAACAGATCAAGCAATTAACAGAATCTATGGATGGTAGGCTGTTGAGCATCATCATAAAGAAAGGGGACTATATTGGTCACTAATTTTTTGGGGTTTTGTTTTTGCATGTCAGAAATGTTTATTTCTAAATTCTGTGCAGTTATATTGGTTTACTTTGTGAAATAAACAAGTGATATGGGAATATATTTGTTTTTTTATTACCGTATTTTTCGCTTTATAAGATGCACTTTTGTTCCTCCAAATTTTGGGGGAAAGTAGGGGGTGCATCTTATAATCCGAATATATGGGTCCAGGGGAGGTGGGGGTAGCTCTGGAGTGGTGCTGGGGGCTGGTGGAGGCTGGTAAAGGCTTGTGAAGGCTGCTGGAGGCAGTGGGAGATCTCCTGCTCCCGCTCATATAATATGCACAGCCGCTGTCCATCACCGTGGTGCTGAAACTGATGGGCTGAGGGAACTGGGGGATCGGCGCATATTATATGTGCCTGCGCCCCCCTTTGATCACACATGCCCCCCCCCCATGATAGATATGGCCCCCATGCTGCTGCCCATCCTAAAATAAAAAAGCTTTACTTACCTCCTCCAGCGTGTCTCCCGGTGTCTCCCCGATCGCACTGCTGATGCTGTGATCAGGCACGCAGAGATCATGTCACTCTGCTGTGCCGATCACATGACCGGCACCGAGAACCAGGAAGTGCAGGAGATCAGAGCACGGAGTAAGACACGAGAGATTACAGCACTGGAGAAGGTAAAGTAAAGTGTTTATTTTACTATGGGCAACAGCATGGGGGCCATATCTAACACAGGGGGACATGTGCCAGCAACAGGAGACCTGTGCCAGCTGTATTGAATGTGTGCCAGCAATAGGAGACCTGTGCCAGCTGTATTGGATGTGTGCCAGCAATAGGAGACCTGTGCCAGCTCTGTATGGGATCTGTGCCAGCAATAGGAGACTTGTGCCAGCTGTATTGATGTGTGCCAGCAATAGGAGACTTGTGCCACCTGTATTGGATGTGTGCCAGCAATAGGAGACCTGTGCCAGCTGTATTGGATGTGTGCCAGCAATAGGAGACCTGTGCCACCTGTATTGGATGTGTGCCAGCAATAGGAGACCTGTGCCACCTGTATTGGATGTGTGCCAGCAATAGGAGACCTGTGCCACCTGTATTGGATGTGTGCCAGCAATAGGAGACCTGTGTCACCTGTATTGGATGTGTGACTGCAATAGGAGACCTGTGTCACCTGGATTGGATGTGTGCCAGCAATAGGAGACCTGTGTCACCTGTATTGGATGTGTGCCAGCAATAGGAGACCTGTGCCAGCTGTATTGGATGTGTGCCAGCAATAGGAGACTTGTGCCACCTGTATGGGATGTGTGCCAGCTATAGGAGACTTTTGCCAGCACAGGGGGACATGTGGCATCACAGGGGGACATGTGCCAGAATGAGAGGGTTATATTCAATATAAGTGGGCCATATCCAGATTAAAGGGGCTAATTATAGGATGGGGGGGCTATAAGAGACATATACCCTATATGATTTGTTTGACGGACACTGGTATTATAAGATGGACCCCATTTAACATTAAAAAAAAATTCTCTTTTCCTTCACCAAATTTGGGGGTGCGTCCGATAATCAGGTGCATCTTATAAAGCGAAAAATACGGTAAGTTGCCTAATAATTATGCACAGTAATTGTTACCTGCAAAAACAGATATCATCCTAAGATAACCAAATCTAAAAAAAACCTACTCCAACTTCCAAAAATATTAAGCTTTGATATTTATGAGTCTTTTGGGTTGATTGAGAACATAGTTATTAATCAATAATAAAAAAAGTACTCTAAAATACAACTTGCCTAATAATTCTGCACATGGTGTATTAGACATGCACGCAGATGAATTTTGCATAGGGAGCCAGTCATACAGACATGTGTGATGCAGGAGGGCTGCCCATCACTATATAGGTGCACCCCACAGGACAGACACCCTAATGGGCCTGGCTGCATCCTGTATAAAAAGGAAAAAATGTGCAATAAAAAATTATATCAAATCACAATTAATAAATGTGAGGTATTGGTCCATATTTTGTACAAAATGCGCAAGCTCGTAGCCCAACATCAAGGGTCCCCATGCTTACGAGTACTTACACTACATTCAAAAACAATTCAGAGAAAAAGACATACATTCAAAAAAGTTTAAAAACAACTAGCAACAGACATTAGGCAACAAAAGATCAAATAGAAAATGCACTATCAGGATTCAGACGACCCACCATGATAAAGGCTGGGGCAACACAGGTGCAGAATACCGATGAGGCAACCACTCGCAACCTACCAACTCATGGAGGGGGTGGTTACTTGTATTAGACATGCACACAGATGACGTTTGCATAGGGTATTGATTAAACGCCAAGGCTCAGTCAGCATTCACAGGAACTACATCATCAGCTGATGACTTACTGTCATTGCAACCCATCGAAGCTCTGTGATCATGTCACGGGACTGTCAATGGGAGTGTGGAATGACACGGCCGAACATTAACTCACGCTGTCAGAGATTGACTCGTGCCTGTTGAGGCACATGTCACCTGATCAAATCATCCAACATATCCAGGGAAACATGCGGGCTCACCGCGTGGGTCTGCATGAAAACAAGGGACATGACCTTGGATGTACCAGTACTTCCAAGGGCGAGAAGTGGTTAGTTTGGATAAAGGCTGTATTAATGCTTTCTGTCAAGTATGTATATGGGCATTGAGTTATTTTGTTATTTTATAGCCTTATTAATGCCTTCCAGACCCCATATTTTTTCATAAAGCCAAAATTTATACAACTTTAAAACAGTGGGAAACTTAAGAAAAAATACATTGGCATACATAAAAGGTTAAAATCTATCTTGTAAATGTGTACAAACGGAGAGTTACTTTGAGTTTAGCTTTCCCTTCAGTTATCAATACACACTTGCCAGATTTCAATATGCAGGAAATGAATGATACTTTTCTGTTGTTAGACATAACATCAGTTCATATTATTGTGTTCCTAATCTGAAATGCTTGTTCAATTACATTTTGGACCCCTGAGGCAATTAATAGCTTGTCTGTGAGGACATCCTTATGTCTGTACACTGCTAACTAGAATATTCAGTTATACTAGTCATGCTTTTGCCTTTACACTTGTCGCACACTTTGCAAGATATTAAAAAATAACATTTATCAATGGGTAAAGTTATTTCATATCGTAGTCTGCCTATAATTGTCCAATATAATTTTATCAAACATGATCTATCTCATTCTCTACTGAATACATGGATATATCGATGCCATCTTCTGCAGATCAGTGATATTATTTTTATTTTAAAATGAACTTACATTAAGAAAACAATAAAAAAGACAACAATTTACAAGATTTATGTGTTTGAAAAATAAAAAGTTAGAAGCTTCTACGTGGTTTAAAACGTTTCACTAACTATATGAATAAATGATAAGTGTTCCCATTTCCCTTCACTTACATAGCGCCAACAAATCTGGTAGCACTGTACAGAGATTGTGATCACATAGTGCCTCCTCTCTACCGGGTTCAAAACCTTTTCTCTGTCCAAGGATGCACTCACAGAGGCGTATGTTCTCTCATGAAAGAGAACCGGATGGATTATGTACACTGGAGATCAAAATTAGAGAACAACACACAATTTTCAATTTTCTAAATGTTTAGGTCATTGTGCAGTCCCATGTGATTATATCCTAACATGAGTAAACTTGCAGTATTTTAAGCTTATTTTATAAATCGAATATTTTCAAAAGCACATAATAAAAATGTAAATGAGATAAATGAAAAAGAACACAGATCAAAATTAGAGAACACTTTCAGATACCTGCAAGTTATTGGTGTCAATCTGGCGCCTGGTGCTATTTTCCTTAATTATCTGACAAACCCTATTTAACTGGCAGCTTAACTGTTCAGTTTGCAGTAACTTTGCAAAAATGGTGTGGCGTTCCAAAGTGACTGAAACCTTCTGGCAGTAGGTTGTCCAGATGAAGGCCAATGGAGTGACTCTATCAGCCATAGCAAGAGAATTTGGTCATTTCAAGTCTGGGTTTCGAGATTGTTGCATCTTTACAACATCACAAACTCTTTAAAGTCAATCAAGAAGACTGGTAGCACTCGAAAGACAAATGCAAAAGAAAACAGGGTACTGCGAAGAATCTTCATGGGTAATCGTTTCAACACTGCAGATAGAATTGCTTGCCAGTTCAGCACTGAACAGGGTAAGGATCTGTCTTGTCATACAGTGTCACAATGTTTAAGAGCATTTGGACTGAAAGCCCACTCTTCAGTGACCAAACCTCTCATGAGCAGAAAGAATCAAAAGGCTAGACTCACCTGTGGTGAGGTACATTTTGTGTGGACAGAGCAGAAGTGGTCCACAGTTCATTTCAGTGATGAAAGCAAATTTAATTTATTTGGGTCTGATGTCAAACATTATGTTCATCGACAAACTGGGAAAAGACTGAACCCAAAGTGTGTTAAGAAGTCATTGAAAGGTGGTGGAGGAAGTGTCATGGTTTGGGGAATATTTTCTGTAGTAGGAGTTGGACCTCTCCTACAGCTACATGACAGAGTGAATGCAATTGTGTATCAGAACCTTCTTCAACAACACATGGTTCCTTACTTGCATTCATCACTCAATCAGCCGGCAATTTTCATGCAAAACGATTCCCCCTGTCACACAGCAACACGTGTAAAGCAGTTCCTTGAAACAGAAAACATTGAAATGGCAATCCCAGAGTCCTCATCTAAACCCAATACAAACCACTGAAAAATCCTTGGTGACAAAATTATGGCCAAGAAACCCACAACAGTCAAAGAACTGTGGAAGAGACTGGAAGAAGAGTGGACCAAAATCACACCAGAGCAGGGTGAGAGACTAGTGATGTCCTGTGGCCGCAGATATGCTGAAGTCATTCAAGCAAAGGCACTTCTTACTGATTGGTGACTGTTGTTACCTTTAGAAAATGTACCCCTTCACATGTTGATCAATGTAGATTATATTATTTCTAAAAAAAAGCAAGTGATCAGACATTGTTCTCTAATTTTGATTTCCCATGTATTTGACATGCAGCTCAAACTTTGCTCCGAGTTTTAGCCAAGTATCATTCACTGTGATCCGATTTTTGTCTCATGAGTCTGTGTTGGCATATAGTGGACTGCATATCGGTGTTAATCATTTGAGCTAAGCTTCCAATCGCAGCATGCAGCAATTTTTTTTTCTCATGCCACATCGGCATGAGTAAAAAAAGTGCTGGTCGGCACTACCTCGTAGTATATCATCGGTCCGAGGGTTATTGTGTGAATGAGCTTTAAACAAATAAACACTAAAGTCAATTTTATAGTACACCAATTTTTCTAAGCATGTTTTTGAGGTAGAGGGTAAAAGTCAGAGTACTGGTAAGAAAACAACCAAAACATAAGGAGGATGTAAAAACGCCTTTGGTATTACCACTAATTTCTACACAAGAATATAAACTGATTTCTACACAAGAACCCAGTAGTGAAAGGTAACAATGCAAACTACAGAGTTGACATGCTACCAAGTTATCAGTTTGGGTGTTTTTACACTTACCTCCAAATGTTTAGTCTTATCGCATGGCAGTATAATTGATATACAGGTTATTACGTAGTCCCATAATGTAAAGATGCATCCAAGTTATGACACAAGCACAAAAAATAACTTGGACATTTTGAGCAAAACAACCTCTTCAAATTTCCCCAGCACATTATAGCCTACAATTTAAGATAATGTTTGTTTGTTGAAACATTTATCTTCCTGTAAAATAGAATTCCCTTCTGGAATCTATAAATACACTTGTGGAAATGTAGATTAATGCGGTGTCAGGGAGTTTTGAGTTATAAAGTCATGGACGAAAATGTTGACATCTTTGAAATTGTTCCAGAAAATGAATTATGTCTCCCAGAAAATTATTGCCATTACACATGTTCTGTTATACACATTATTTTTTTTTGTTTGTGTACAACGAAACAACACATAAAAAACACAGAAAAAAGGCAAAATGGACATAAATTCACACACAAACCCAAAAATTGGGTGGACAAAATTGTTGGCACCTTTCCAAAATTGTGGGTAAACAACTTTGAATGAGCATCAAATACTTGAAACAAACACTGGCTCAAGTAACAGGTGTGGGCAACACAAAAATCACATCTGGAAACAGATAAAAAGGAGAAAAGTTGATTCAATCTTTGCATTATGTGTCTGTGTGTGCCACACTAAGCATTAAAAATAGAAAGAGGAGGAAAGAATTGTCTGTGTACTTGAGAACCAAAATTGTTGAAAAATATCAACATTTCCAATGTTACAAGTCTATCTCCAGAAATCTTGATGTTCATTTGTTGTGCGCAACATAATCAAGAGGTTTACAACCCACGGCACTGTAGCTAATCTCCATATATGTGCTTGCAAAGAAATGTTGATGAAAGTTGCAATGCAGGATTGTCTGGATGGTGGACAAGC
Organism: Anomaloglossus baeobatrachus; assembly: GCF_048569485.1. NCBI lineage: Eukaryota > Metazoa > Chordata > Amphibia > Anura > Aromobatidae > Anomaloglossus > Anomaloglossus baeobatrachus. The sequence goes on from NC_134354.1 coordinate 463,661,045, forward strand.
AGTCCAAATCAAGTTCCAAAGAAATTCAAGGTGTCCTGCAGGCTCAAAGTGCATCAATGTCTGCACAAACTATGCTTTGACATTTAAATGAAATGAAGATTCAGGAAGACCCCAGTGCTGACAGAGAAGCTTAAAAAAGCTAGAATGTAGTTTGACAAAATGTTTGTGAGTAATGGCAAATCCTTCTGAGAAAGTATTTTGTGGATAGATATGACCAAGATAGAGCTTTTTGGTAAAGCACATCATTCTACTGTTTGCTGAAAATGGATTGAAGCCTAGAAAGAAAAGAACACAGTACCTACAATCAAATATGGTGGAGGTTCAAAGATGATTTGGAGTTATTTTGCTCCTTTTAGTATTGCATGCAAGGCGTCATGAAATCTGAAGATTACCAAAGGCTTTCGGGTCGCAATGTAATGCCCAGTGTCAGAAAGCTGGCTTTACATCCTAATTCATGGGTCTTCCAGCAGGACAATGACCCCAAACATACTTCAAGAACTGCTCCCAGAAATGGATGGAAACAAAGCGCTGAGAGTTCTGAAGTGGCCAGCAATGAGTTTGTATCTAAATCCCATTGAATGCCTGTGAAGAGATCTTGAATTTGTTGCTGGGAGACAGACTACTTCAAATATGAGAGACCTGGAGCAGTTTGCAAATGAACAGTGGTCCATAATTACAATTGAGAGGTTTACAAAGCTTGTTGATTGCTATAGGAAGCGATTCATTGCAGATATTTTATTCCAAAGGGTGAGCAGACAACTTTTAAATTGAAAGTGATAATTTTGTCCAACCCATTTTTGGGGTTTTGTGTGAAATTATGCCCAAGTTGCCTTGTTTCCGTGTTTTGTTTTTTTGTGTTTTTCCCATACACATAAAGGAAATAAATTAAAAAAAGTGTAATTGCAATAATTTTCTTGGAGAAATAATTCATTTTTTGGAACAATTTCGGCCATGACTGTTTGGGTCAGGGCATAGAATTTAGAAACAAAAATGGTGAGTTAAAAAAAAACTGCTTTTCATATAATTGCATCCATATATTTCTCTGTCTATCTACATTAAGGAAAATGCAACACACTGTGTGAGCAAAAGATATATGCAAGCATTGAAAATATCAATATTGTAATGCATTATACATAGACTTACTGTATTTCATATACTTATGAAATTGAGGTAGATACTTCTCCAATTGGCCAATTTGTTTGTACCCGCCAGGCACCACAATGTATATCCTTTGTTAGGTGGGCTAGCTATTTAACTATCTATTTACAAAAAATAAAGCAGCACACTCTGTGTGCCAAGATATATGTAAAAATGTAATATACTGTATTAACTATTTTAAATGGCAAAAATGTCAAACACACTGTGGCATTTTGTTGGAGTCAGACACTCCTGATTCATTAAGAGGCACATACAGTACAGACCAAATGTTAAGACACACCTTCTCATTGAAAGAGTTTTCTTTATTTTCATGACTCTGAAAATTGTACATTCACATTGAAGGCATCAAAACCATGAATTAACACATGTGGAATGAAATACTTAACAAAAAGTGTAAAAAAACTGAAAATATGTCTTATATTCTAGATTCTTCAAAGTAGCCACCTTTTGCTTTGATTACTGCTGTGCACACTCTTGGCAGTCTCTTGATGAGCTTCAAGAGGTAATCATCGGAAATGGTCTTCCACTAGTCTTGAAGGAGTTCCTAGAGATGCTTAGCACTTGTTGGCCCTTTTGCCTTCACTCTGCGGTCCAACTCACCCCAAACCATCTCAATTGGGTTCAGGTCTGGTGACTGTGGAGGCCAGGTCATCTGGCGTAGCACTCCATCACTCTCCTTCTAAGTCAAATAGCCCTTACACAGCCTGGAGGTGTGTTTGGGGTCATTGTCCTGTTGAAAAATAAATGATGGTCCAACTAAATGCAAACCGGATGGAATAGCATGCCGCTCCAAGATGCTGGGAAGCCATGCTGGTTCAGTATGCCTTCAATTTTGAATAAATCCCCAACAGTGTGACCAGCAAAGCACCCCCACACAATCACACCTCCTCATCCATGCTTCATGGTGGGAACCAGGCAAGAAGAGTCCATCCGTTCACCTTTTGTGCGTCGCACAAAGACACGGTGGTTGGATCCAAAGATCTCAAATTTGGACTCATCAGACCAAAGCACAGATTTTCACTGGTCTAATGTCCATTCCTTGTGTTCTTTAGCCCAAACAAGTCACTTCTGCTTGTTGCCTGTCCTAGCAGTGGTTTCCTAGCAGCTATTTTACCATGAAGGCCTTCTGCACAAAGTCTCCTCTTAACAGTTGTTCAGAGATGTGTCTGCTGCTAGAACGCTGTGTGGCATTGACCTGGTCTCTAATCTGAGCTGCTGTTAACTTGCGATTTCTGAAACTGGTGACTCGGATAAACGTATCCTCCGCAGCAGAGGTGAATCTTGGTCTTCCTTTCCTGGGTGGGTCCTCATGTGAGCCAGTTTCTTTGTAACGTTTGATGGTTTTTGCCACTGCACTTGGGGATAATTTCAAAGTTTTCCCATTTTTTCAGACTGACTGACCTTCATTTCTTAAAGTAATGATGGCCACTCGTTTTTCTTTACTTAGCTGCTTTTTTCTTGCCATAATACAAATTCTAACAGTCTATTCAGCAGGACTATCAGCTGTGTATCCACCAGACTTCTGCACAACACAACTGATGGTCCCAACCCCATTTATAAGGCAAGAAATCCCACTTATTAAACCTGACAGGGCACACCTGTGAAGTGAAAACCATTCTGGTGACTACCTCTTGAAACTCATCAAGAGAATGCCAAGAGTGTGCAAAGCAGTAATCAAAGCAAAAGGTGGCTACTTTGAAGAACCTAGAATATAAGACATATTTTCAGTTGTTTCACAATTTTTTGTTAAGTATTTCATTCCACATGTGTTAATTCATAGTTTTGATGCCTTCAATGTGAATCTACAATTTTCAGAGTCATGAAAATAAAGAAACCTCTTTCAATGAGAAGTTGTGTCCAAACTTTTGGTCTGTACTGTACCTCTTAAATAATGGAGAGCATCTTACAAGTAGCATGCTTCTCCATATGCCTTGCCACAAATCTTGCTGCAGTATTTCTGGCATCAAGATGCTATAACTTGTCATGACTTAGATAAGCTGGGCCATCATGTCCCTCCAAATTTTCAAACTTTTCAAAGGAACTTAAGCCAGAATTGTGTCAAAATTGTTTTGTTGAATCTGGGACAAAACCCATAAAATTGAGGCATCTGGAGCACAGATATGAGCTACACACTATTGGATCTAATAGTATATGGATAGTGAAGGAATTTAGCTACTGTACACCAATAGCAGTGGATACAAAACATTAAGGGGTATTAAGTTGAGAACTTGGTGCAGAAATATCTGCCCCATTTCAGCATTTCTTGGCAGGAAAAAGTAGAGTGAAATATGCTCATTTTGGATGAGTTTTATACATGCGGTTTTGCGGAAAATTTTTCTCTACTCATTAGTATTGATGAAATCTGCAGCAAAAAAACTGAAAGAATTGACATGCTGCAAATTTAATCCTGCACAAATTCAGGAAGTCAAAAATGAGCAAAATGTGAATTTGACTTCAGAATTCTTATTCCCTTTGCTGGCACCAGGAAACTCTTCACGTTTTGTGACAAAACTGTGCAGAAAAAAAGCAATAAAAATGGAACTTGTCCACAGAGCCTAAAATCGAAATGAAGTGAATGCTTTCATGTTTATCCACAGGATTTCACAAATATTTTGCTCTGAGGTCAACATCATTGAATTTATTGGAGTTACAAAAGCAGACAGAAGGATTTACACAAACCTATGTCCACAGAAGATTTGTGGTTAGTTCGCCAAAGTGTTCTTCTCTTCCGAGTTTATCCAAAAAACTGTGCAAGTGTACCTAGAAGAATTGATCCTCTGATCCTGTTTTAAAGACAGAATGGGCACAGCAAATATTGATGTGATTTTAATTTCTCTTTTGTTCATTCAATTGCGTTTTGTTAATTCATAAAAGCAAACTATTAACACTTCTTTCTTTAACCCCTTCACGACCATGGACGGATATATCCGTCATGGATCGTGTCCCGGTAAGCCCCGCCCCCTGCCGCGGGCAGGCGGCGTGGATCGGCACACATATCAGCTGTTTTCAACAGCTTACATGTGTGCCTACATGTTCCGAGTGGAATCGCATTCCACCCGGAACATTAACCCCTTAGATCTCGCTGCCAAAGTCTGGCAGCGAGATCTATATGCGCGCGGCCATCTTTTTTACTTACCGCCGCCCCCTCCGGACGTCACGTGAGTGATCACGTGACGTTCGGTGGTTGCCATCGTAGCACAGGGTCATGTGATGACGCCTGGTGCTACGAAGTTTCACTTTCATTCTTCCTCGGCACGGAGCAGAGGAAGAAAGAAAGTGACTATTTCTGCTGTTTACAGCGGTATAGCTGTAATCAGCAGATAGCGATCAGCAATCGGATTGCTGATCGCTATAGCCCCCTAGGGGGACTAGTAAAATAAAATAAAAAAAGTAAAAAAAAAGTTTTAAAAAATTAAAAAAAAACAAAAAACCTAAAAGTTCAAATCACCCCCCTTTCCCCCCATTGAAAATTAAAGGGTTAAAAAATAAATAAATATACACATATTTGGTATCGCCGCGTTCAGAAATGCCCGATCTATCAAAATATAAAATCAATTAATCTGATTGGTAAACGGCGTAGTGGCAAAAAAATTCCAAACGCCAAAATTACGTTTTTTGGTCGCCGCAAGTTTTACGCAAAATGTAATAACAGGCGATCAAAACGTAGCATCTGCGCAAAAATGCTACCATTAGAAACATCAGCTTGAGACGCAAAAAATAAGCCATCACTGAGCCATAGATCCCAAAAAATAAGAACGCTACGTGTTTCGGAAAATGGCGCAAAACGTGCGCCACTTTTATTGGACAAACTTGTGAATTTTTTTTAACCCCTTAGATACAAGTAAACCTATACATGTTTGGTGTCTACAAACTCGCACCGACCTCAGGTATCATACCCACACATCAGTTTTACCATATAGTGAACACCGTGAATAAAACATCCCAAAAACTATTGTGCCATCACACTTTTTTTGCAATTTTTCCACACTTGGAATTTTTTTGCTGCTTTCCAGTACACCATGTGGTAAAACTTATGGTTTCATTTAAAAGTACAACTTGTCCCGCAAAAAACAAGCCCTCATATGGCAAGATTGACGGAAAAATAAAAAAGTTACGGCTCTCGGAAGAAGGGGAGCAAAAAACAAAAACGCAAAAACGGAAAGTGCCCCGGGGCTGAAGGGGTTAAAAGCATTCTTGCTAGGGATGAGTGGACACCAAACACAGACTTTTGACTGTATGTCTGGTTCCTGTTCAAACCCAAATAAAGCTTGTGAAAGGTTGCAGAGCAGCCAATCAGCAAGCTTTTAGGCTTTCAGAGCCATTGCAGCCATGCCAAGTATTGTGATTGGCCAGGTTAATCACTGTAAAATAAAAAAGGAAACAAAATGGTTAAAGCAGGACATACTTACCAGTCTTTGTGGCATAGCTGTAACACTGCTTCCAGGTCCACTCATTACATATCTTACATATTCACTGCTTCTTCCACCCATCTTCTGTGACAGCATCTGTGATTGGCTGTAGCCAGACTGCCGGTTAACCATGTCTCTGATTGGTTGCCCTCACAGAGGCTGTCTGTCTGCCTGAGTAAAGTGTAAAAATAAATAAATATATATAAAAAATGACATAGGATCCCTTGTATTATTGATTCCAGCACAGATAAACCATATGGCTATAGGCTGCAACCCTCATCAAAATAAGAGGGACCTTATGTGGCTTTTTTAAAATATTTAAATAAATAATTTAAAAAGGCGTGGGGTCCCCCCATATTTTGATACCCAGCCAATAGAGAGCCGACAGCTGGGGGCTGGTATTCTCAGCCTGGAGAGGTCCATGGTTATTGAGCCCTCCCCAGACTAAAAATAACAGCCCGCAGCTGCCCAGAATTGTTGCATCCATTAGATGTGACAATCCCAGTGCTTTACCTGGCTCATTTCGATTGCCCTGGTGCGGTGGCAATTAGGGTAATATAAGGAGTTAATGACAGCTTTGATTTGTCAGCTGCCATAAAGCCCTCGTTCACTAATGGGGAAAAGTTTATGAGACCCCCCATTACTAATCTTGTAAGTGAACAGAAATTAAACACAAGCAACGAAAAAATCCTTTCTTTGAAATAAAATACACATACCCTCTTTCACCTCTTTATTAACCACCAAATCACCCTTGCAGATCCGATGTAATCCATACCAAATCCCACGATGATCCCAGCTCTGCTACATACTAAAGTCACAGAGCACGGGCATATTAGAAAATGTGACTGCCCACTGTGGCTTCAGACAGACACTGACTGAGCTACAGCTGTGAACAGTGACATCACTAAGTTTCTGAGTTTACTTGCGGTCACAGCTGAAAGTTCTCACAGATAAACTCACCTCAGGTGAACTAATTGAACTCAGTGACCTCACCTCAGGTGAATTCATTGAGTTCAATGAGACTTGCATCTCTTGGCATTAAACCATGTTTTTTTTGCCAAGAGATGCAGATTTGGTTCTGGAATTTATACACCAAATTCCTGGCCCAAATCTGCATCTCCTGGTAAAAAACGCATCTAAAAACTATGCAGTTTTGATGCGGGTTTCTGCTAGGAGATGCAGATTTGGTGCAGAAATTTGGTGTATAAATTAGAAGAGAAAATCTGCATCTCCTGGCAAAAAATCACACAAAAACCGTGGTTTTGATATTGTTTCGGTGCAGTTTTCTGCCAAGAGGTGCAAATTTGGTGTAGAAATCTGGTGCAGACATTCTGCCCCAAAACTGCATCTCCTGGCAGAAAACCACTCCTAAACTGCATGTTTTTGCTAGGAGATGAAGATTTGGTGCTAAAATTTATACACCAAATTCCTGCACCAAATCTGCACCTAGTGGCAAAAAAACGCATCTAAAAGCAATGCGGTTTTGATAAGATATTGATGCAGATTTGGTGCTGAAATTTGGTGTATAAATTCAAGCACCAAATCTACATCTCTTTGCAGAAAATCACATAAAAAACACGGTTTTGATGCCATTTTAGTGCTGTTTTCGGCCAGGAGATACAGATTTGGTTAGAATCATCTGCCCCAGATTTTTGCACCATTGAGTGAGCCAGGCAAAGCGCCGATATTGTGGTATATAATGGATGAGACTATTGTGGGGAACTGCGGGCTGGTACTTTTAGGCTGGAAAGGAGCCAATAACCATGGCTTCTTCTATTCTGGTAATACCAGACCCCACCTATCTGCTTTACCATGGCTGGATATAAAAAATCGGGGGGATCCTACATCTTTTTTTCCCCCTCTATTTCGATATTCAGCCACCGTAAAGCTTTTTTTTTACCCTTGCTGGCTATCAAAATATGACGGGCGCCTATGTAATTCTTTTAAATTATTTATTTATTTTTATACTACTAGACAGCAAACTGACTGCAACCAATCACAGACGCAAACACAGGGGGAGGGTTTTGTATAGCACTCTCCAATCAATCACAGACACTGGCACAGAGAGGGTGGGCGGGGGCAGCAGTGAATATTGATGATAAGTGAGCCCGGAAAAGAGTTTCACTGCACTGTGATCCTCTGGGAAACATGGTATGTATAACTATCCTGCTCATACTACCGTTTAACTTCCAATTGCAGCCCCCTTGAACTTACTACGGCCATTTTACAGCGACAACCATCTTGCTCCCATTGACTTGTATGGGGTTCATTATTCGGGGTCAAGTTCGACGTCAGGTTCGCTTGCTTAACTAATTTTTTTTTCCCGTGCTGGTTCGGCGAACCTGATGATGTAATGCATCCAGCTAATCACAATAATGCTAGTAGCCAACATACTTGCAGCAGTATTGTGATTGACAGGCAATCCCTGCTTGTTTAGTGACTGAAATAAAGCCACAAAACATGTGGGGTGGGGACTGGAGCATGGCGCCTGTGAACCAGGATAATCAATTGAATATTGCGCTTCTAGAGCACCCCGATCCTTGATCGAGTATCAAGCAGTACTGAGCACACTCTCCCTTCACTGTTTCGTATTGTTGTTTCTCCACTTTTTTGGAGTAATTTGATAATAGTACCTGCACCTTATTATATCTGGTTTTGTGCCATTTTTTTAACTCATATTTCGACTCTTGTTTAAGTCTCTTTTGAGTTTGCCTTGACAATATTTCTTATCCAGATGTAGACAGATTCATGAAATGTGACTTTTACCATATATTGCATTTTTTTCTGAATATCTCACTTCAGCCCTTGCCTAAAATAAGATTTTAGGCAAAATTTTGAATTTGGTTCATTTTAAGACAAACATGTAACAAACATGCAACTTTTTAAAGAGTTTGAGTCTTTTTGTATCAACTTCATGTATTGTGCACACCATTTGTCACAAAACCTCAGTGAATACTGCAAGACAAAAAGGTAAAAATAACTTTGATACATTGCAAGTGATGAATCGGAGCTAAAGTTTTACATTTTAATCTACATAATCAATGAAACTATAATATTGTACCTTGATTCGTAGCACTTTGTAAGATGCAGACGTACGTACAGTATTTGTGAGGAAAGTGCTTTTTACCTGGTGTGGGAACATGCTGTACTTAAGTTATAAATGTTCTATAATCATAATGTAACATATGTATTTGTTGTCGTGCATATAAGTCACAGTAGATGTTTTATATTATATTTAAAAATTGAAAAAAATATTTAGGTGCAGATAAGCTTTACTTCACGTTGTGCTCATTGAGGTTCCTGTGTTTGTAGTGACACATACTATATATTTTACATAGCAGTTCAGCTAATCTGTGGCTTTTTCTTAGCCATTTGTACCTTCTGTAATTTTAAATGCAAGAGCAGTTTCAGGCTTTACCCACATACTATATTTATTAATCCTGCTTTTTTGGAACTTTTTATCATGAAAATATAGGTTTTATTTGTACTTAGATGTTAAAAAAGTATCAAATATGAAATCATTTATAGCAGATTATAAAAAGATTAATTGAATATAAAAGGGTTCACATTTTGTTTTTTTTTTTTTTTACCAAGATACAGGACCACTTTTATTCATGTACGATGCCTTGTATTGCAGCTAAATTCCATAAAAAGTAATGGTTGAAGTAAATTCCTAGGTGTAGTTAATCACAAAATAAAATCTTGGTACAAGAGGGCATAAATGAAGTCAAAAGCTAATGAAAATAACAAGTATTTCTCATATAGCCAAGTATTATGTGGAAAAACATAAAGTTATACCTCTCATATCAATATCTTGGTTCGTTGTGCTCTATACTGTATATATGACAAGGGATTGTTTTTAGTGACCTGGTAACTATTAAAAGCACTAACAACTCTACTCAGCACCTATCATTCTTTGGTTTCCACCCTTTCATCTATGCACACCGATCTGGTCTTTACTTGGGTTGTTCCATTCTTTGGTTTCCACCCTTTCATCTATGCAAAGGGATCTGATCTGTACTTGGCTTGGCATCCACAGAGTAGCTGCTGGCCGGTAGAGCAAGTTGACATCAGAATAGTCGTAGAGCTGGGTCAAAGCCAGAGAAATGGTAAGAAGGACAAAATCAGCAGGCAGGATTTCTTAGAAGTGAATAGCTGGAGTAAAAACAAGGAGAAAAGAGCGGAGACAAAATTGTCAGGCAAGAGGAGAATTAATTGAGTCCAGAGTTAAGTTCAGTTATCAATCTTAGAGGAAAACAAAAGCGTAGTAAATAGACAAGCCAGGTTGGGTATCTCTAACTATAATCAAGGATTTCACAGTTTAAACGTCTTTAACACTAGAACTACTGAGGTAGTCATTTTGACTACTTTGCACTATGTATTTCTATATAGGTGTCACGAGTCCAGTAGTTCTAGTGTTAAATATCACTGTATGAGAAGTTTAAGTTGAGTATTGTTCACTGCCATTGGTAGTAGAACACTGCCCTGATACTTGTTATTGAAATCAGCAGTGAAAGCTATGGAATAGTCATGTAGGAGAAAATAGTGAGTCTGGTAATGGTCTGTGCAGCAGGCGCACCACCCAGCAGCAGACTATATTGGGTGCATAAAACATGGAAATAAAATAGGGTATGATCAGCACTACTTATATTAGTAAGTGAATACATCGGTGCACGTGAACTGTGGCTGTAATCCAAACATATATATAGACAAGCATTATGTGACAGCACTCTGCAAACATTATATACATTAATTACTTTACTTCTGTAGTTCTTGGATGGCAGTAACGAGGGGTAAGAAGTAGAGATGAGCAATTCTGTGGAGGCTCGGTTCGCCGGTAGCAAACAAGCCGAGTCTCCACAAGCTCGAGCTTGAACCCACATGCTGGGGCAAGTCACTGATTGGCAGTTTGAGTCTCCGCCCAAATACAGCCAGCCATAAGCAGATCACTTCAAGGGAGGGTGGGCAGGCTTTTTCAAACTTTTTTTTTGTTGCACACTACATCCAAACCAGCTGTTGTTATCCCCAGTGTGAGTCATTTAAACACTGCAAGTGGCTCGCACAGGGATGAGCACCAAGCGTACCCAAGCACAGCGTTGCTTGCACAAGTGAAGTTCACATGTAAAGCATCTGAACCCCGAACCCGAACCTTGATTTTTAAATTTGATGCTCGGATCGAAAACCAAACCTCAGGTTCACTCATCTCTAGTAAGAAGCAACAAGCATTTATTTTTTCAGGAGGTAAGTAAGTGATAGCCTGGGGTCTATATGTGGCATATTTTCCTCTTCCTAGTGAAAGTACCTTAAAGACTTGTTGGATTTGGAAGATAAATCCTACACTAAGTGGCAATGTTCCCATCCTCTTTTATAAAAAATATTGCATGGTAATGCTGCCCTGTACATGTTCCTAATTTGTTATGCAAGACATTGCAGCAATCGTGGTGCTACTTGAGCTTCGTACAATTGATTAGATAATAAAATACTTTAACCAGGGATATCTCTCAAGCTCTAAGTGATAATTTGCAATAATGTGTTCATAGCAAGTTGCAATTCACATCACAAATTGCTGCTTTTGACATTTTTTTTTACATTCAGTTCACATCAATACATTTGTAAAACCTTGCAATGTTTTGTAAGTGAACGTTACAGAGTAATGGCATTTCATGAGAGAGACAGACGTTACACATTAGAGAATCACAGTAAAAGTCAAAAGCTTGTACATTCGGTAGAACAGTATCATTGGTATCCAGATCTTCTGGATGAAAGTCAATCTGTGTGAAAGTCACTGGGAATTAATACAAATGTTGTTTAGAGAAAAAGACCAAAGCGGATTTGTACGTACCGCTTTCTGAAGTCAATGTGCCTGGAAAGAATTACAGCCAGAAATGATAATCACAACAACAATCCTCCCACATAATTTGTTTTCTGATCTATGGACATTATGAAACAATGTTATATATTTCAGTGGAGATTTTTAGCAATAGCAAAACGTTGTTCATATTTGGTATTTTGTCAACCATTTACGATTTTGCGTTATAGTTAACCAAATGTCTTTAAAATGAACACTCATGCTCTGATTTAGTAAGGCTAGTGTTTTGTACACCAATTTTACTGCATCTTATTAGTAGGGTGCAGCTTGATAGAAATGTTATTCCAGTAAGTCAATGGCCAACTTATACCATTGTATGCCCATGCAGCACTAGTTTACATTTTTAATTAAAGGTACATCTCTGGGAATACTTCACCACTGCCAATATGTAAACCTCCTGCTCTCAGTGATTAGAAGCAAGACCTAAGGGTGGAAATAAATGGACTCACTGAGTGCACATGTGACGTCCCAGGGCAGTGGGATACTCGGTCACGGGCATGTGGTGAACAGGGGAGTTGTGGTCGCAGCCGATGCCCGGTTCCGTGACCCCAGGGGTCGATGTGAAAAAGTGGAAAATAGAAGTAAAATAGATAAAAGAGTTTTTGACTACGCCACTTGCGGGTTGCGGCTATCTTGTAGGAGCCACCGCTGTGTGATCTTCCTGGGGTGGGTAGTATAATGCAGCCTAGGTGTTCTGGCCCTCCGCAAATAGGGCTAGGCCCTGGAAGAGGATGATGGTGGTTGTAGTATCCAGTGTGAGCTGATGATGCACCAATGTAGAAAGGATTCAAGCCACACAGGGACTGCAGTTTAAACTGATTTTTACTCACTGTTCTGGTACCAGTGCCCTAGTGGTGCTGGTTTTCAGGTGTTCCCTCACCCTTTGTTCCCAGTGCCAGTTGGTGACCTGGTGAGTTGTCCTCCATGCACACTTTACTTTTTGATGGGTCCTTGTGGCCTGAAGCGTCTTGGGACCCCCACCGTTTCACAGTCTTGGCCCGTATAGCAGGCAGCCTGGACAATTTTAATGGGTTGGACTCCTGTCCCCAGGTGCCCTCTTTGCTGCTTTGCTCCAGACACACAGGTTGGTGAGGGACCCTGATGATTCCCTCACCTGGCAGATTTAACAGGTAGCTTGAAGCGTACTCCCATTCAAGGGTTCTGCTCCCTGCCTGTGCTGGATTCTGTGAGTCTTGGTCCCGCACTGCTCTGGCAACCCTAGGTTCCTTGAGCGCTGGTTCCTTACTCCACAGCAACATTTCTCCTTTTTAGCTCCAGTTCTTTCATCAGGTTTTAACACCTAGGACTACTGTCCTAAACACTTCACTTTCTCCTTTCTCTCACTTCTGAATCCCTCAGAGTCTCTCTCCAACAACAACTGACTATTTTTCCTCCTGCCAACCCTCCACCTAGCAAATAGTCTTGCACCTTTTTGAGTCTCTCCCTAGCAGATTGGATGCTTACCAACCAATAGGTGGCCATCCTTTAATTTTGTCTCTAGGCAGTTTTCCCACTTTGGACATGGGGTTTAGTGTATGTGTGATAGTGTTGCTGTGTTTACCAGCACTGGAATTCCAGGGTTTTGGTTGTCCACAGTTTGTTACATATTTTGTGGCACCTGATACCTCAGTCGTGCTACATACATGACCAAGTCATGCCCTAATGGGGCAATAAATCGCTGCTTAAAGGGAACCTGTCACCAGGTTTTTCTCTTATGAGCTACAGCCACCACAAGTATGCTCTTATATACAGCATTCTAGAATACTGTCTACAAAAGCCCAGGCTGCTCTGTGGAACATGCAAACTATCTTTATAATGCTCACCTAGGGGGCGGTCCATTTTGATGGGTGTCACCTCCTCCATCTTGTGCCATCGCCATCCTCCTGTCCATCCCTGTGTCCATGATGCATCCTGCGTCATTCACACAGAGTCCGCCATTATGGCCCTTCACATTTTGATCTAACTGTTGTGGGCAGAGCAAAGTACTGTAATGCACAAGTATGAGGAAAGGTCAAAGATCTGTATATAAGGGCTCATTGGTGGTGGCCGCAGCTCATAAGTGAAAAACCTGGTGACAGGTTCCCTTTAACACATTGGAATGATTGTGCAGCCAGGAGTGTGGTTTAGCTACTCGTATTAAAGGGAACCTATCAAGTCAAGTAATGCTATTAACCTGTGGATATGGAGATTATCTGCATGTTAATAACATTATGAAGAAGTCCAGCAGCAATACTGAAATTTGGTACTTGGGAGAGAATTAACTTTATTCCTTACAGCACTGTGAGTGGCTATAAGCATGTCCAGGCACTTTGACTGACAGTCATCTCAGCAGTTAATCAGTTTAGAGCCAGCTGTCAGTGAAAGTATGGGGGCGTGCTAGAGTTGCTGATCACAGTGCTGCTACACACTTGTATGACTGACAGCTAGTAGCACCCAAGAGGCATAAAGTTCATGTTCTCCTGTAGCATATTCTGTACGGAAACTGGGCATCTCACCTAGCATTATTAACTGTACATTAACTCTATATTTGCAGATTAATAACATTATCAGACTTTAAGGTCCACTTTAAATCTTACAGTCTGGTCTCATCCTTGTAATGCCTGATAAGCGGTGGACATATCAGTGGTACAACCAGTGTGGCCATATAGGTGCCCAGGTGCAAAAGTAAGGGGGCCCACTTCTTCCTCCAAAGCAGATGAAATTGTGCTTGATGATGATGTATTTTGCTGCAAGTGCTCATATACTGTTCTTGCATATGGGCTCTTTCCTGGCTGTGTCCACCAGTTTCCTCACTCATTTCACAACATTAACACATTACACTTCAACTTTATCAGCATTTTGATTTTAGTTAAGATTTCTTCCCTAAATCTTTCCCTTGCATTAATTTTCCCCTTTTCCCGCTTAAGCAACTAGTTGATATGATATTATTTGCTTTCCCATTATAGTTAAAATTCAATAAAAATTTCTGTAAATTAAAAAATTAAAAATATAAATCAGTAACATCTTTTTGGGGAACAACAATCTTGAAATTATTTTTGTATGCAATATGAAAATAAGGATTCTTATTTTTGTTTCAATAAATCTACATATCTATGAATACCGATAATAAAAAGACTCCATTTAAATTGCCTTGAAAGAGTATTCATATGCAGGGAAATTTTCCATATTTTTCCACATTACACCCTAAAATTTAAGAGTGTTTTATTGGATTGTTTATGATATTGCAACACAAAGTTATAAGTATTTGTGAAGTATAAAGGAATTTATACATGGATTTCCAGGTATTTTAAAAATATAAATCTGAAAATTGTGATGTGCATTTGTATACAGTCCCCCTGAATCAATACTTTGTAGGACCACCTTTCACTGCAATTACTGCTACAGGCCTTTTGGGTATGTTTCTGTGACGCCCTGGGCAAGCCAGGGGTCACAGGTCACAACACCACACGCACCCCACATTCCCTGCAGGTACACCAGCTAACCCAAAAATCCTTGTTGCCTTCTTCCAGGGGCTGGTGTTCACACCAGGGGGTGGAGCCAGGCGGTTGGTGTCCGCCCACCAAGGAGATCACAGCCCTGGAGGCAGGAAGAACCAGGCAGATTAGTTCAGGGGGAGCTTAAGTGAGGAGCTAGTGAACAGAGTGTAGCTCAGGAGGGAGCTAGAGTGAAGTGAAACATCAGTGAAAGAGACAGAAAGCCTGAAGTTGGTCTGTGGCTGTGTGCCCAGACGGAGTCAGCAAGGTCAGCAGACGGCGGTGAAGGTCTGCAGTGGGACTGTCTGGAGGTTGCTGGAAGGACCACGGAGGCTGTGTGCCCGGGGGTCTGGAGCAGTATACAAAGGGCAGTCAGCACCAGGGCAGGGGCTTTTCGGATCCCGGCAAGGCTTGGAGTCGCCGTAAATTGCCAAATCCGTTAGTGAAGGGGACGTCTGTCTCCCAACAAGCAAGTCCTGATTGACGGCAAAGGTCCAACCACAACGGGGAAACACCGCCACCGCCAAGGCACCAGTTTCCCAGGGCCGGCGCCTGCGGGCAAGAGAGTGGCTCCTCCGGTCCAGATTGTAGCCGGGGAGCGGGTAACCGGTGGGAACCCATCGCTACCAAACAGACATTTCAAAGGTGCAGGGAAGAGACCGTCACCGCTAACTGCAGGGAACCGCAGCACCGTGAACCGTCTGAGGGACCCGTCCAACCAGCCGTTTGTTTACCGAGAACTGTGTCGTGTTTACTGGCTGAGTGAGTACCTCAGTGCCGCAAGGCACAGCGCTGCCCCTGCGCCCCTGCACCTCACTGGGCCCCGGGATCACCAACCCCTACCCACGGAGGGACAACACAACAACTGGCTGCTCCGCCTCACCATCCCCGGGATCCCCATATAGAGCAGCGGTAGTGTACACTCAATCACCACAACCGTGGGTGGCGTCACGGACAATAGACTTTATTTCCCAAAACACCAACCCCTTTTCACTCACGGGCGAGGAGCGCCGCTCGAGAACCCCCGGGATCCGGCCCACCGCTCGAGTCACCACTGAGAAGCAGCAGCCGGACCCGAGCAGTGGGGGTGAGCGTAGTGTGCTGACACCCTCCTCCCCGCCCGCGACATTTCTACCAGCTTTGCAAATCTAGAGGCTGACATATATGCTCATTCTTCGTTGCAAACTAGCTCTTGCTCAGTGAGATTGGATGGAGGCATCTGTGAATAGCAATTTTCAAGTCTTGCCACCGATCCTCAATGGGATTTAGGTCTGGACTATGACAGGACCATTCACACACATGAATATGCTTTTGTTTAAACCTTTCCATTGTAGCTCTGGATATATGTTTATTGATATTCTCCAGCAGGAAGGTGAACCTAAGCCCCAGGCTCAAGTCTTTTGCAGCTTCTAGCAGATTGTCCTCCAGCGTTTCCTTGTATTTAACGCCATTCATCTTCCTATCAATTGTGACCAGCTTCCCTGTCCCTGCTGAAGAAAAGCATTGCATCCCCACAGCATGATGCTGCCACCACCATATTTGACAGTGGGGGTGGTGTTTTCAGGGAGATGAGCAGTATTAGTTTTCCACAATACATAACATTTTGCATTTAGCCCAAAAAGTTCTACTTTGGTCTCATCTTACCAAAGCACCTTCTTCCACATGCTCGCTTTTTCTCCTTCATGGCATTTCTTCAAAGTAAAACTTCATTTTTCTTTATAATGCAATGCTACAGTTTCCTATTTTTAGACCACTAAAGGACTAAAAATATAGTAAAAAATGTATTAAAAAATACATTAAAAAATATATGTTTGAATCACCCAAAAATAAAAACCATAATATACAGTATATTGTAGCAGAAAAAAAGAAAAATTGTCCATTGTGGCAAGGGACTAAAGGGATATTGAACATTCGGTAGGGTTATGATGTCATTGCAACATCTTAGTCATTGAAAGAAATGTATATATACTAATGCAAGGGTCTACAATCTCAGCTATTGCTTTTTTGTCCCAGTCTGATTCGTATAAGAATAGGAAATAAAAGGAAGTGAAGATTTACATTCATAAATAAATGAATTATTCTTCAAATCATTAAACAAATTACCATGTTATTTACATGGGAATATTTAGAGGAAGTAGATTAAATTAAATCAGATCAGACTGAAAGAATTGCCTGGCTTTGCAGAATATAGTTAGTAAATTATAGTAAAACAAACGGTATTGCAAATACTTTGGCAATATGGACACTTCTGGGAATAAAATAGTATGTGGAAGGAAAACAGCTAAAATGTGCCTGTTATCTTCAGAATTTGGACAGAGCAGCATAAAAATGTTGAATATATTAGCAACCTGATTATCCTTGAGTCCAAAATGTATTCCTTCTTACTGCCAGGTTCCTCACAGCTTAGCGTGCATTTATCAGGTAGCATTAAAACTGGATATTGTGGAGCAGACAGCAGGCTTGTCTATTCCTCTGTATACTTTGCTCCAATGTAAAATAGTGGCCACATTGGTAATATTAAATATTAATAATCTTACCTTTACAGATATATGTATATATTCTGAAGGAAAAAGGGCGCTAAACAGACTGAGATTTATTGTTGATGATAGTCTCTGTAAATTGGAAGCAAGAACAAGTCTTAATTCTTTAGTATCTGTACGAAAAGGTGCCCAATTAATTTGTCCTAAGAATACGTTTACTGGGATTTTGTTGGATAATAACAAAATATAATAATCCGTAACTGTTGTTGGAAGCTAAAGTTTAGCTTCACAGTTATGGGGTCACCTCACTGGTGGACACAGACAGAAGAGGGTCCCTGTTCAAGAACAATATATGGGCCCTTTACAATCCAAGAGCTCATCATAATGCTCAATCCCACCTACTTTTCAGGTAAAAATGGGCCCCTTAAATCTTGGGCTAAACAGGTTGCACCAATGATATATCCGCCTCTGGTTCACCTAGTTTCTTATTATGGGGTGATGTCTTTTGACTACAGCTTCTATTCAGGGCTCCTTCATACACAGTATGTCTTTGGTTTTCGTTGTCACTTAGGGTCTTATGTGAATGTCGCTGCCATCGGCCTGAATAGGAGCTAGAGATCAGTTCCCCAGAAGTTTCATCTTAGATACATTTGTATGGGACAATTGACCAGTGCCTTGGATTACATTAAATCTTCATCCATATCATCAGTTTATGAAGTATATTACGTAGTGAGAGTAAAGAGGTCTTGAAAAGGAAAAGGTTGCTGACCCTCTCATTTATGTGCTGACTGAATAGGTGATAGGCAAGCCTTTTGGGCTGTTTTAGGAACATCTATACACTTTAATGGAGATGGCCATAAAGTTACGTCTTCACTTAGACACAAAGTTCAACCTGATTTTCATATTGTGTCTCCACAAGATTTTCCATGACTGACAAATCAGATCTCTGCAATAAAGAAGTAATTTTCATTGAGGGACAATTGACTATTTATTATGCTCACTTATATAGTGCTATTAATTCCACAGCGCTTTATAGATGTGATTATCACTGTCCCCATTGGGGCTCACAATCTAAGTTCCCTATCAATATGTCTTTGGAGTATGGGAGTAAACCTGCGCGAACGCACAAAAACACGTTCAGAACACACAAACATTGGTAGAACATACAGACTGCTTACAGATGTTATAGAGCAAATACCCCTACTTCCATATATAAAAACATACTTTCAGGTTCTTGATATACTTTTAAAAAATCCTTTGTTACTGAACCTTAATGCGTAACCTTTGTTTTAATTTTTTTTTCATAAATCAATAGTCCACAAGAAAATAAGCAACTTTGTAATACATCTTATCAGACAAATTTGTTTCTTTCTCTGCCAGAATTGATCAGACATTATCAAGATTCTCAATTCTGAAATCTGTATTCAGTGAAGACTTTCCCATCACTGAGATAGGAGATGTCAGATATTACTGATGAGATTCTATGTAGATAGAAGAAGGAGGAGGGAGGAGCTAAAGGCAGAGGGAGGCGCTAGAGGCAGAGCTCCACCCCCTCCTCCCATCATAGAATCTCATCAGTAACAACCACCATCTCTTATCTCAGTAATGGGAAAGTCTTCACTGAATACAGATTTTGATAATGACTGATCAATTCTGGCAGGGAAAGAAGCACATTTCCCTGATGAAATATATTACAAAGTTGCTTATTTTCATGTGAACTATTGGTTTATGAAATACAAATTAAAAGGACGGTTACACTTTAAGCATGTAAAACTATATAGAAATATTGCACATTAATTGCAGCTGTTGCAATGATTATAGAGTTTTTCTTTCCAATGGGTCATACTGATAATAAGCTAAAGTGTCTGATTAGCTTAACACAGATGTGAAGTGTAATTTTTTACTTAGGGACTAAAAATGAACTTAATCTAGGTTTAATTGTGATGGAAACTTTGAATGGTAGCATAACATCTATCATTTGTACAATGTATGATAGAAAATGTAATTTGCGGCTGGGTGGGGGAAGGGAGCAGGTGCTCTGGTGGATTATGATATCAATGGTTTGGTGCCTAAAGCTCCGGCAATGCAGCTCCAGTCCTTTACAGGGTCTATTCATTTTCTTCTTTGCTGTTCACACATTAATCTTGCCATAAGCATTGTCAAGAAAAACATTACCTACCTGACTTTACTAATGGCATACCAATTTCTTACTTTTTTTCCTGAAAACCTGAGGGAAAAGGAAAATCAAATTTGCAGACTGAATACATATATAAAATTGAAATGTTTAACGGCAGAATAGGGACACAACTGGGAGGAGCACCTTGGAATATATATATATATATATATATATATATATCTATATATATAATTGCCTTATTCTGTCTGTCTGTCTGTCTGTCATGCTCCAAAATTGTGTCACCGTGACAGTGTCACCGTGACATGTCCTTACGGTGACACAAAGCTGATTGGCCGCTGGGCTCGCCATGGCCCCGCCCCCCCACACCGATTGGCCGCTCGCCCAGGCTGCGCCCCCACACGGATTGGCCAGCCGCTCGCCCAGGCTCCGCCCCCCCCACAGATTGGCCTCTCGCCCCGACACCCTGCAGGCATTGGCAATTCCGCCACGCCCCGCCCCCGTCACGCAATGCACGTTAGCTCTGGCCCCACCCCCTCCCTCCTCCCGCGCATTTCTCGAACTGACACCGCTGTCACGGAGGTGAGTACGGTACTCCCTGCCCACCCCCCCCCCCCCCCGCCCCCGCTCGCACAGGACTGGTGTGGATACGTTGCTAACCATGCTCGCATGGTTACAAGCGCTGTCACGGAGGTGAGTACTGTACTCCCTCCCCCCCCCCCCCCCCCCCGGCCCCCGCTCGCACGGCAGTGGTGGGAGTGGTGTGGATACGTTCGTATCAAGCCCATCAAGGTCCTGCTGCGCCAGAAGATCCACACACAAACATACACACACATCAGATCACACTCACACTCACTCTTACACACACCTCACACATACCTCACACACACCTCACATCGCATCCACATACTCACAACATCCTGGGATATCGCTTGCTTCTCGGCGGCGAAAATGTGCTGTTGTGATCTTCCAGGACCTGACGGAGGATCACATGGCCAGAAGCATGTGATATCCCCGGATGTTGTGAGTATGAGCGCGTAAGTGCGATATCGTCAGTGTCTGTGTGTGTGAGTGGATGCGATCCGGTGTGTGTGTGAGTGGATGCGATCAGGTGTGTGTGTGTGAGTGGATGCGATCGGGTGTGTGTGTGAGTGGATGCGATCGGGTGTGTGTGTGAGTGGATGCGATCGGGTGTGTGTGTGAGTGGATGCGATCGGGTGTGTGTGTGAGTGGATGCCATCGGGTGTGTGTGTGAGTGGATGCGATCGGGTGTGTGAGTGTCGGCAGAGGACCAGGCCGTGCTGGAGGAGGCTGGGAACAGAGAGGCTGATCATGGGGAAGAGGCGAATGCTGATGCTGAAGGAGGCTGGGATAGGAAGGCTGGGAGGAAGGAGGCTGGGACGAGAGAGGCTGATCCTGAGGAAGGCTGGGGACCGGAGGCTGATGCTGAGGGAGGCTGGAAAGACAGACGCTGAGCAAACGTGGTCCATCCGCCATACTGCGCACTCCCAAACGTGGTCCATCCGCCATGCTGCGCACTCCCAAACGTGCTCCATCCGCCATGCTGCGCACTCCCAAACGTGCTCCATCCGCCATACTGCGCACTCCCAAACGTGCTCCATCCGCCATACTGCGCACTCCCCATCGTGCACCATCCGGCATGCTGCGCACTCCCAAGCGGATGGAGCATGATGGGGGGTGCGCAGCATGGCGGATGGAGCACGTTTCGGAGTGCGCAGCATGGCGGATGGAGCACGTTTGGGAGTGCGCAGCATGACGGATGGAGCACGTTTGGGAGTGCGCAGCATGACGGATGGAGCACGTTTGGGAGTGCGCAGCATGCCGGATGGTGCACGATGGGGAGTGCGCAGTATGGCGGATGGAGCACGTTTAGGAGTGCGCAGTATGGCGGATGGAGCACGTTTGGGAGTGCGCAGCATGGCGGATGGAGCACGTTTGGCAGTGCGCAGCATGGCGGATGGAGCACGTTTAGGAGTGCGCAGCATGGCGGATGGAGCACGTTTGAGAGTACGCAGCATGGCGGATGGAGCACGTTTGGGACTGCGCAGCATGGCGGATGGAGCACGTTTCGGAGTGCGCAGCATGGCGGATGGAGCACGTTTCGGAGTGCGCAGCATGCCGGATGGTGCACGATGGGGAGTGCGCAGCATGGCGGATGGAGCACGTTTGGGAGTGCGCAGCATGGCGGATGGAGCACGTTTGGGAGTGCGCAGCATGGCGGATGGACCACGTTTGAGAGTGCGCAGCATGGCGGATGGAGCACGTTTGAGAGTGCGCAGCATAGCGGATGGAGCACGTTTGGGAGTGCGCAGCATAGCGGGTGGAGCACGATAGGACGTGCACACCTCCCCCCAACACACACACACACGCGCACTGCACAACACACACACACTAGGAATCACAAACAACGCCCTACACAGACACCCACACACACAGACAACGCTGCACACACAAATATACGCACATACTGCACAACACACACATTGCTCAAAACATACCTCCCCCCAAAACACACCACACCCACACAAACCGCACAACACACACACACACACAACGCTACAGACACACAGCGCTCCACAAACAACGCAACACACGCAACACACATACAACACCGCTCTCACCCCCCGCGACACTCAGAACATGTACAGCGCCCTACACAAACACTTGGTAACTACACACAACAACATCTATATATATATATAACAAAAATCATACATTAACTACACAATACGTAAATTCTAGAATACCCGATGCGTAGAATCGGGCCACCTTCTAGTATATATATATTTGAAGAAAGAAGTCTTTATAAATTACACATATAGAGTAAACTTTGTTATCATGCCATTAGAGCTGTAGCTCTAGGGAGTACAGACTTAGCAGTCACATCCTTGACCCGGGGAGCTAACAGCACCACATGGCAGGGTCTGTTCAGCTTCCATTGAGTATTTATATCTAGCCCCACCAGAGCTAATAAGAGCTGAGGGTGATTGATTTCACACCCCCACCTATCATATATATATAACCTGTCCTAAAGATAGGTCATCAATATTATAATGCCCGAGAACGCCTCTAAATTTAAGTCTCAGGATACAGGCCACTTTACTAGAAATTTTAGTAACATGCTAAATAATGGTTTAAGTCTAGAGGATAGAAAGACGAAGTTCATATACCTGAATCATGTCCAGCCAGATCCATGATTGTATGCATTGCATTTACTTACCACTTTATATATCTACATTTCATACTAAAATGCATTATCATTTCTTTGGAAGACATTGTAAAGTGAAAGGAAACAATCAACCCCATGTGTAGCAACTATTACAATAACTCTGCCAACTGAAAAACACCACGCATACAGAGGCAGCAGCATTTCTTGTGTCCAGGCATGTTTAAATGTCCATTAACAGCATCTCTACCTATTCTAGTCCAGTATAATTATGTCCTTCCTTCTTGAGTCTATGGATACAAATATTAGTCATTTTTGATTAATTGATTTATATATGACTTGTCCTATAGTTTTTGGTTAATTTGTTCTGTATTCTATTGCATGAAATGAAAATAAAAAGTAAACTGTACTTTCAACAAACTCTGAATATATGTATATCAATAGTATATGTGAATGTACAAAGCATTATATTATATCTTATCAGAATTCTTTTTTCTCCAGTTATGAGACACTTCTTCCTCTTCTCTAGCTCCTGAATTAACCAAGACAAGATAAATTGCCAGAACAGTAAGGTGTCAGATTATAAAACCTATTAAACTGTATGGAGAGGGGAGTGGATAGAGGAGTGAGGTAGACAGTAAGAAATCAGACAGAAGGAGACACAGACCGATTATGCTGAGGTTTCTTAGAAGTCTTAGACGTCTTTTACCTCACCCTAGCTGGACTCATATATGAACTGCTTAATACTGCTGTATAATTTCCTCAATGCTGCTGGTCTTTCTATGACCTGAGGAAGGCGTTCCGCCGAAACGCGTAGTAGTATACATCTGCCATGCATCAGTGTGAACAAGCCGGTGTCTTTACTTGAGAAATGGATATATATTTTTAATCGAGTTGATATAAATAAAGAAGCATTTTTATTTATCCCTTTGGAGTCCAGCTGGATTTTTCCACTGCTTTCTTCTATTATCTTCTCGGCTTGCTGCCGTAATCCGTGCCGGACCAAAGGGGACTAACAGGAGGATATATTCAGGCTTGTCTCTGCAGTGGTGAGCGGTTTTGTTTCTTTTTTGTACTTGTCTTCTTGCTAATTAAGGAGTGAACAGCAGCAATACATCTTTTTGTGTACTATATACAACAGTAATCATATCACCTGGTCTCCTTCCACCAGCCTAAAGTCAATTGCAGAGAGGAAAACTGATGAAAAAGAAGGATACAAGACATACAAAGGCCAGTTATTAAGGGTAGGGGTACATGATTAATAACACTAAGGGGTACTTTGCACGCTGCGACATCGCTACTGCGATCTCGTCGGGGTCAAATCGAAAGTGACGCACATCGCAACGTGTAAAGCCTAGATGCGCCGATAAACGATCGCAAAAGCGTCGTAAATTGTGATCTGTGTAGTGTCGGTCATTTTCATAATGTCGCACCAATAGGAGATGCGATGTTGTTCCTCGTTCCTGTGGCAGCACACATCGCTGTGTGTGAAGCCGCAGGAGCGAGGAACATCTCCTTACCTGCCTCCACCGGCTATGCGGAAGAAAGGAGGTGGGCGGGATGTTTACATCCCGCTCATCTCCGCCCCTCCGCTTCTATTGGCCGCCTGCCATCTGCCCTTAGGAAGGAGGCGGGTCGCCGGCCAGAGCGACGTCGCAGGGCAGGTAAGTGCGTGTGAAGCTGCCATAGCGATAATGTTCGCTACGGCAGCTATCACAAGATACGCATGTGCGACGGGGGCGGGTACTATTGTGCTCGGCATCGCAAGCATCGGCTAGCGATGTCGCAGCGTGCCAAGTACCCCTAAGGCAGTTTATTCTGAAAGTACTTGACAGTACAGTTACCCTTTAAGTTAAAAAAAAAAACAGGTCCAGCATAGTTCAATGATTTGTAACTCATGACAAAAAAGCTTTAATAAATCAATAACTCCTAAAAGGAAGTTGTAGCAACCCAGGATGGTGACAATAATAAAAGATGTATCCACTTATGGGGAACCTGTCACCAGGTTTTTTCCTTATAAGATGCAGCCAGCACCAGTAAGCCCTAATAGACAGGATTCTAAAATACTGTATATAAGAGCCCAGGCTGCTCTGTAAAACCTAAAAAAATATTTTATTATACTCATCTGCGGGGGGAGACAGTCCAATGGGCATTACTGCTCTCTGTCCGGTGCCTTCTCTCTTACTTCCATCACCGTCCTCCTTCCCTGCTCCGTGTAGATGACGCATCCTATATCAACCACACATAGGCCGCCATTGCGCTCCAGCACACATGCACTTTGATCTGCCCTGCTGAGAGCAGAGCAAAGTTCTGTAATGAGCAGGCGCAGGGAAAGGTCAAAAACCACCCGTGCAAGCGCACTTCAATACCTTGATCTTCCCTCAGCAGAGCACAGAGAAGTGAGCATGGACAGGAGCATAATGGCAGCCTCTGTGTGGATGACATAGGAAGCATCATCTACACGAAGCAGGAAAGGAGGGCAGCGATGGAATGAAGAGAGGAGGTGCCGGTCCAAGACCAGCGACACCCAAAGAACACAACCTCCCTGCAGGTGAGTATTATAAAAGAAGATTTTTAAGTTAAACAGAGCGGCCTGGGCTCTTATATACAGTATTCTAGAATGCTATATATAAGGCCTCACTGGTGGTGGCTGCAGCTTATAGGGGAAAAACCTGGTGACAGGTTCCCTTTAAGAGCCAAGTTATTGTCCCAGGACAACTGTTGTACATGTGATTCCGTCTCCATCGGCCGACTCTTGTCTCCAATTATATATATCTAATATATAAAGCTGTATGTGTGTGTGTATGTGTGTGTGTATGTTTGGGATTGGCATCTGCACCGTCGCAGCTACAGCCACAAAATTTTGCACACTCACACTTCTGGACCTAGAGAGCGTCATAGGCTATGTTTTGAGGGGAAATTTTAACCCAACACTTTACAGTTATTCACCAAAAAACCTGCCTCCATTAAAGCGAATGGAGCTGGGAGCCACCGTGCAGCCACAACTTCAGAAGAATGCGCAGACACGCCCTTATATGGAATGTTGGCATATCACAATGCAGCCAGGGAAAGAGACAGACACAGACAGGGTAAGAAACAGACATAGACAAGGTAAGAGACAGACACAAAGAGACAGACACAGACAAAGAGACAGACTGACAGGGAAAGAGACAGACAAGGAAAGAGAGGGAAAGAGACAGACAGGGAAAGTGACAGAGATAGATAGACAGGGAAAGAGATAGATAGACAGACAGGGAAAGAGATTGAGACAGACGGAAAAAGAGACAGAGACAGTCAGAAAAGAGACAGACAGGCAAAGAGACAGAGAGAGAGACAGAGAGATATATACAGAGGGGGAGACAAACATTATAATTACATTTATATCTATTTGTTTTGTGGTTTTTCTGTGCAAAATACACTTTTGTTAATACATTCTATTTTGTTAACAGCAGTTATTAACCCGGGCGAAGCCGGGTAGTACAGCTAGTATATATAGATATATATATCTATATATATATATATATATATATATATATATTCTATTATATCTTGCGTTTTAGAATCGGTCACGTCAGACTCGGCTGTCGCTATTTTTGTGTGGGGTTATTTTTTCTTTGTTTCTCACAGAAAAATGAGTGGTAAGATGTCCAACACACTGTTTGGAGTAAAGGTTGTTAAGTGGATAAATTATTATGCCCATCAAGCCTCACTTCTCCCCTTTATCTTTTCCACCACTACCCCAGCATCACATGACATCGTTCACATGGAGTCACGGGACCTTGTGCTATAAAGTTATTGTAATGATGTTTTGTGTGCAAACAAAACAGTTGCCAGCTCTGCGTACACATTGCAGTACAGTCATTGTAGCAGGAACCGCTCTCTGCTACACTGCTGGGTGGTACGCGCAGTGAAATTCAACTGGATGATGCAACCTGCTTCTCCATTGTTCCTTATCAGTACTTCGATGTATGAGCTAAATGCAGCAGGATCTGCTGGGTACAGTAGCTACTGATTTGAGAGGCGAGTGTCCTCAACCCCCCGGCTAGTACTGGAATTGCTTGGCACAAGGACCTGTTGGCATAGTAGCTGCTAAGCATGAACCCTCTAATGCTTGCTAGCATCTACATCCAGCTGTACATTTCTGTCCAGCAACTTGATATGGGCCTTTGAATGCAGCAGGAACCCACATACACAGAAGCTAATGAGCACCACTTTTGCCCCAGTGGTACCACCCATATCACAGTGTACGTTCCTGTACGCTGCCGAATCAGCCGGCCATGGGTTGTTGAAGCAGGAGCAGCTGAGCATAATGCGCATATTAGTGTAGCAGGAGACATTCTTCGCTACACCATTGAGGGTAAGGCACAGTTGAATGAGTTTGGATAAGATGATTTCCTTCTCCTCACCTTTGCCCCTATTTTGTACTGCCCACATCACGATGTACATACCCTTCCAGTGCTTTGGTATGGTCACTGACTTTGAGTGTAGCATAAACTGCTCTCCGTTACAATGGTGATTGAATGGCACAGCATCATTATCTCTCAACCAACACCCTGTTGAGTGCGGACCACAGAGTCCTCTACAATATAAACAATTAAATGTCAAGTCTTTCTCTATTGGCCCATACTGTATATGAATATGAATATATATATATATATATATATATATATATATATATATATATATATATATATATATGTATATATATATATATATATAAAATTAGTTCTGTTATGTAATGGTATTTTCTGGTTTTAAGTAAATAAGTCCACAATTGCTTAGATTTATATACGATAGTCCAAATTCTGACTACAAACTATAATCTGGCTTGACTGTCAAATTTCCAAAATTTCATATGATTTACCAATATGTTTCCATTTTTATCACTGTATAATAAAACTTTATGCACTTACCAATATATTTTGCATTGCAGTAACCTACTTTTCAAAATGGCTGGTATCAAAAAAGGACAATATTATTGTTTATTTCAAAAGGCTGAAAACCTGTATAGATCTAAAGCTGTTTGCATTTGTCTGCAATCAAGTTAAGTCTATGTAAGCAAAACATCCTGATTAGTACTTAAATGGTAAGATTATAGAACATAAGAATGATTAATGTAATGACAATACAACTCCTTCAAATTTGTACTTCCCCACAAATTTTCAAAATAAAAAATATTTTAAATCAAAACATCCTGATTAGAGATGAGCGTAGCCGAACAGTAAAGTTCAGTGTTCATACCAAACACAGACTTTACAAATTAATCAGTGTTCGAGTATGAAGTTTGTGTACTTTACATATGCAAACCACTCGAGCGAGTATTGCTGTGCTTGGATACAATCGATGCTCAGCCCATTGTGAGCAGTTTGCAGTCTCTGAACAGCTCGCACTGGGGGTAAAATCAGCATTATCGGCTGTAGTGTGTAAAAAAAATATTTAAAAACAACACCAACCCTTCCCCATAAGTGTTCTGTTTATGGCTGGCTGCATAGGGGCGGAAACTCGAACTGCCCAATTAGTGACTTTCATTGAGGTCAGGTTAAGTTCAGGTCCAGAACTGAACTTTACCTAAAGTCCGGCTGATGCCGCCAAACCCAAACTTCAACAAATCCACTCTTCTCTAATTCTGAAACATTTTCTTAACCTGATATATTGAAGATAAGACAAATGAGCATTTTACTGATTTGTGTAGCTCATGGATACTAGCATAGACCATACTGCATTTTAGCAGTATTTGGATTTTAGCATCTTGTGTAAAATTTTCGGTTCACCGATCAAAGTAAAGATACTTGAATGCTGTGGAATCAAAACAAAAAGGCCCCAATTTATCAAGTAGCAAATTGCGGTGTAAAACCAAAATGTTGCAAGATTTTTACTTTTATACAGCTTGAAGATGTGCTTTAAGCCGGTTGTAGCCAACTCGGCCAAATTTTTGAAAACTGAGTGGAGGTCAGGCAGGATGGGCGTTGCCAAGAGTACTTGACAAAGTACTTCCACAAAAGTGGAATAAATGAAGACACAAATGTACTTCAGCCAAATTTATTAGGTGGTGCACATCTCATGGTACGTGCCCAAGATCTAGACAAGCTGCTTTCTAGAAACAGTGGCATTCATCTTCCGGAAACGCAAGCGTTCTCTGCAGGAGAATGCAGTATCCCCACTCATGTTCAAGGTTCTGCGCTCAGCAGATTTTTACTTGTTCTCTCACCGAAAAAATTCATGTCTCCGCAAGCATCTTTAACATGCTGCAACTCGGAAAGCCACACCACAGGTCAGTTTATACTGCCGAAAAAAAAGTAGAGTGGGCATGGGATTTCTTTCAGTCCCATCCATTGTGCTTCTACATTACAACACGGCGTTTTGGACACAGAGAAAATACACTGCATCAAAATTGTTGCTATTCCTAATTGTGGGCACATCCCCTTAATGAATTTGGTGCATCTTACTGCGACACTGCCTTCATTGAGACTGGTGTATAAAACCCTAGTCTTAATTAATAGTTGTCAAAGTATATTTTAATTTGCAGAACTTTCGATTATTCAATGATTCTAAGTGAAAGATTGTGTATTTTTAGCTTTTTAACCAGCGTGATGTCCATAGATAGACACTTGCAAATTTATTTGAGGATGTATGCTGTGATTTTTTTTCACTGTTTGTTTCTTGCTGATTGGGTTAGGTGTAAGGACACGATTATTAGAATTTCTGAAAAACTTCGGTGACAGCTTCTGCCGTGCATATAAATGTAAATGTGTTTTTCCCCCTGAGCAACTCTAACAAGTGCTAGAAAGTGAGCGATAACACGGGCAGAAAACCTGTTCACTTAGAATGCTGATGCCTCATTTACAAGCATAAAAATTCAAGTATTTCTACCAGATGTTCTCTCACATGTCCAGAATAGCTATTTCTGCAATCCTCCAAAACTCGATCACATACTGCAGGATTTTCCAGCATCTTGCATGAAATCAGACACTAAATATCCTTCAATTTGTTCAACTATAGTAACATTACTATGAAAAGAGCTGTAAAATTCAGTGTGATGTGGATTAAAAGAATATTTCATTGACAGGAGTATTTCAGAAGAGCTGTGTATTCTATATTTTATTATTCCACTCTCCTGCTGCTCTAACATGCTATTATCACATTTTCCTACTGTTAGATTTTTTTTCCATTGGCTAAATTCTACCTGGAATAATGCCTACTGGTGGTGGCTACGCAAAGCATTTTGCTGCTCCTTAACATCCATAAGATCACGGGATTATTCTGCATACATAGCCTTTTACTTAGTCATATCCTCTATTTTATCATTGCATGATTATTGCTTTGTATCATGAATTTTCCTATTTCTTTGGCACTGTATTAGATTTTATTCTTTA